>NC_136494.1:70635776-70650776 GCF_053919585.1 Euprymna scolopes | reverse complement strand
TAGCAGTAATATCAAAAAGCGTGGATGGTTCTACACAAAGCCTTCACCACTATAAATAAATCATCTGTGTGGATTTCCGAAAAACTTAATTGTTGTGTCGGAAACTTAAACGTCGAAATTGACGGGGAAGTCCATTTAAATTTATATATATATATATTTGTGTGTGTGTGTGATTAATTAAATTCAAGTATATTATTAACATAAACTAAGACAAATATTTTTGTCAAAAGTGCTCAATACGTGCGTATAGCTTAATGCATAAAAGTGAGAACGTGTTTGTGTGAGGACACTTCTCAACCTATATACTAAACTCTTTGTTGGTCTACATACTTAAAATTCAGTATTTAGGATATTCAGACATGAAATCCGTTTTTAAATCCGTTTTTATCTGGAAAAAGTTCGGCTAAGGAGTCAAAATTGAAAAATTGGTACGTGGAAGTCATCGGATTTTTATCTGTTTGTATTCTTACGAATGCGCATACGTTAACAGTTCACATTGCATATTACTTATATTAAAATGAGTAGTTTGAAAACAAATATTGCAGTAGTGTCACGCTCGTCTAATAGTTATCGTACTTGACTCACTCTCTTCAGGTTTTGGTGTTGTCACGGCTCGAGTTACTTACAAGAAGTGACCGGTTTCGAAAAAAAACAAAAACATATTACATGCCTTTGTTTCATATTAATTAAATAAAAAAATATATATATATGCATATATATATATATATATATATATCTATATATATATATATATATATATATATATATATATATATATATATATATATATATATATATATATATATGCGTTTTATTTTTTATTACCGTATCTTTCTGTTAAGTTACATTATTGTTTCGGCTACACGGCCGTATTTTTTTACAGAAAAAACTCTTTCTGTAAAGTCTGAAGACACTACAGACGGCCCAAAAAAACGGCCGTGTAGCCGAAACAATAATGTACCTATTTACTATGCCTCCCCGCGGGACAGAGTTAGACACCAGGGTCGTTTTTTAACGTGGAGAAAAGGTACAAAAATAAAAATTGTCTCAGTCGTGAAGTATTTCTCCTCCACCGAAAGAGAACAAGAAATAGAAGTGCAGCATCTGAAGAACAGATACTACACTTTGATCTTGTCCCGAAACAATAATGTAACTTAACAGAAAGATACGGTAATAAAAAAATAAAACGCATATTAGCTCTACAACAATATTGAGCACTTTCTTCAGTTTTTATTAATTACCATCTCCATTAAATATATATATATATATATATATATATATATATATATATATATATATATATATATATATATATATATATATATATATATATATACTTCAGAATAAAATTATCCAACAATCAGCTGGTAGTATGGAAACCTGTGGTTATAAGATTTACAAAATCTTACTGGCAGTAATATTCTATATAAATATTATCCCACCTAAATAAGAAGTGCTCGATATACAAGATAGAGCAAATAAATCAAATTATGGTGATTCAATGAATTTAAAAATTTATGACGTAAAATGTTTAACTCAAACATTTCACGTCATGATTTTTTTACACTCACTGAATCACTAAAATGTTATATATATATATATATATATATATATAAAATGAATTACCCGAACAGAACAGTTTTGTACCACTTTTTGGTCTCATTACATAAATTCAAATCAATACATAAAGTCACTTAATTTTTCGTCAAGAAATCCGTATTTTAATAGTGATAAAATCCGATTTTGATCATAGAAACTTCACACAAATCCGTTTTATCTGAATTTTCATGGATATTTATCGCCCTCTTTTTGCCCACTTAATATGAGACTATTAAACTAAATATAGCTTAAATTAATCATTACAGACCAGCTGTGTTAAGGAAATTCTCATTGGTTGGTTCATTAGTTTATGAATCTATCCTCTGCAAGTAAATATATAAACGAGTTTTATTAAGGAGAACTCGACACTCGGGGTTGCATATTGTCTTGCTTAGTTACAATCTACGTTATGTATCTCTCTCTCTTTCTCTCTCTCTCTCTCGCTTAGTTACAATCTTAGTTACGCATCTCTCTCTCTCTCCCTCTGTGTATATATATATATATATATATATATATATATATATATATATATATATATATATATATATATATATATATATATATATACATCCACATACAGTACTGTTTCGCTGTATATATACTCAGATGTAGGAGTGGTAAAATCAGAATAAAAAATGCTGCATGTGTTTTTTAAAAAATAAAAAAGTAACAAATATACATATATATTTATATATATATATATATTTATATGAATCTATATATCTATAAAAGTGAACGTGTCTGTCTGTGTGTCTGTGTGTGTACATTTCCCTACGCAATAACTTTGTTCATTTTAAGTCTACATACTCGAAAATTGATATACCGTGTATTGAGATTTGGGAAAATCGGTGTGATCAGTTTTTGGCCAGAAATTTGGCTGCTAAGGGGTCAAAGTTCAACGATTTGAATTTTGAGAACTCTACTAGACTCCTCCGACAATTTTGGGTCTAAACACTTGAAATTTTAGATATAGGTTCCTTGGACATGAATATAACTTAATAACTTGATTTGAGTCCAAAACAATAAAACAATAAATTTTTAGGGGCCATAATAGGGGTAACAGTTTAAAAAATTTGCTTTTTTTTTCTTTGCTCAGCATACACCTCCAAACACCCGGGCAACGCAGGGCATCCATGCTAGTATATATATATATATATATATATATATATATATATATATATATATATATATATATATATATAAACAATTGTAACTAGATGAAATACACTATTTGTTGCTATCAACCCATACTTTGATGTCTTGGTTTTTGTTAAAACAATATATGAATGCTCGATTTGTTTACACAAAGAGAGTCGCTTTATACGCTAATGGTAATTAGTATATCACTTCCCGAAATGCTCAACCCAAGATAGGAAGCATTATAGTCATCCACATACAGTACTGTTTCGCTGTTTCACAGCTCATAAGTGCGGCTAGACAAGAAACTGCCTCAAGGCAAGGTCGAAACTTGACCTGATATATATATGTATTTAAATAAGGGGGTAGTCACCAACAATGTGTATTTTTTAACATTATTTTATTATTCCGTTTTTCATTGAGAATTATGCTTGGATCATTGTAATAATGTTTTTAATCATTGAAATCGTTTTTACGCATTTCAGACGTTCTGTGATGCGTCCTCGTCATATATATACATACATATATACATATATATATATATATATATATATATATATATATATATAAAGAATCATAAATGCGATTTCAGCAATAAACGAATCAATCAATTAATAAAACCTATCAGGTCCGTAATAAGATAAATTTTACTTTCTTTAGCATTAAGTAACATTGAAAATGATACCGAAATAAATCAATAGATCAACACTGCCGACACAATGGTTTAATTCATCGAAAATAAATGTACTATTTTACAATTCGGCATCGTAAGTTTCTATCTGTTACTACCAGAAAAAAAGCAACCCTTTAAGATTATTGTAGAGTTTGCAAAAATATACGTTGACATATCTATATTATTAATATATTTAGATGATCGCTTATAATCAATATTAACGGTCGGTGCATACAGACTAAAATTACAACTTCTCTAGATCAAACGATTGAGACTTGAGTCTACTATGAAATAAGATTTTTCAGGTTTATAGCGTATTTAAAACCAGACAGTTATATTTGATGATAACCATATGGCCTTTATGATGGTTTTGATGGAATAAGGGATTCTCATAAGATAAAGAGAGAAACTTACAAATATTTACATATGGAAATAAGAAGTTAGTTAACATAAAATTAAATTGCTTTTTATATGCCATTTTCAAATTACATAATGGAATATTTTTATAATATAATGCTAACCTAATATACTTGAACTCAACTTCTACTCACCACACACCACCACTAATAAAACATGTACTAAATTCTATCCAACGTATGATTAGTAATATTATTACTATCGAAAACGCTGTAAGCATTTAATTAGCGTTTATATTACAGTTCTAAGTATAATGGGTGTAATGACATGAAATTAAATATGAGAAATAAGGAAAAACAGAAGAAAGAGAAACATTATTTGGTTTACACCACTGTATACCGAGATGCCACAAACTGAACCTGGTAAGGCATTCCAAAATCTTGTCCATTAAGTTTTCTTTATATAAAACACAAATGATTTTAAACAGTTTTGAAGTTGCTGAGAAAGTTAAACATCATCACCAAACATAATGATAATATATTAAATATTAATAGGAAAAATAAAGAACAATAATATTTGGAGAAAAGTGGCGTATATAAAATGAACAAGGATAACAATGATGAAAATGATAATAATATAATTATAGTTTAACATCCCATGATAAAAAGGCTTGGTGTAATTATAGTTTAATATCCCATGATAAAAAGGCTTGGTGTAATTATAGTTTAACATCCCATGATAAAAAGGCTTGGTGTAATTATAGTTTAACATCCCATGATAAAAAGGCTTGGTGTAATTATAGTTTAACATCCCATGATAAAAAGGCTTGGTGTAATTATAGTTTAACATCCCATGATAAAAAGGCTTGGTGTAATTATAGTTTAACATCCCATGATAAAAAGGCTTGGTGTAATTATAGTTTAACATCCCATGATAAAAAGGCTTGGTGTAATTATAGTTTAACATCCCATGATAAAAAGGCCTGGTGTAATTATAGTCTATATATATATATATATATATATATATATATATATATATATATATATATATATATATATATATAAGACGACTAAAATTACTAGATTTACTAAATTTACTTATAAAAAAAATGATAGCCCTTTTTGAACCGAATCTCATTTAATACCGGGACAAATATACAAACCGTAATTAATAACTAGAAACTAAATAAATAAAATATGAAATCAGAAAATCAAAATTAAAAATAAAATAAAAAAAAATTCGACCCAACCCTCCTTCACCCACAGTTATCACCAATTAAAAAAAATTTATACATAATTACACCAAGCCACATAGAAAATGAAACAACAATAATCGCTCCTGAAGATGATCGGATACGCCGATAGAAAGCGCTCGAGAAGAATATAGCCGAAAAACAACCTTTGGCCATCTGTATAAGTTACCTACTGAAATTAAAAAGACCACGAGGCAAATTGAAAATTTACCCATTAAGATCGGAAAAAAGAATAACTCCGTCGTGTTCAATTAGATGTGTCTGAATAATAACCTGCTGCCAAAATATGCACATATTATGTAGCATATATTTTCTCACTTAGTTTCATAAATATTTCAATTCGTACAAACTCTAAAATATTAGTTGCTTGGTAATGGCGGAAATTGACATAACCAAGTACTGCTTCTTCAGAGATCAGGGAATGGGTATGAGCCGGTAAGCAACTAAAGTATTGTGACGTGGCAGAAACAAACAACGGAAGGAAATAAAAATCCGACTCGGCTTTTTTTTTTAAATGCAAATGAAATGCATTTATTCGCGGTTCTTCCAAAAAAAAAAAAACAACAAAAAAAAACACACACACACACATTTCATTATTTTTTCAAAGTCTCCGCACACACTTGTGATTGTTTTAAAGTCTTTGTCGACGTCACGTCACGCCTGTGCCAGCCAACGCTTTCTCGACCTCGGCTTTCACACGTCCATCTTGTCCGGTTCGCACTTTGTTTCTCTTTCGACCACGGCGTATTTTACTCTCCTCTTCTTGTGACACTTGCTAATTTGCATACGTGCTTGCACAACTGCTGCTGCTGCAGCTAATATTTTCGCAAACCTGCTGCTGATTTTCTCACACCCGCTTCTACGCGCTCTGTTACAGTATTATGTTTAAACGTTTTATTTGAGGGATTAGTATATTAAAAGAAAGGACATAGTTAGGGGAAACCATCATCTGCAAACTGCCACGATAGCAAAAAAAAAAATTATTCCCGCACCAACAGCTCTATTAACACGCGCTGCAAAACCCACCTAATCTCGAAAGGATCATCTATTAGTCGAGACGTCATCCAGGCAAACATCAAAAGGAACATAATTAAACAAAGTCCAACAAACCTGGAGATGTTCGCTGCAATTTGAGTAAAAAACAGAAACAAATCTAAGTAAGCAACACTGTCATGGACATGCCTCAGACGCAGAAATGCATCACTGAATTCCTGGCAAAAATTCCTTTCTGAGTTTAAAAAATAGGAGGCTTCGCTTTTGGAACGAGCCTTGTATAACAAAGCGCGCTACGGAGATTGGTTGGTTGGTTGTTTTGTTTAACGGCATATCAACCCTTTTCAGGTTATTTAATGCCGAATCTGGTGATTTTGAAGAACGATTTTTTTAATGGGGTATATTTGGTTTTTAAGTTGTATTCTATTTAACCCATAGTTGGGACCCATCGTTGAATCATAGTTTATATATATTTGGGACCCATCGTTGAATCATAGTTTATATATATTTAATACCTGGGAATTGGCGTCATTTGAAGTTTTTTTTTTTTTTTAACGTGTAAGTTGTAATATACAGGGTGGGCCATAAGTCACGCACCAAAGAATTAAGTGATGTGAAACTGTAAAAATCTGCGGGGCAAAATATATTTTCTTTTCTTTGTGTATAAGATACATCTTTTATGATTGTATCAGCGTGTACAATGTGTTTTTCAGTTTATCGCTTAAGTTTGATTTTAATAAATAACGTTTATTACTATCAGAATTATTTCAAATCCTTTGGTGCGCTACTTATGGCCACCATGTATATGTGTTAATATACTTTGTGATATACAATTGTAAAGTTGTTAAAGCTATGCACTAATGTTTTTTTTTTATTTTTATGATAATTGTTCTATTCTGCTGTTAATATCACTATTTGCTGTTGAGAGGAGGTGGGTGTCTGTTTTTTCGGCGCTGCCAGCCGACCACACACAATACCACTTCAGACCAGATAATATTCTCACAGCTTTCCGACTGTGTTTACAAGTTATGTGGTTGGCGCTATTTTTAATTTATTAGATTCTTAGCTGTTTTTTTTTTAAAATTTTTATTTATTTATTTTTTTTTATTCAGCATTTGTTCTAAATCCACCGGTTCCGTCATTAATAAAAAAGAAACTTTTAAAATAATACTCTTTATGTAATTCCTATTGACTTGTCTCCCAACGAGGCTAAGGTGGGTCGGTGTTTAATGTGGGGAAAATCCACATTCATCCAAAAGGGGTGTTTTAGATTGGAAGAAAAATTAAAATTGCTTCTGTCGCAAAGGATGCCTCTTTCCTTGACTTGTGGACCAAAAATAATGTGTAGTACTAGAAACAGTATTTCACTTTGCTCTTAGCTAGAATGCCAAGGTTAAGTTAATCATCTTATCAGTCTCGTGGATAACCGTGCGCGAACGGGGGAGGGGGGTGATCATGTTTGCGTGTGTCCCTTTGTTTGTTTTAATCCATTTTTGTTGGGGGGGGGGGGAAGTCGCTCATCTAATCTTTGTGAAAAACTTCTTTCTTTTTTTGTTCAGAAAAGTTCACCATTATGCTATGATATACATCGTGGTCTGAATGTAATGTTGTTATTTTGAATACATTAGAAAGTATGAGGGGTTTTGTCGGACTTGCTATTCTCTTTTGCTTTTTCTTTTTTTCTCTTCATCTTTTTTAAATTAAAAACGGTTTCATCCGGACGGTAGAAAAACGGCACATGCTTTACTCACTAATTTTCTCGTGGCGGCATGACAGTACGCACACACACACACACACACACACACACACACACACACACACACACACACACACACACACACACACACACATATATATTATTTATTAAAATATAATTATCCACTGACACGTGTTTCGTCGTCTACATACATGTGTCAGTGGATAATTATATTTAAAAAAAAATAATATATATGCCGCTCCCCATGTGGGGGTACCAAATTGGTTAAAGGGAAAATTATTCCCAACTCGCATTTAGGTAAAAAAATGCACTTTCGTAAATAATTGAATTCATTCAAGACGTATCGTAAAAACAAAACAAAACAAAACACACACACACACACGCGCGCGCGCACACACGCACACACACACATATATATATGTACATATATATGTATAGATATATATATACGTATATATATATATATATATATATATATATATATGTATCTCTCTCTCTCTCTGATTATATATATATATATATATATATATATATATATATATATATATATATATATATATATATATATATATATATATATATATATATATAGAGAGAGAGAGAGAGAGAGAGAGAGAGAGAGAGTGAGATTGTGTCTATTTAAGCAGCATTTTTATTTAACCAACCATTATTAAAATAACACACATCTCTTTGCTTAACTTTACTGTTCCTTTTTTGAATTTTCTGATGGCATTTTTGTGTTAAAATCAAATCACTTTTGATTTTAACACATTAGAAAAATGAAAAAAAAAAAAGGTATAATGAAGCAGATTATTTCTGGTATTTTTAATAATGTTTTCTTGGTCGAGTTACATACCTGGTCTAGCCGCACTGGGTTGCTGTGATACAGCGAAACAGTACTGTATGTGCATGACTATGTATATGTACATATCTATAAGATTGTCGATTTATTTATTTTTTATAAGCGATTCTGTAGTATTTCTTTCTTCTTTCTTTTCACTCCCTGGCTACTTTTTAAGAGAGAAGTTATCGACCCTTTTTTTTTGCATTCTAGTCGGATGTATTATTTGTAATTATCACTTTATTATTTAAATAATTATTTAAATATTTTTACGTGCATAAATGTAAGTTATCTATACATCATGTACACACACACACACACACACACACACACACACACACACACGCGCAAGCACGCACGCACGCACGCACGCACACAAACATATATATATATATATATATACTAGCATTTTAGCCCGGCTTTGCCCGGGTGTTTTGAGGTGTACGCTTAGCAAAACAAAAAAAAGTCAATTTTTTTTTTATTTGACCCCTATTATGACCCCTTAAAATTTATAGTTTCGGGCTCAAATCACTTTATTAAGTTAGATCCAGGTTCAAGGAACCTATATCTAAAATTTCAAGTGTCTAGACCCAAAATTGTCGGAGGAGTTTGGTAGAGTTCTTAAAGGTTAAATCGTTGAAATTTGACCCCTTAAAAGCAAAATTTCTGGCTGACACCCGTCACATCGATTTTCCCAAATCTCAGTACCCGGTATTTCAAATTTCGAGTCTATAGACTAAAAATTGACAGAGTTATTGCGTAGGGAAATGTACACAGACAGACAGACAGACAGACAGACACGTTCACTTTTATAGATATATAGATATTATTAAGATTCACACACTCTGATCAGTTGTAGCTGACGAAAAACGTGTCAGTGGATAATTATATTTTAAAAATAATATATATATGCTGCTCCTCATTTAGGGGTACCAAATTGGTCAAAGGGAAAATTATTCCCAACTCGCATTTAGGTAAAATTCACGATTCATTCAAAAAGCATCGCTAACAAAAACAAATAAAAACACACACACACACACACACACACACACACACACACACACACACACACACACACACACATATATATATATATATATATATATATATATAAAACTAGAGCTATGATAATTTTCTTTAAAAATACCACGTTAATCAGTGAATATTTGGAAATATTGTTTGTTTGTTTTTTTCTAGCGCTTATGAAGTCCAAGTTTGTGCAAATTATAATTTGATGAACTGTTATATTCTTATATGCCAATAATGGGGGCTGAAACAGTTGTACATAATGTTGTGACCAATAAAGAAAAATGTTTCCGCAAATGAGTAAATACTTGTGTATCTATCCTTACTGACGTGGTATCTTGAAAGTGTGTGTATATATATATATATATATATATATATATATATATATATATATATATATATATATATATATATATATATATATCTTTATTCGATTGCAATATATATATATATATATATATATATATATATATATATATATTTAAATAGAATTGTAGAAGGCGGTACAATGCAGAAGTAACGGAAAGACACAAGCTGAAGCAGGTGAGAAATTTATTATTACAACTTATAAATACATGTGTACATATTCATATTTCATATACGCAGTATATTTATATTTTGCACAGTGGTCACCTGGGAAAGTCGGTCTGGTGGTATGTCCATGTAATATAATATTTCGAGAAAGATCTCTTCGTCAGATATTTACTTGACTTTGAAAGCACGTTTGATAAAAATTATATATATATATATATATATATATATATATATATATATATATAATTTTTATCATTAGAGATGTGATCTGATATCAAAAAACTAATTTATGCTTTTTATTGTATTCCTATATATTTCTGTATAATACAATCAATATATAATTTCATTTTATTTTATGAAATAATTTAAACTAATTTATTAACGCATGGTATTGATAAAAAAACCAAAAAGATACCCTTTGGTTAATGATTTGCTATTTGCTGCAACTTTGCTTCAACTAAGTGTTTGCATTCGTATTTATTAATGTTGGAACGATTAATCGGAGACAGAATCGAGAATTGAAATAAAAATAAAAAGGGTATTTTGGAGGGGTATCTGAATTGAAAAATATTTGTGCCTATTTTCCGACGCCAAAAACGATTCGTTTCATTTTTGGTTATAACTTAAATTTCAATCGCTTGTGTTTATGATGAAATGATAAATATTATCGATTCTTTTAACTATCAGTAAAACTAAAATCTATAAATCATCCTCATTTTTCTACGTTTGGGAAATTATACGTACATATTTCATGGTGTTTGCGGTAACATATCACCTACCCCCGCCGAAAAAATTTCAAGAATCAGAATCGGTAATTGTATCGGAATCTGGAAAGTACTGCAATCGTCCCATCAGTATTATTTACTCACTAGGAATTTTCACTCAAGGCATCATCAATTATTACTCCCTGGCAATAACAAGTAGCGTTCTGTGAAGTCTGAGTCGTAAAATGTTTGCTACAATTTGCAACACATACCGTTTATTTCGATAACATTTGAAACTGGTTTGCATTATTGCAACAGCCGTTTACCATCGAGCTACGACAGAAGTATTTCTCTTGTATTTAAGCGATAATAAGTCTCTCCAAGGCTCCAGAAATCACGTAGAAATCTGGTTAGTGTTTTGCATCCTCGGTCTTTCCATTTTAAATTACGTTTTTATAGGGGAGGGTTTAATAGATATCGTGTAGTTTCAGTTACATCGGATTTATATGATGTTCTATGTTTTTGATTTATGTCGGTTGATTATAGACTTCAAGCATTTTTCTTAAGATTTCAGCTACTTTGATCATTGCCATCCGTTATATAGTCTCAGTCTTCCCTTTGATTCCAATTTCGCCTGGTCCTTTTTTTTCTAGATTTTTCGGGATTGTTCCTGGTGCTCTTGAAATTATTGGTTCTATAATGATTTTATTTCTATTAAATTTTGCGTTCAGTTCACTGTCCAAAATAAATAAATAAATAAATAAATATATTGAAAGTCGATTTACTTGTTTCGCAACTAGTGCTGGATGTGACACAAGATCGTACTTACGTGGCGTGCGACTATTTGTGAATGCCACGAGGGAGCTCGTGACCGGTCGAAATAACTGGTTAAAAATGAATCTATTCCACCCTTTTTGGAAGGGGTAATGACTGGAAGAATGACGTTCTTAGAACGGAACAGAATAACAGACACTACACTCTTATCCTAACTCCCAAGCACCGGAATAAAAACGTAGTTGGAGCCAGGCATATGAAAACGAATGCAGACATCTAAGCCTTTCTTTCTGTGTCTTGGCTTATGTAATTTGCTTACTGTCTGATCTGGCGACGAACGGTCCCTCTCTCTTTTTATTCTCACTTCAGCATCTCTCTCTTTCTCTCTCTCTCTCTCTCTCACACACACACACACACACACACACACACACACACACACACATAATCTCTGTCATACTCTCTTTCCCTTCTTGTCTGTATTACATTTTTCACTCTTTTTTTTATCTGTAGCCAAATCCAAAAAATAAGAATATATATATATATATATATATATATATATATATATATATATATATATATATATATATATATATATACACACACGTATATATGTTTATAGATATGTGTGTATATATATATATATATATATTTATAAATGTGTGTGTGTGTGTGTATAAATGCGCGTGTTGCTCTTTCGCCCTCCTCTCTCCACTTAAAAAGATATTTTCGTGTTTTGTTTCCTTTCTCCCGTTTTTTTTTTTTTTTTTGTTATTTTTTTCTTTTAACGCTGTAACGTTCTTCTTGTATTGGTTTTTCTAAAAGAGGCAGCCATTTACGAAAGACATATGCCGGCTCTGCCTGTATATTCTTCACCGTCCTCTTAATAATAATAATAATAATAATAATAATAATAATAATAATAATAACAACAACAACAACAACAACAACAACAACAACAACGAAGTCAGCATGAAATAAGAAAATCGACTCATAAGGATACGCTATGATACCAAGCGAGCACGTTCGCGTCACGGTTTGTAGAATTTCGCCACTTTATAAAAATGTGACGACAGCAATTACGCCGCCGACATTAACAACAGCAACAATCGCGCTGACAAAGGGAAGAAGTATAGCGCCAGCGTTGATTGCAACGTAACATGTCCTGTGTTGATGTCATGTACCAACTCTATCCGCCTTACCTCTCGTCTTACAAAGGAAGCGCCTCTTCCGAAGATGCAGCGGTCGCCGCTGCAGCTGCACAGGTAAGAAAAAAAGATGACCACACATCATTTGCATTGTTTTGATTATCGTTGTTGTTGTTGTTGTTGTTGTTGTTGTTGATGATGATGATGATGATGATGATGATGATGATGATGATGATGATGATGATGATATATTTGTTATTATTAGGGCTAGAACAACAACATATTCTTTTTATTGTTTTGCTCTCGAATGTGTATTCGTTGATATCTTATATATGCTTTTATGTAGAGTGGCGTGGTTCTCGGTTGATTAACTGTATCTAACTTTGTCGGATATATGCTCGAGAGTCAAAACAATGAAAAGAATATGCTGTTGTCATAGCCTTAGCGATTATTCACTCACTAGTTTTCACACAAATTAATATCAAAGATTTCTCGTTAAGAACAACCTGTGGTGTTCCCTGGAGTATGAATGACAACAAGTATCCTCGGAATTCCAGTACTCACCACTCTTTCGATAACCTTTCCAAACTAGTTTGCGTTATCGCAATAGCCGTTTACCATTGATTTCTCGTTGGTAGCGACTATTGATCTTTACTGGAATTTGGGTGACAATAACACCCCCCCCAAAGTCCCAGTAATTTTCGCACCCATCCAGAGGAGGTCTGGTTAGTGCTTTCTCTTCTCGGTCTTTCCATTCTCATTGACCCTCCTCACTTATTAGGTGTGATGCCAGTTTAATGTCGACACACATGCATGAAAAAATATTATTTTCATTAAGAGTAGTCACACGAGTTATCATCTAAGAATTCTCTTTAAGAACAACTTGTAGCGTTCTCTGGAGTTTGAGCGACAACAAGTCTCCTCACATTTCCAATACACTCGATCTTTTTCTATAACATTTGCAGATGAATTTGTTGGATCGTAACAGCTGCTTACCAATGATTTCTCCTTGACAGCGACCATTGGTTTTCACATGAATTTAGGTCGTAATAAGCGTCCTCAAGGTCTCAGTCCTCTTTGCACTAACCAGCGGCTATTATTATTATTATTATTATTATTATTATTATTATTATTATTATTATTATTATTATTATTATTATCGGCTCACATGGAGCTTTCACACAAGTCAGCAAACGATCTGATTGGAGACCTGTGGTGTTCTCTGGAAGCTGAGTGACAGCAAGTCTCCCCAGACGTCCAACCCTCTCCTCCTCCTTTGGTAACATTTGCAAGTATATTTGCATCATCGCAACAGCCTCTTACCATTGATTTCTCGCTGGCAGTGGGCATTGGTTTATACTGGAATTTGAGTGGCACTAAGCCTCCCCAAGATCCCAGTTCTCTTCGCACTTGTCCAGCGGAGGTCTGGCCAGTGCTCCCACCTAAGTCTTTCCATCCTCCTTGGCCCTTCTCGGCTCTTTGTATCACTTTTTTTGGGTGGTGGAACGGTGGTGAAATAATGGAGAGATGCAGGATTTGGGGGGGGGGGTTAGAGCATGTAGATCTGCAGCTTCGGTGTTCTTCATTCCCTGTAATGCTTCTCCGTTATATTGTTTTGTGTTATTCTCCGCATTCAATGGTTTTCCTTAATATTTCAGCCGTTTTCCTTATCGTTAGGCGTTGTATTTTTACAGCCATTCCTCTGATTCCAATTTCTGACATTCTTTTTTCCAGGTTTTTTCGAGATTGTTCCTAGTTCTCCTCCTATTATCGGTACTATTTTGGTTTTCTTCATCATCCAAATCCCTTTTAACTCTCTGCCTAGTTCTGTGTATTTGCTTCGTTTCTCTTTTTCTTTCATACCCACCCTGTGGTCAGCTGGGACAGCAAAGTCTACGATTTGACAGGATTTCTCTTTCTTGTTAATTATTACGACATCTGGTCTTCTTGCTTGGATGGGTTTGTCCGTCTGTATGTCCATGTCTCATAGGATTTTGTGATTCTCGTTTTCGAGTGCTGTTGCGGGTTTATGCTTGTACCATTTATCTGTATGCTCAAAATGCAGCCGTTTGCACAATTCCCATTATTATTATTATTATTATTATTATTATTATTATTATTATTATTATTATTATTATTACCAGAAATTAGCAGGTGATTACTTATCCATTTGAAACAATAGTTTATTTGTCATTTTAGAATATTCCATTTTCATACTAAAGGAGTTCAGTATAATAACAGTTGGTGC
>NC_136494.1:70610776-70633276 GCF_053919585.1 Euprymna scolopes | reverse complement strand
TATATATATATATATATATATATATATAATATTTTTCGCAAAAGCAACACAATAAAAATGAGAGCATCATGATGTGTATCTTCATAATCGTTACAATTGTTTCCTGACCATTCGCACAATTTCAAACATTAACAAATATGAAAATAAACAACATTTGATTCCTATTGTCTTCCTCTTGTAAAAATGTATTTATGAATTCTCAATTATAAAAAAAAAACTGATAATCTTGATGCTTATTAATTGAGTCAGTTTATTTTTAGTCACATTTTATTGGTATATGAACAATTACTACATGTTAATATATTTTAATATATTCAATTTTTTTGTTTAAAAATATTAATAAGATATATATATATATATATATATATATATATATATATATATATATATATATATATATATATATATATATATGTATGTATGTAAGTAATGCTCCCTATCTTAGGATAGGCATACTTGGAGCTGATATACAAATTACCATTAGCATATTAAGCGATGCCCCGTGTCTATACAAATTGAGCTTAGGTAATTGAACAGTGTCAAAACATAGTTAATTCACTGCCCGCAGCAGCTGAATAGCGCAATGGTTTGAAGCTCCGACTGTTATTTAGGCGGTCGGGGTTCGATCCAGCTTGAGGTAGTTGCTTGTCTAGCCGCACTGAAGTGCAACGAAACAGTACTGTATGTGGAAGTATATATATATATATATATATATATATATATATATATATAGTTGCTTGTTAAAATGAAATAATTCTGATTCTGTAGTTTTTCATTTTTTTTTACTTAATAAATAGGAGGCTTTTCATGAAACGACAATCCTATGTAATTATAGATTATATATATATATATATATATATGTGTGTGTGTGTGTGTGTGTGTGTGTGTGTGTGTACTCCTATAAATTTGGATTTTTCTGTATTGTTATTCATAAAAAAAACCTTTTGTCTATTTATTTCAAAATTAATTACAACTTTCTTATATGTGGGTCGTGCAATTTCATTCACCCGCTAATCTAAGATCTTGCTAATTTGCATATTCTTTTAAACATTCATTTTAATTAATTACCTATTATCTTTTTTGGTTTTCTAATGATCATTTTTAGTTAACTATTAAATGTAATTATATTCATGCCGATATTCTACATGATTTCTACTTGCGTAATATTTGCGTAAAAATGTCATAGTAAACACAAAACTCTTTTTGTATAGGATTATGTATGCGTATATATATTTGTTTAAAAACTTTTGCCTACATAACTCCTCCTAGAGTTTTTGGTCTGTAAGCATGAAACTTTATATATAAGGTATTTGAACGTATGCAAACTTTATATTCGGGAAAATCAATAAAAAAGGTGTGAAAATTATAAAAAATGAAATTTGCCAGGTAAAGGTCGAACGCCTGCATTACGAATATGCATGCATAACCTAGTAGCTATTGGTTCATGTTTAACTTTTTAGCCTTGCAGCAAACATGTGTTCATAGTTCAATCATTAACGAAAGAGGCAAAAATAAATGCTAAGCTACACGCTTTGGTTTCGATTTTAGGTGGTGGCGCACGAGTCATTTTGTTTTTTTTTAAAACTTTTTAAATCATTACTATATATTGGGTCTAATATAATATACTAATGAATACAAAATCAGCATTAATCAAAATATCATATGTAAGCGTATATTACGACCGAGCAATGTCTGGTAGTATATATATATATATATATATATATATATATATATATATATATACATTTGTAGTCATCGACATAAAGCCCTGTTTCGTTGTATCACAACTCATCAGTGCCGCTAGACTAGCACATCTCTCAAGCCAAGGATTGAACCTAGAATCGTCGGCACCCGACCACCGAAGCAATGCCTGCAAATAGGCTGTTCGAATGTCTATTTAAACAAACATCCACCCATCACTTTTACAGTGCTCAAACTATCTGTATATATATATATATATATATATATATATATATATATATATATATATATATATATATATAAAACTGGTAATTAGTAAAAACCTGAAGAGAGTGCTCCATACTATTGCAGAGCAAATATGTGTTTTATTTTTTTATTACCGTTTTATCCGTTTGATTACATATGTTTCGGATGGTGGACCATGTTTACGATCCAACAGCCTCGTCAGACCTTACAGTAAGGTCTGACGAGGCTATATATATATATATATATATATATATATATATATATATATATATATAAATATATTTCATAATGTTTTTAGGGATACAAAATTTAAATATTGTAATTAGGAAGGGAAGACTTTTATGATTCATGATTAAAAGTAAATTTGTATATATATAAATATAGATATATTCCTTTAATATTCTCTCCAACACACACACACACACACACACACACACACACACACACACACACATATATATATGCAGTATATATACGTGGAATACATATATATTCATATATCTATATTATATTCATTTATATATATATATATACATATATATATACATATATATATACATACGTATATATATATATTTGTGTGTGCGTGTGCTTATGTAAAATTAAAATGGAAAAACAAAATTTACATGCGTATTTATTTTAAGACTTTTTCAAGAAGATTGATTGCAAGAAATCTAATGCGAGTAAAATATTTCAGAAAGTCTGGACATTAAGACAAAACCGTAATGAATATATAGATGATTTTTATTTTTCATTAAGTTGAACTATTATTTCCACAATTATCATTATATATATATATATATATATATATATATATATATATATATATATGTGTGTGTGTGTGTGTATGTGTGTGTGTGTGTGTGTGTGTGTGTCTGTGTGTGTCTGTGTCTGTGTGCGTGTGTGTGTGTCTACTTATATAAAAGGAACTTTGTATGTGTGTGTATGTGTTTGTTTCCTATGGACTCCGAAACGATTTTCAAAAGTTAACATTCTAAATGTGTTTTGGAGTGTTCTTAGATAGGTACTGTATCAGAATACCTTCGACAAGTATCAGAAATCGATAAAGTGTAAAGAAGTAAACACCCTTCATATAAGCCTCACATCACTAACGCGTTTGAGAAATGTTATCACCATACAAGTGGAAAAGCCATATAAAATCAACAGTAGTTCTTTACAAAGATGGAATCGTGTTCGAAATGCACGTTTCCATTTAGAGAACAATTGAACAATTATACTTGACACTAGTATTTCAAACTTGAATTCAAGCCATTATATAAAATAATTTTATAAAATTAGCAGTAGGTTCTAAAATATAGACTATAATGTATTGTAGACAAAGTAAGCGCGAGGAGGGCACGTGAAACTTCTTTACATTTAAACGGGGCGGGTCTCCAACTAGAAAAGACAATCACTCGACTTGCTTAAAAACTGAACGATTTCATTGATGTCGATGAAAATAAATAATTCAAGCGTGAAGCGATCGTTAATCTTTACGCTATCTCAGGACACGTCGATTATCCCTGTTTATATATATATATATATATATATATATATACATACACACACATATATATACACACACATTTCTTTATACATACATATATGCATAAAATATACAATTATATAATATATATATATACATAAACACACGCACATATATATATATATATATATATATATACACATTTCTTTATACATATAGGAATAAAATATGCAATTATATAATATATATATATATATATATATGTATGTATATATACTACACATTTATATAACGCATGTATAAATGAATTCATATGATTATAGCATACATTTCTAGAATATATGCGAAATGTTAATACCTATCTACTTATCTATCCGTATAACTATCTCTCTCTCTCTCTCTCTCTTTATATATATATATATATATATATATATATATATATATATATATACGTTTTTTAGCGATATTAATGACATCGAAATGATGTTATTTATTATTTTCCGCTACCTTAGCGGTTTTTCCCACTCGAACACACACACACACACACACACACACACACTATATATATATATATATATATATATATATATATATATATATATATATATATATATATATATATATATATACTTTTATGGATACGCAGCGTTGCCAGGGTTAGGATTAAATTTAGTTTGGATACACCTGCTATACTAAGGATATTGAGCAGTTTTTCATTACTATATGGGAACTCCATCGTTATCCCAACAATAATTTCAAAAATAAAACAACGGATGAAAATTCGAAAATGAATTCGCCCAACCCCCCTCCCCAAAAGAAAAAGTACGTGACAAACTCTCCACCAGATATTTTGGCATAAGGGATACGAAGAGACGCTATTCTCCGGATATTTGGCACCTTTTTATGACTATATACCAGTTTAAACGAATTTCTTTAATGTTGCCGCAGTCTAAAAAGATTTGTTTTTACGGTCTGTTGCAACAAAAACAAACTGTAAATAATCAAAAATACGTAAGTAGAATTTATGTTAATCGAAATACACGTTTTTATGTTATAACAATGATGAGATATGACTTATTGTCTTATAAAGAAGGAAAAGAATTAGCAGTTACGATGTCAAAACAAAAATGTGAAGAAAAAAAAAACTGGTAAAAAAACGTAAATGAAAGTTTTTTTTGTTTTTTTTTAATAAAGAATCGTAGTCGAATTGGATTATTTGCTTATTTTAAAATAAAAATTCACTGGGCCACAACGTTAACTGCGAAATCACGTTGGGAATTATTTTATTTAAACTAATTCCAAAAATAATGCTTGAAAACTTGTGTGAATTATTTTTAGTTTGATTATCCGCCCGCCGAAAAAGAAAACAAAAACAACAAAGTTACTCCCCAAGGGGAATAACTCAAATCGATTTATAAAGAAGTCGATGTGATAAAAATAAATTAAATTAAATATGTTACCAATATAAATCAAATTTAAATAACAAATTTGAATAGAAGACTTAAAACAATTCTCTCACTATAAATAATAACTAACACACCGCAATTAATAAAATCGAGTTTCCTTAATGTGATATGCAAATGAGGTCACCTCTTAATCGTATATTCTGCAAGAGTCATGCAATATAAAGGAATGAATGAAATAATTAAGTAATGGACGTTTTGTATATATTAATCAAATTGTGGACGTCATCATAGTTAGCAAGAAAGAAAATTACACAAACAAAATCTATATAAATAAAACAGTAGATGTATGTGTGTGTAAATATTTAACAGGTAAACTCTTAAACGACTGGCCATATAACATTGAAATTAACAGGAAATAGTACTTATACACCAAAGATCGTTTATAACGAGTAAAAATGCATAAAGCATACAGACATATATCGGCATGTTGAAATGCGAAATGTTCTTTTCAATTCGCCGACATGTTTATACGTCTTTCTGCGCATGGTCTCATAAAATTAATTATTTGAAATGTGTTAATATTTAAATTTTATTATTTTTGTCTTGATTCCAACTGTGGTAGAGTATGCGGCAGGTACGTGAATGTTTTCGTTTCGATTCTAGCTGGCAGCACTTAGTCATTTTTTTAAACTTTGCCATCATATTTTTGTATCAATAAATGCGAATATCGGCATGATTTTAAATATATTTAAATGAATCGGCAAGCGGAATCAAAAGTGTTATCGCATTAATATGTAGATTCTTGCATCATATTTTGAAAGAAGAAGAACTTAAAGATAAAAGATTAAACAAGAAAAGAGGAGTAGTGCTACTGGCGAGACCTCTATAAAATAAAACGCACCTACTTCTCCAACTTCTCCTACTTCATATGGAAAAAGAAGCCATTATGAATTAATGTTTCGTTCAATCAATAAGATAATTATGTATGAGGACGGAATATTCACACATATCAAATACAACCTGGCAACGCCGGGTACGTCAGAAAGTAAATAAAGTTAAAAAATTAAAAAAACGAAGCGGAGTTTGCCACAGGATTGAAAGCCACATTAAACATAATAAAATTCAATATATACTAAATTTCGTACTGGCACTAGGTACAGTCAGGAAAAACCTGGAAAAAAAAGAGAACTAATCACTAGGGCTATAACAACAGCATATTCTTTTCCTTGTTTTGATTCTCACGTATATATCCATTGATATCTTATATGTTTTTTTTTATGTAGAGTGATATGGTTCTCGGTTGATTAATTGTGTCTAAGTGTATCGAGTATATACTCGAGAGTAAAAACAATGAAAATAATATGCTGTTGTCATAGCGCTACTTATCACTAAAGGTAGGACAGCATGATTACTTGATTATGAGAAATGTTTAAGGAAAATTCTCCAATGCGGAAACCATCCCGAATAAACTATGCCTGCTAACCAGTCTCGTGGAAATTGCAACAGAAATAAAACTCAAACAAATCATTGAAATTTTCACCAGTCTACCCTCCAAAAAATTATGTCATCAGGCTGATCTGGTAGCCAGGGAAAATAGTCGTGAATGACCAAGGAGGATGGAAAGACCGAGATGGGAGAGAAAATTTTTACTGGAGAAATGTGAAGAGTACTGAGACATTGCGGAGGCTTATTGCCTAGCGAAATCCAGCGAAGACTAATTTTCGTTGCAAGTGAGAAATCAATGGTAAACGGATGTTGCCATTTGGTAATCATTTGCAATTATCAGAACAGATACTACGTTTTGCTCCAAGGCAAAATGTCATTATATTGTTAGAATCGGGCTTGCACGTGATTGGTGCATGTTGCATGCCAATGAAATCGGCTTGTCAGTTTAATATGCCCTAGAAGCTTGTTCCAGTAAGAGGAAGCCGGCTCAACTCGCCCAGAGTGAATAATTTCCCCAGGTACAGGTACAGGTACAATCATGTGGTCACGCCGGGTTTCGTAACATCAGTGACGTTAAGCAATGTTGAGTCGGGTCATCCTTTAGATGAGTGACAATTAGGAATAAGAAATGCAATTGAGAAAAATTTCTTGTTGCCATGGCGACAGATGGCACGACATATCAAACCGAGCATAAATGTCGCCAATAAAACAAACCTAGTAGGAAGTTGTGCCAACACGGTTCTCGTTGGTTTTAATACAGAAGAAAAAAACGAAAGAAATGATGAAGACTAATAATAAATTGACGAAATAATAATAATAATAATAATAATAATAATAATAATAACAACAATAATAATGAGGAGGAGGGGGGGAGAATGGAAAGACCTGGGGAGGCTTGTTGCCACTTAAACTCCAGTGGAAACCAATAGCTGTTGCCAGCGAGAAATCAATTGTGAAAGCCTGTTGCAATAACGCAAATTTATTTGCAAATGTTATCGAAGGAGATGGAGAGTACTAGAAATCTGGGAAGACTTGTTGTCACTCAGCTTCCAGGGAATACTACAGGTTGATTTCAATGAGAGATCTTTGCTGACCTGTGTGAAAGTTCCTACTGAGAAATTAATAATAATAATGAAGAAAAAATATATATATATTCGTCATGTCATACAAAATTTAGCGAGTAAGGACTTCGAAGAAAATTATTGCGCGTGTTTAGAAAAAAAAAATTCCAGTTCGCCATCTAAAATAAATTCTAATAACATTTGCATAATAAGACTCCCCCCTCTCCGTTTATTCATTCTATATATACACATGGCTTTGTTACTTTTTTTTTTATTTTATTTTTCCAGGTTGAGTCTATTCCTTTTTTTAATATACAAGTTATTTTTGTCGCCATTTTCTAACGGAGTGTGTACACTTGTATATAATGTCCTTAAAAAAAAAAAACGCAAGAAATTAAGCAAATTGTGACTCAGTATTTTGTTTATTGAATTAGTCCGATATTTTTATTTTACTCTTTTAGAAATATATATATATATATATATATATATATATATATATATATATATATGAGGCATTTTTCTAAAAGAGCAATATATATATATATATATATATATATATATATATATATATATATATATATATATATGCGTTTTTAATGAATTCAATTTAAAAATGAATTTTTACCTAAATGCGAGTGGGGAATAATTTTCCCTTTAACCAATTTGGTAACCCCCCCACATGGGGAGTGGTATTATTTTTTTAAAAATATAATTATCCACTGACACGTGTTTCGTCGTCTACGACTCATTACCCTGGGGTCCCGATTTCGAATCTCGCTAGATTTAGCAACTCTGATGAGTCGTAGACGACGAAACACGTGTCCGTGGCTAATTATATTTTTTAAAAAATAATTATATATATATATTTTTCCAACGAAGAAAACTAAAAACATTTTTAAAAGAATTTTATGTAATTTTCAAGGTTAAAAAACTTACATCCAAGACTCTTTCTTTCTTGCTCTCTCTATTTCGCTTTCTCTATAGATATATATATATATTTCTGTATATATATATATATCTATAGTATAAAGCTGAACGTTTGTGTGCGTGTTTGTCTGGTCACGAATAGGCTCTTATATAGTTGACTATTATAGAAAACTGATCACATATAATGATAGAAGATGTATCGAGACACAGAAATGTGTATGTTTGATCTGGCATAATGATGATTCATTAAAATTGTGGAGTCTGCGTACGCGCCTGGTCCACAAAGTATGGAAATAAAAAAAAAAATTAAAAAAAAAAACGTTTACAGGTTTTTTTTTTATATAGATGTACATAATAATACTTTGATAAGTATGTTTAACTTAAATAGGGATGGTATAATAAAATGATGGGGTCTGCGTTCGTGCCTGGCCTCAATAGAATGGAAATAGGAACAAACTTTAATAAAGACTTTTCCTATCTATCTGCGTAAGTATACTTTGATAATTATGTTTCAGTTTGAAGAAATATAGTATAATAAAATTATGGGGTGTTCGTTCGTGCCTTACCTCCATAGAATGGAAATATGTCACAAAGTTTAACAAGGTTTTTTAATATAGATCCACAGAATATTGTGATAAGTGTTTTAGGGTGAACCCTTCCTTTTCATAACCGATCATGCTTTCATAAATCAGAGTCAATTTTCTGTAGGCTGTTTTTGAACCCAGTCAACGACGGGTAATTTTGCTAGTATATATATATATATATATATATATATATATGTGTGTGTGTGTGTGTGTGTGTGTGTGTGTGTGTGTATATATATATATATAATCTTTTTATTAGAAAAAACACTCTATCATGAATTCACCATGTTTCTAAGGTGTTAACAAATAATACGTCAAATGTTTCTGTAACTAAGCCGTTTATTTCATATCATACTACTATGCAAGAGAAACACATTAATATATATATATATATATATATATATATATATATATATATATATATATATATATATATATGTACACACACACACACGTTCACATATATATGTGTTTAATTATATAGAGGGAATTAGACCTGAAGTGTAAAGAGCAATGCTTATTTTAATGTGTGAATACTCTAAAATAATCTCGCTTATAGTATATAATTAGCTCAATATTATAAATTATGAATCAGTTTCAAACAGGAAAAAAATTGTTGTTTTTTCTTGTTTGAAACTGATTAATAATTTATAATTATTAACCTTTATAAGCAATATATATATATATATATATATATATATATATATATATATATATATATATATAGATTGTACTGACTTTCTGCAACACATAAGTAAATAATTATTACACTCCTATTTAAAAATATTTTTTTATAATCCAGCATACAATTGGGTGCTCAGTATTTATTTATTTATTTATTTATTAGAGAAAATCAGAACAACAGAGGTTTAGAGGAATCCACAAAATACAGACACAACAGACAATGACAGTGACGGAAGACATAAAATACAATCACGAGTTGTTCCCCTTAGTCGGTTTGAAAACTGATGGTACCAACGTTGTTTCAACATTTTGTAATATATATATATATATATATATATATATATATATATATATATATATATATATATATATAGTCATGGAAGATTTTTAACCTTTAAAACTATATTAAAAAACCTATTTAATTTTTATATTTTTTATCATTCTCTGGAAAAGTATTTAGCCAGTAAGTCATTTAATCACTTGAATTCACACTAATGTTATTTCAGGGATCATCAGTTGTTTACCATGAAACACTCTTTCGGAGATTTAAAAACACAAATGTAGATTAAATCATGGCTCCCTGGCAACGTTGATCCAACACCACCTCCGGTAACCACAGAAATAAAACAATTTTTTCCAAATATTGGATCTAGTTTCCCTCTTCGGATTTATTTGGCTAACCTCTCTCTCTCTCTCTCTCTCTCTCTCTCTCTCTCTCTCTCTCTCTCTCTCTTTCTCTCTATTTCTCTGTATATATATATATATATATATATATATATATATATATATATATATATATATATATATATATGTGTGTGTGTGTGTGTGTGTAGAAAGAGAGAGATAGAGAGAGATAGAGAGAGAGAGAGAGAGAGAGAGAGAGAGGGCGAAATTTGTTTAATGGACTTTTTTTTACTTTTTACAATTTTCAAATTATTTAGTATTTCGATGAAATTTTCGTGGATTTCGTCCATTTTTTTTTTTTTGCATTATTTCAGTTAAGTAAATTGAATAGAACGAGGTGGGTCTTTGTGTATTTGCAAACATGCGTTTTACTTCTTAGTATTGCACACTAATTTATTTAACAATATTTGCCTGACGAAAAGTATAACCGTATGTGTGTGTATCGTGCGTTCATACAACGTCTCTGTAAAATAGTTTCCCTCAGAAGTTATTCACGTAATAATTATCAAGTGCAATTTGGAAGCTGATGCACGACACGTCGGGTCAGAAGTAGAGTCGTTATCTATTCAAATATGATTTTAGTTGAACTTTCATAAACAAGCACATATTTTAAAACACTTTTCACGCATAATTAAACATACATATATATATTATAGCACATCATCATTATTATTATTAGTAGTAATAGTTGTAGTACAACAACAACAACAACTACTACTACTAGTGCTACTATTACTATTTTGAATATTTATTATTCTTGAAAATTTTTATGTAGTAGTTTGGTTTGGTTGGTTTTGTTTTACGGCATATCAACTCTTTTCAGGTTATTTAATGCCGAATCCAGTTATTTTGAACATTTTTTTTTTAATAGAATATATATATATATATTTTTTCAAGTCGGTTTCTATTTACCCCATAGTTGGGACCCTTACAAATACCACCACTCCGGGTCAGAGTGGACCTGAGAGCAATGGCAAATAAAAGGTAGCTCCACTCTCCGCAAGCTGGGGCCTCGCCATCGGATATAGTGTAAGGTCAGGTCATATCCAGGACCTTATGTAGTAATAAACAGACTTATTAACAATTGCCCGAAATTGCAAAATTTATAAATTGGAAAATATAATAGCATGGTTAAAATAAGACTAACCTTTTTTTTACTTTGCTATTTCTTTCTCCGATTTATAACTTTTTTTTAACATGATTTAGAAAGATAAATCTAGGTATTACCATATTATTTGCTCATTTAGAAGTTTTACGAAATCTGGCGTAATGGAAAAATAACAAACAGTATTTGCAGCTTCCCTTCCAATTTTCGGATTTTAATCATGTCAAATCACATTTTATTTTATTTTGACGGATTGATTGTTGCTATTTCTTCTGATGAGTTAAGGGCATAATAGATTTAGTGACTGATATAATAATTAAGTGATTGATTTCGCGCTACGAAACAGATACTGTCAAGAATTGCATAAGTCAACTGAATTAAAGGATAAATTATAAGATGGTCAACATCACGAATTTTGGAATATATCCTTCTGTTATTTATTCTCTATATTGCTCTGTAATTGCATTAAGCTTCTTAAATAAGATTTGGTATATATGATAAGAAAATATATTTCTACAGATATATATATATATATATATATATATATATATATATATATATATATATATATATATATATAGGAGCAAACAGTTAATAAAACATGTTAAAAAACACTTTAAAAAAGAGCTAAAAACATATTTAATCTGAAAAGGAAACACTTGATAAGTGGATAGCCCTTAATCCGCGGAGTTTCGAAGAAATACTTTCCTTCTCATCAGAGGGTAGAAATTGGCGGGATCGTTTTTTTCATACAAAAGTATTTGATGAAACAACAAGTAAGTCAAAGATCTTACTTGATAACAAAAAGTGGAGCAGAGGGTATATGGTGAAGAAAAAGGTGATTACACGTGAATGGGTAGTCTGGTGAAAGGTAAATAATCCAATGACGGTATAATCCAAAAATATAACTCTAAGAAAGTTTATATATATATATATATATATATATATATATATATATATATATATATATATATATATATATATATCGCATTTAAGCTACACAGAGTATTGTACGTGTGAAATATATATAGACTTTAACCGAGTGTCTAAACCTGCCCTCGTGGTAAGGCAAGTAAATAGGAATATTAGTTTATTACAAAGAATCTGAAGAATACTTATTGAATATGAAAATAATAACTCCTTATTTCAATGCGATCGTAGGCAACAGTATTGAATCTTATACTGTTATTAGCAAAATATTAAATGTATAATTTAATGACAGAAATATCACATGCTATAATGTTATTAGCATAAATATCGAATATTATTATGTTATAAGCAGAAATATTAATACTACAAGGTTTTAGACACAAATATTAAATGCTATAATTTTATAAGCAAGAATATTAATACTATAATTTTATAAACCGAAATATCACATACTATACTGTTATAAGCAACAATATTATATTACAATAGTATAGAAAGAAATATTAAATGCTATAATGTTATAAGCAAAAATATTAAATACTATACTGTTATAGGCAAAAATATTAAATTACATGGGTTTATAGGCAGAGGAATTATGTTACAGCCGACAATATTAAATATTTTTTATAAAATTATAGGTTGAATACTCGTATATAATGGTATTGGATGAAGTAATTATAATTTTATTCGTATGAGATATTTGTAAGAGAATATTTAATACTATGATTTTATTGACATCAGTATTGAATACTTTATTAGTACTATGAAATTATTGAATAGTATAATGAAGTTAGCAAAAATATTGAACGCATTAATGTGATTGGTATTATTTAATATTATAATTTTACGATGGCTAAATATTAGATCATATAATTTTAACGGGTGGTATATTTAATACTATAATATAATTAAGATAAATATAATACTATTAGGATATTGGCATAAATATTAAATGGCGTAATGATAAAGACCAATGTATTATTTCTTTCGATATTTGTAATACTATTACTACAACGATCAATAATAATAATAATAATAATAATAATAATAATAATAATAATAATAACAACAATAATAATAACAATAATAATAACAATAATAACAACAATAATAATAACAATAATAATAACAACAATAATAATAACAATAATAATAATAATAATAATAATAATAATAATAATAATAATAATAATAATAATAATAATAACTAGCAGAACGTGTAATATTTTTAAAACATAAATAAAAGTGAATTAAAATAAAATAAAACAAATAACGACGAATTTAAAACAATTTTTTAGTAAATTCTTTTTTTTTAACCTTTTTAAAGTTGAAAAGTATTAATTTAAAAAAAAAATACATTTTTTAATGAAACTTTAACGCACAATACATTGTTTTGTGATGTTTTTCGAAATAATTTTTCAGATAAATTTTAAAGGAATAGATGTCAAATCACTTGCACATTTTTTTTTTAATTGTAAAAAGAATCTGGGTTTGTATTACTGTACACATAGATTCGAAAAAGTTGTCAAAAAACAAATATATAACAAATAAATGTTATCAAAGGCAAGATAAGTTACTTTTCTGCCAAACTGGATATATTTTTTGTGTTTTTATTCAATGTAACATATTTATTCAGCTCGAAAAACATACAGTGTTTACTGATGTATTCGAAAATTCAAGATGGCGTCTCACACCCTCTTTAACACCGTAAGTATGGAAAAAGGTGTTATGAATAAAAAACTATACAAAATACTATTAAAAACCCGCCGAATATATGTCAACCTATGTCACGGTAACATATATTGAGCGAGGTTTTAACATTATTTTATCCGGTTTTTTATTTATAACATCTTTTCCCACACTTACCGTGTTAAAGAGAATAAGACGCCATCTTGAATGTTCCAATACATCGGTAAACACTGTATGGTTTTCGGGCTGAATAAACATGTTACATTGAATAAAAACACGAAAAATATATCCAGTTTGGTAGAAAGTAACTTATCTTGCCTTTGATAACATTTATTTGTTATATATTTGTTTTTTGACAACTTTTTCGAATCTATGTGTGCAGTAATACAAACCCAAGAATCTATAATAAAAAAATTCCCAAACACTTAGTCTCCTCTAAACATGACCTTTTTAAATTATAAAATAAAATAGTAACTTTTGAACAGTCAGCCATCTTTTTTTTTTTTTTTTTTTTTTTTAGAGAAAATGGTTTTAATAATTTTTACTGATAAAGAGCGACTATAAAGGGAAGTAAATTGTTTTTCATTAATCAATGTTTGCAATAATAATGTTTCTTTCTTTCTTTTTTTTGTGAAACCGGACGTCGGACAAGTAAATTAATATTTCGATAATAATGAACAAAGTCGGTAATTATCCAATTCAATGTTAATACCGAATACTATTTTCATTAATATTGATAATAGTGTTTACTATGTAAATTATATCATAAGTGAATTTATATACATAGTAAGAACAATGATGATATAAAAGATATTTAATAAAGAACAAGATATCGTGAATATATATATAAGTTCATATAAACTCATGCAAATTATATTTCCTGTGACTTTCATACGTTTAGACGCGTTTATAATACGTAAATACATTATATTTCTTTAATATACAGTTATATCTTTCCATGTATTTTCTATGTAATTATTATATTTCTAGTATACATAGTGTTTATGGCTTCAACATGTTACTATTTTACGAAAACATATTGTTATGGTAAATATTTTGCCTATAAACAACTTTATTTATTATAACTGAAATATAATTACTATAAGTTTAATATATTGTTTCATTTTTGTTTTATTTTTATGGTTTGAAATTTAGTTTGAATTTCTTCATTATATTTTGTATAACTAAATGATAGTTTCGCAAACGTCATGTTTTTTATAAACTTAAATATATTCACATGAATTTACACGCCTAATTAGTTAGACATCTATTATATGCGAAATAATCACGATGATATACCGGTTCTCGTAAGTTCGTAAGTTTTCGACTTAAATTAAAGTCGACAAATAGTCATAGTTGTTATGATCCCAAAAAAATAAAATATAGACGAACTTAAATACACTTTCAAGAATTATATATATATATATATATATATATATATATATATATATATATATATATATGTGTGTGTGTGTGTGTGTGTGTGTGTGTGTGTGTGTGTGTGTGTGTGTGTGTGTTTAAAGAAAAAATAGAAAAAAACCGAATGAAATTATTAAAAAATCAACGTTTCGTCCTTGTTTCAGAGGACATCTTCAGGATAATTGAAATAAAAATGTGATAAAAGAAAAAGTCATAGATCGTGCGAAAAAAGACAGTTTTTTTTTTAAAATCCAACCCATGTCGGGAAAGGACGAATATGTGTTGGATTTAAAAAACTGTCTTTTTTCGCACGATCTATGACTTTTTCTTTTATCACATTTTTATTTCAATTATCCTGAAGATGTCCTCTGAAACAAGGACGAAACGTTGATTTTTTAATAATTTCATTCGGTTTTTTCTATTTTTTCTTTAAACATAACGTCAACCACCGCTGGTATATTTTTTTTCATTCCTTATACATATATATATGTGTGTGTGCGTGTGTGTGTGTGTATGTTACAAAAGCTCAGAAAACCATGGATATATATATATGTATATATATGAATGTATATATATGTATGTACATAAATATATATATATATATATATATATATATATATATATATATATATATATATATATATATATTCCGTCGCCTAAAACTATTGATATATTAAATTATTATCAAACGCACACATATTTTCTGAGTTCTATATATGTTACGAGTTAAATAAAATATGTATTATAAAATGCGTACATTTATTCACATTATATTCTAAAGCTTTACTTAAACATATTTTAGATTACATATATGTTGTCTGTTTTGGTTTTAGCGATATGTTTTGAATGAATTCAATTATTTACGAAAGTGCATTTTTACCTAAATGCGAGTTGGAAATACTTTTCCCTTTAACCAACTTGGTACCCCCACATAGGGAGCGTAATATATATTATTTTTAAAATATAATTATCCACTGACACGTGTTTCGTCGTCTACGACTCATCAGAGTGGCTGAATCTAGATTACACACACACACACACACACACACACACACACACACACACACAAATATATTTTTATGTGATAAATATATATTTCCTATACATATATATATATGTGTGTGTGTGTGTGTGTGTGTTTATGTGTGTGTATGTGTGATTCATTCATAAAATATATTATTTTTGAGTAATTTACATTTCGTCTATCCTTTCTGCCATATATACATATATATATATATATATATGTGTGTGTGTGTGTGTGTGTGTGTGTGTGTGTGTGTGTTACAGAAGCTCAGAAAACCATGGATGCTGCCGGTTTCAAATTCCAAGCATCAAGGTCCAATATATCTTGGAGAGTACGACATAGGCGACAAGTTATTTGTCCCTTTTCTTCGGATTTGAAACTGACAATGCTGGTACTTTTCTTTTCTTCTGTAAGACGTATATATATATATATATATATATATATATATATATATATATATATATATATATATATATATATATATATATATATATATATATATACATTCACACACATATATATATGTTTGTGTGTATGTATATATATGAATGAAAATGTATAAAAAAGAATACGAAATTATAAAAGCTTATAACTATTTTTTTTATTCGTTTTCAATTGGTGACGTGCAGGAATACAAAATAATATTATGAAAAAATAATTTTCGACCGATCCTTCAGTCTTCATTGGAGTAATATATATATATATATATATATATATATATATATATAGTTATATTAAGGATTATACACATAATTTTTAGAAGCATTATAACTTAAATTTTATTGCAGAGGCATAAAAGCGTTGTAAGGTTGTTCTGCCACACACACTCACATACATACACACGTATATGTGTATGTGTGTGTGTGTGTGTGTGAGAAGAACCTTACACCACTTTTATGTATCTGCACAAAAATTAAGTTATAATACTTCTAAAAAGTATGTCTATAATCCTTAATATAACTTTTCTCCAAATAAATGAAGTTTTTTATTCTAAAATAAAATGGCTAAAGATTTGTGCTTAAACTGAAGAAATCTTAAAAAGAAATGAAATCAAGACATCTTTCTCTATTGGCTGTGGATCAAATTCCATGCAGATCTGATATATTCAAATTTTCGAATAGGTGCTTGTGTTTATATTTGGCATCTTCCGAAATGTTTTAATATACTAAAAAAAATGTCATTTAGTGAATATATAATAACTAATTTCTAATAACTTTTATTACAATTTTACAACATTCATAGATAACTGAATATTCACGCAGGGTCTCAACGGTGTCTCTATCCCTTTTCCTTGAAAGTAAATCAAACTAAATATAGTGCACGTTACTCTCCTTATGCCTAGCATCAATGTTTCAAAAGTCATAATGATCGGTATATTTGTTCAGGAGTGGATCTCATAGATGGAAATATATAAATAAATTTAACTTTATCTAAATAAAATATATTCACTTTGATTTCACTGTTAACTTAACTTTTATGTTTGTAATATATGTTCACTGTTTAAAAATAATCTCACTAGTGCAAATATATTTTCAACAATTAGAATATTTATCTCAGTATATTTAATATGTTTCATTGTCTAAAATGTTTTCTACTGTACTATGTAAAATCTTATACTTTTTCGTAAGTATTTAATATTTAACACTATTTTGTTAATCATCTATATTTACTATGATTTTATTTACATATACGTTAGTGTTTTTATTTTTTTATTGTTAATCAACAGAGAGAAAAAGAGAGAGTCAGAGAGAGAGAGAGAGAGAGAGAGAGAGAGAGAGAGAGAGAGAGATTTAAGCGAGTGTGATAGGAGCTGTATGAAATAAGAGTCGGACTAAACAAAATACAAGGTAAGTGAGTAAGAGTATTAGTTCGAAACGTAATAAGAGATTAATGATTTGGCAAGTGAATTGTAAATTAGAACAATTAAATTGTATTTGACTTTAGTCGATCTTAATACCAAAGAATATTTCTTAAATTTATGTAATGTGCGGTTAAAGTACGTGGCTTATAGAAACAAACGTTGATTAACTAAGTTTTAGTTTACTGATTAGTATACGTGTGGATATGTGTATGTTTATGTGTATGTGTGTATGCTTATAGAATCAATGGATTTGTCCCAAGAAAGCAAAACGAGAAATTTTGCATTGTTAATTATGCTCCGTTATTGTTCTCTAAAAATATAAATCATAAACTGCGTGTGTATATCTATCTATCTATCTATCTATCTATCTATCTATCTTTACTGATATTTATTGTGGTTATCTTGACAAATAAATTGATATACGAAGATAGAAATAACAACAACAAAAAAAAGCTTCTTTCGTTTGCCCATTTTATTTATACGTTACATCAATAACACAGCCGGTTCACTGCATTGCGATAGCCTTCTTATAATCCCCTGTATATATTTACCAGCAATGTTTTAAGCAAATTACATTTCTCTTATCTCTGTCTGTCTGTCTGTCTGTCTGTCTGTCTTTCTCTGACTCTGTCTGTGTCTATGTCTGTGTCTGTCTGTCTGTATGTCTGTCTGTCTATCTCTCTCTCTTTCTCTCTCTCTCTCTCTCTCTCTATATATATATATATATATATAAGGAGAGAGAGTGTGTGTGTGTGTGTTTGTGTGTAAATAGAAAGTAAATACTAGTAATACAAGATCATTACAGTACATATATTTCAAGATTTCAAAACAATAATAACTTAGATTTTCATACGCTCGTTTCAGAGATGATATCAACTTTATTCATATATATAAATCTTCATCAGCAGAAAGGAAGTGTAAGGAAGAGGTTGACACCGATCAACATTATAACAATAGCGTCGACAATAATTTGAGTATACACCAAACCGATGATTAACTTTATTTCCAGAAAATTTTAAGAAGCAATAAAAAAAAAAATAAATAAAATACGGAATGATTTTCTTTTTAAAAACTGAAAAATTGGTTTGTTGGGATTTCTTTAACAAACCGATGCAGTTTCTGTTGTTCAATTTATTAAAACATAACATAATTAAAAATCAGAAAGAATCAGTATAAAAATTTTAAAAAATCCCCCCCAAAACCAAACAACATAATTTATAAGTAGAATTGTTAACAAAAACTTATAAACGAACATTTATTCCATTACTACCTGTATGTTTTCGGCGTTGCCCTCTTGAAACATATTTCCGGACGGAAAAAAATTAGTAATTTACTATTTAAGATACATTAATTAATTGTTACGAAAATTGTTGGATTTAGAGAAGCATAAAACGCATCCATCTTGGTTTATGAAACTCAAACGCGAAGTAACGTTCATAGCTTAAACGGGAAAATAACTGCTATAGCTTAAATAGATAAACATACTTCCGGTTTAAAGAACAGCACTTGTGAACTATTAATTACTATTAAATCTTAATTAATAAATAAATAAAATCAACTTTAAATAATATTTCCAAATAGAACAATTAAAAGGATTTAATTGCAACAAACAAGAACATCGATCTAATTATCAAAATAATTTTCTTTAATGTAATATGCAAATGAGGTTACACATCGATGGTAGATTTCTTTTGAATAAAGAGAATATATAGAAATCGTGTTAGAATAAATATGTATATTAGTCTGTTTCCAATATATAAATAAATGTATAGGTATATATGTGCATGTTTAGAATGTTTTTATGTAAAACAATGTACTTATATTTAATTGTGAACAGACAGAGAGAAGTACAATTTTACTATAATAAAAAATTTCAGCAAGCAAGGACGCTCGTACAGTTAATAAAGTTTTATAATTATATAGATTATATCACACATACTTGGTTCGAATCTCCCGACCAGCAGTAATTTATACGGATGAATGTGACAGTATTAAACGTTAGTGTCTATAGGTCTAAAATAATTGTTAATATATATTTGAAAAATATTATACATATATATATATATATATATATATATATATATATATATATATATATAGTCATCCACATACAGTACTGTTTCGCTGTTTCACAGCTCATCAGTGCGGCTAGGCAGGCAACTACCTCAAGCCAGGATTGAAACCCGACCGTTTGTACGGCAGTCAAGGCTCCTAACCATTACGCTATTGGCGGCTGCTTGAACGAGTAGTGAGTTTAACGATGTTTTCATATCGTCTGAAATACCTCCGCTCGATTTGTTTACACAAAGACCTATAGACACTAACGTTTAATACTGTCACATTCATCCGTATAAATTACTGCTGGTCGGGAGATTCGAACCAAGTATGTGTGATATAATCTTATGTATATATATATATATATATATATATATATATATATATATATATACATAACATCTACACACACACACATATATATATATATATATGTGTGTGTGTGTGTGTGTGTGTGTGTGTGTGTGTGTGTGTGTGTTATTTATTTTGTTTTGCGATACGTTTAGAATGAATTCAATTATACATACGAAAGTTCATTTTTATCTAAATCCAAGTTGGGAATAATTTTCCCTTTAACCAATTTTGGTACACCCGAATGGGTATCAGCATATGTATTATTTCTTACATTTTTATTATATTTCAAAAATTATAATTTAAAAACAATATATATATATATATATATATATATATATATATATATATATATATATATATATATATATATATATATATATACATACTAGTAAAGGTACCCGTCATTGACTGGATTCAAAAACAGTCTACAGAAAATGGACTCTGATTTATGAAATATGATAGGTTATGAAAAGGAAGTGTTGTAAAGAGATAGCTTCAAATTTGGGGGTATCAAAACCAAAGCAAAATATGATGAAAGTAAAAATAAAATAGATAAAACCCAGAATTTATTATACCATACCTGTTCACACTGAAACACTTATCACAATATTCTGTGGATCTATATTAAAAAACATTGTTAAACTTTGTGACATATTTCGATTCTATGAAGGTCAGATACGAACGAACACCCCCATAATTTTATTATACCGTATTTCTTCAAACTGAAACATAATTATCAAAGTATACTTACGGAGATAGATATGAAAAGTCTTTATTAAAGTTTGAGCCTATTTCGATTCTATGGAGGCCAGACGCGAACGCAGATCCCACAAGTTTATTATACTATTCCTATTTAAGTTAAAACATACTTATCAAAGTATTATTATGTACATCTATATCAAAAAAACTTGTAAACGTTTTTGTTTTTAATTTTTTAATTTTTTATTTCCATACTTTGTTGACCAAGCGCGTACGCAGACCCCAACATTATAATGAATTATCATTATGCCAGATCAAACATACTCATTTCTGTGTCTCGATACATCTTCTATCATTATATGTGATCAGTTTTCTATAATAGTCAACCATATAGGAGTTTATTCGTGACCAGACACACACACAGACGTTCAGCTTTATAATATAGATATATATCAAATTTCATAACTAAATATTAAGTAAATTTCCAGGTTGGTATCTGGAGACGCATTAATTCACTGGAAGAGATGCACCTCCAGTGTTCGTTAAAACATGCATATAGCCGATAGATAGATAGATAGATAGATCTGTGAAACTTATTTCTCAAAGCAGAGCAATAGTATATTTTTAATTCATCCTTATACATATAAATACCAAACGTAATATTAGAAGACACGAAAAAAAAAACATTTACTTTCAAAATATCTTTATTTCAATACGAGAATACACAACCAGAACAAAAAACGCAGAGAAAACATTTTTTTCGACATACTTCGAATTTTTCACGAATTCCTTGCTCTTCGATTTATTTGAACCACTTTCTATCCAATCAAATTATTACACAGTCTTATTCATGCTTGTCTGCTTTTTCTGTTATAATAGATATAATATAATATAATATAATATATATATATATATATATATATAAATATATAGTTGTGTTTAATTGTAGAATTTTTTATATAGTATTTCAAATTAAATCTTATGCACACAAAAACACGCATCATACACACATACGTACGCACGTACAAAAACACATATATATGTATAGCACACATACATCTATGTATCTCACTTATTCTCTCCCCTCTCTCTCTACAACACACACACACACACACACACACACACACACACACACACAC
>NC_136494.1:70598276-70605776 GCF_053919585.1 Euprymna scolopes | reverse complement strand
ATTTATAGCTTCATTAAGAAAAAATCCTCAAAATATGCAATCTTGTAAATATTGTAACTGGAAAGTAAGGATATGGAACAACGAAAGAAAAAAAAAAGAGCATCCTAAAATGGAGTACTGTTGTCACAATTGGACAGAAGCTGCTCAGCAAGCCCTGTCCTGCCTTGATAGTGCAAAACCGGCTTCGAAGTATAGTAGATGATGGCTTTTTCACTTCTCTGCTACCTCTTTCTCACAGAAGAGAAGTTGTAAGCCTGCCTCTACTCTAATATTATTTTCATTGCAAGTGATTGTTTGAGCTCCAATTTATGATTTCACTTTCACAAAAAGCACTCGACTAGCTACAACTTCTATCAACAATTGCCCCCAATCTCTATCTGTGCCTAAATCTAAATGGAGATTCCATAAACAAAGCTTCTTTCCTAGAATTGAATGCCTGTGGAACACTGTTCCACTGGCCTGTTTCCCGGACGACTACAATATGGTAGCCTTCAAGTCCAATGTAAACAAGTTCTTGTTGAACCGTTCACTTAAATAATTTAACTCCACTCAATCTACACCATTAACGGTGATTAAACTACCATTTTGCAGTTATTAACTCTTATCCTAGAACGGCATTCGGGCCTCGATAAGTAGTGACTCCCGTTTAAAAATAAAACCGCCAAATATAAGGCCTAATATTTGGTTTTCGTTCAGCCCTTACTATTAAATACTATAGCTTAAAAAGTTAGTACTCAAGAACAATAATCGTGAAATACATTCTTCAGATTCATACAGGGAGATCTTTAGTGATACACTGCCTTCGTTGCTGCTGTCTGCTTAAAACCACATATATTTTTTTAAATCGATATGCCGACCACACCTTTACAAGCACCAAGGATTCTTCTCATGGCACTAACAGTTCTCAAATTTTGCGTAGTGTTCCTTATAGAAGAATCTGGCCTTGGTGTTGTTTTTCGTATATATATATATATATATATATATATATATATATATATATATATATATATATATATATATATATATATATATATATATATATTTATATATATATATAAGAGAGAGAGAGAGAGAGAGTCTGTTTATTATACAAACATTATTGGTTACATATGTGCAGACATGTTTCAGTGGAGTCCCAATTCAGGGACAACACTTTATCAGACCTGTAACGTTTGTATAATAAACAAACTATATATCAGCTCTGTCCTGCATTGAGCACTTTTTAATAATCACGCGAGTTTCATTGGATTTACATCTAGGAAACCAATCGAGGCAGCATTATATGCATAAACATACATGCATAAATACATACATTTACACACACACACACACACACACACACACACACACACACACACACACACACACACACACACACACACACACACACATATATATATATATGCTAGCAGAAGTACCCGTCGTTGACTGGGTTCAAAAACAGCCTACAGAAAATGGACTGTGATTGATGAAAGTATGATAGGTTATGAAAGGAGGGGGTTGTAAAGAGAAAGGTTTTGATACTCAAAAATTTTACCCTAAGCAAAATATGATGAAAGTAAAGATAATTTTCGCGAAAACATATTTTTATATCAACTTTGTTTCCATCCGTAGCCAAGAGTGACGAACAAAATGATGTTTCCTTACAAAGAGAAAATGCTATATATATATAATAATATAAATATACAAGAAATAAATGTTACCATAGTCAATAAAAGTTACTTTTATGGTAGAAAATTCGTTGGTTTGTATTTTTAAGTAGTTTGTAAAAAAAAATTTTTTTTTAATTCACGAACCGGTTTTAAAAAAATCAAAATGGCAGTGACTTTGAAATGAAGAGCCTCGTTTTCAATTTGAAGGAAGGCCACCTGAGCATTCTGTGTTTTGTGTAATTTGTGTGTAATTTAAGAGAATTCCGTCAACGTAAGCAATATTTATAAACATATTTTAATGTTTTCCGTTATTTTGTGCTTGAGGAATATTCGATTATGGCATGTGCAGTTTATATAAAAATTCATTTAAATAGTTATTGTCTCAAATATCGTTTTAATTTCGGTTCGCTGAAATTATTTCAAGTAAAAAGCATTAAAAACTATTTCAAAACAAAAAAAAACATGAACTGAACTTTTATTGATTATGGTAATATTTATTTCTTGTATATTTTTTTGTTAGCTTTTTTTGTTAGCTTTTCTGCTAAACACTCTTACTAAATAATATCGACAAAATATCAAAAAAACAAAGAAACAAAAACAGTTTTGAAAAATAATGAAGTTTTACTTACTTTTGTAAAATAATCCGAAACAGCACAATGGGATATTAAAAAGGTAAACACATAATTACTTTAGTTTTTTTAAAGCAAATAATCGATATAAATATGAATAAGAAGAAAATATCAAGCAGAACAGCTTCATTTCAGTTTTACAGTATTGAACGGTGTAGTATTGCGCCGTCGGATTCAGGGTTATACCATTGTAATGTAAAGAACACGCAGAAAGGGTTGTAATGAACTGAATTTCTTCTAGTACACTGACAAAAAAAGCTTAAACAGATATATAAATAAACATAAAAAGGTTATGCAAATGTTTTTAAAACACACGTAATCACGTGAGCAGGATTTTTTCTTTCTTTTGACACGATCACAAGTAACGTCCTTATTTTTTATTATTTATCTATTTTCGAAAGAGTGCCACGCGCAAGTGGAGAAGGAAAAAACAGAGTTATGCAAAATTTATGTGAGAATTATCTAAAGTTCCGACTTTTTTTCACTTTAATAAGAACGTGAATTTATTCGACACAATATGATTCAACTCAAAAAAAGAAATAAAAGCTAACGTGAATTAAGATTAAAGTAAAGGTGTTATTATTGACCCTCACCCCTTTTTAAAACCTGGTAAAACTTTGTGACATATTTACATTCTATGGGGGTCAGGCGCGAACGAACACTCAGTAATTTTATTATACAATATTTCTTCAAACTGAATCATAATTATCAAAGTATACTTACGCAAATAGATATGAAAAGTCTTTGTTAAAGTGTAGGCCATGTTTTCATGGAGTACAGGCGCGAACACAGACCCCACAATTTTATTATACCATCCCTATTTTATGTTGAAACATACTTATCAAAGTATTCTTATGTACACCTATATCAAAAACCCTTATAAACGTTTTTTTTTCATTATTATTTCCATACTTTGGGGGCCAGGCGCTAACACAGACCCCACAATTTTAATGAACCACCGTTCTGCCAGACCAAACGTACCCATTCCTGATCCTCGATACATCTTCTATCATCATATGTAACCAGTTTTTTTTGTAAAATAGTCAACTTCAAGGAGCCTATTCGTGGCCAGACACAAACACACATTCAGTTTTATATTTATATATATATAATCAGTTTTTTAAAATAGTTAACCATATAGCAGCCTATTCGTGACCAGGCACAACACACACACACACACACACACACACACACACACACACACACACGTTCAGCTTTATATTATAGATATGTTATAATTTTTTTTTATTTCCACCTTTTAATCATGAACACCAAAACGGGTCTTCCTGTCATGATTGCAATAATAACATTTTGTACCCCCCATAAAATTATGATATTACATATATATATATATATATATATATGTATGTATGTATGTATGTATGTATGTATGTATGTATGTATGTATGTAGAGTGGCACAAGACGTCACAATCAATCAATCCTTAAAAATATTGACAAAGGAACATCTTTAAAACTTTCATGATTCCTGATATTTCTATTCGCATAAACGACATTCATCATGGCATGACTTGAGGTGAGTAATTTCTGCGATTATTGTTTTCGTATTAAGATACTTAACGTCTAAAACGTGTATCGTTTCTGCAAAAACAGCTTTTAACTCCTAACAACCGAAAGTAGTTACGAAACTGATTTGAGGCAAACATGCAAGTGGCCATAGATTCACCGATCTGCGTTATCGTATCCCGCATTCTGTTTCGTTTTGACTTGTTCATACCTTAGATAATTCTGTGCACAGAAACACACGCAGACATACGCACCCAATCACATCATTTCATACGCGGTTGTCATGCTTCTGTTCGTAAATGGAAATCGCAACCCACCTCTACAATTCACGGTATTCGACGGATGTTACGTTCAGCATTCCAACCATTGTTCTCATTCACAATTCTGCTTTACAACTAATAAAACCGACTTTTCATTCAGAAAATTCTTTGCAGTCGTCATATTCTTTGGATTTTTTTTTCTCGCGTTTCGTTTTTATTTTTTAATTTTTTCTTGCCTCTACAATCGATTATCCACAACATTGCTAATTAATTTAATAATACGTAGGGGGGCCTAATGAATATATATATATATATATATATATATATATATATATATATATATATATATATATATATGCATATATATATATTTATATAGATATATATATATATATATAGTCTCTGAAGGTTTTAACCGTTAAAAGTATACAAAATGTTTTTTTTATCATTCGTTAGAAAACCATCTAGTCAGTAAGTTATTTAATCACCTGCAATCACTGCATCAACTCGATCTCGAATTTACTATAGTACCAATAATTTATTTTTCAAGGGATCATCAGTTGTTTACCATGAAACACTGTTTCGGGGGATTTAAAAACAATATATATATATGTACCTAATATATCAGGTAAAGTCAATCAAAAAAAAATAATAATACGTAAACCCAAAATATCATTTTTATGACAAGATCATTATTTAATTCTGTATGTTTTGAAATATATATATTTTGAATTAGTTTCATCGAAAACATACTCAATCAGGCTAAATATTAAATGATTAGTGGTAGAAATCTTAATCACTTAGCTACATATCATTTATTTAAAACCAGACAATGTATTATTAACTTAGCAACATATCATTTATTTAAAACCAGACAATGTGTTATTAACTTAGCTATATATCATTTATTTAAAACCAGACAATGTATTATTAACTTAGCAACATATCATTTATTTAAAACCAGACAATGTATTATTAACTTAGAAACATATCATTTATTTAAAACCAGACAATGTATTATTAACTTAGAAACATATCATTTATTTATAACCAGAAAATGTATTATTAATTTAGCATCATACCATTAATTTAAAACCAGACAATGTATTATTAGCTTGGACACATACCATTTATTTAAAACCAGACAATGTATTATAAACTTAGCAACATATCATTTATTTAAAACCAGACAATGTATTATAAACTTCGCAACATATCATCTATTTAAAACCAGACAATGTATTATTAACTTAGCAACATATAATTTATTTAAAACCAGAAAATGTATTATTAACTTAGCAACATATCATTTATTTAAAACCAGACAATGTATTATTAACTTAGCAACATATCATTTATTTAAAACCAGAAAATGTATTATTAACTTAGCAACATATCATTTATTTAAAACCAGAAAATGTATTATTAACTTAGCAACATATCATTTATTTATAACCAGACAATGTATTATTAATTTAGCATCATACCATTAATTTAAAACCAGACAATGTATTATTAGCTTGGACACATACCATTTATTTAAAACCAGACAATGTATTATAAACTTAGCAACATATCATTTATTTAAATCTAGAGAATGTATTATTAACTTCGCAACATATCATCTATTTAAAACCAGACAATGTATTATTAACTTAGCAACATATCATTTATTTAAAACCAGAAAATGTATTATTAACTTAGCAACATATCATTTATTTAAAACCAGACAATGTATTATTAACTTAGCAACATATCATTTATTTAAAACCAGACAATGTATTATTAACTTAGCAACATATCATTTATTTAAAACCAGAAAATGTATTATAAACTTCGCAACATATCATCTATTTAAAACCAGACAATGTATTATTAACTTAGCAACATATCATTTATTTATAACCAGAAAATGTATTATTAATTTAGCATCATACCATTAATTTAAAACCAGACAATGTATTATTAGCTTGGACACATACCATTTATTTAAAACCAGACAATGTATTATAAACTTAGCAACATATCATTTATTTAAAACCAGACAATGTATTATAAACTTCGCAACATATCATCTATTTAAAACCAGACAATGTATTATTAACTTAGCAACATATCATTTATTTAAAACCAGAAAATGTATTATTAACTTAGCAACATATCATTTATTTAAAACCAGACAATGTATTATTAACTTAGCAACATATCATTTATTTAAAACCAGAAAATGTATTATTAACTTAGCAACATATCATTTATTTAAAACCAGAAAATGTATTATTAACTTAGAAACATATCATTTATTTATAACCAGACAATGTATTATTAATTTAGCATCATACCATTAATTTAAAACCAGACAATGTATTATAAACTTAGCAACATATCATTTATTTAAATCTAGAGAATGTATTATTAACTTCGCAACATATCATCTATTTAAAACCAGACAATGTATTATTAACTTAGCAACATATCATTTATTTAAAACCAGAAAATGTATTATTAACTTAGCAACATATCATTTATTTAAAACCAGACAATGTATTATTAACTTAGCAACATATCATTTATTTAAAACCAGACAATGTATTATTAACTTAGCAACATATCATTTATTTAAAACCAGAAAATGTATTATAAACTTCGCAACATATCATCTATTTAAAACCAGAAAATGTATTATTAACTTAGCAACATATCATTTATTTAAAACCAGAAAATGTATTATTAACTTAGCAACATATCATTTATTTAAAACCAGAAAATGTATTATTAACTTAGCAACATATCATTTATTTATAACCAGACAATGTATTATTAATTTAGCATCATACCATTAATTTAAAACCAGACAATGTATTATTAGCTTGGACACATACCATTTATTTAAAACCAGACAATGTATTATAAACTTAGCAACATATCATTTATTTAAATCTAGAGAATGTATTATTAACTTCGCAACATATCATCTATTTAAAACCAGACAATGTATTATTAACTTAGCAACATATAATTTATTTAAAACCAGACAATATAGTATTAACTTAGCAACATATCATTTATTTAAAACCAGACAATGTATTATTAACTTAGCATCATACCATTAATTTAAAACCAGACAATGTATTATTAACTTAGCAACATATCATCTATTTAAAACCAGACAATGTATTATTAACTTAGCAACATATCATTTATTTAAAACCAGAAAATGTATTATTAACTTAGCAACATATCATCTATTTAAAACCAGACAATGTATTATTAACTTAGCAACATATCATTTATTTAAAACCAGACAATATAGTATTAACTTAGAACCATATCATTTATTTAAAACCAGACAATATAGTATTAACTTAGCAACATATCATTTATTTAAAACCAGAAAATGTATTATTAACTTAGCAACATATCATCTATTTAAA
>NC_136494.1:70558276-70593276 GCF_053919585.1 Euprymna scolopes | reverse complement strand
TCATCTCCCTTCATAATATCCCTGCAACTTATGTCCCTGACAGTAGACTCCTACTTCAAAATGGCACTGTGCCCTTTTAAGGGTGGAAATTGAATAATAAAAACATTACCATTGCGTCTATACGCTTGTAGCAGTTTGTTATTTCACTTACAACAAGGTCAAACGACGAACGAGAACATATTTAAGTAACCCACAGATACAGTGTTTCGCTGCATAACAGCTCTACAATGCGGGTGAACAAGCACGACAAGCCAGGGTTAGACCATATAGCTATTTAAGCGAAAAGGAGATAATATGTATATCGGGCGGATTTAAACTAGACACCGCCAAAAATGGCCGAAAAATCAAGTTGTTGTTGTTTTTTAAAACGAAATTACATTTATTAAAATCCATTATTTCTGAGTAACTTTTTTTTTCCAGAAAGATAAAACCCTGAATTTTATCATATAGAAAGCAGAAAAATGTAAAACTTTTTCTACTATTTTTAATAAAATTTTAAATGTTAAATTTTCCCAAAAAGTTAACAATTGACATTTTTTGTCTTGCACAAAAAAAACGTATATAAATAGTTAAAAAAAAGAAAGGTTTTTGAAATAATTAATTTATTTATTTGTTGTCTAAGATTTAGAGTGATTTTCTATGAGAATATGCTAAAATATTATAATACAAGTACCTGGATTTCAAATAATTCCACTTATTCATATAGGCAACCAGTTACTTCGCGTCGATTTAGACAATGTTTACATTTGTACTTGATAAAAGCAAACTATGGAAGACCAAACAGGCCAAAAACAACTGATTTTTCAGTGACGAAAATTTCAATGTATTATTAATGCTGAGGCTGGCCAGTACCAGATGGGTGACCATTTGTATGAGTTTGGTTTTTAATGTGTATGTGTGTGGGGGCCAAGCTCCCCAAAATGGGGGGGGGGTATTTACAGCAGAATAAAAAAAATATTTCAGCGCGTTTGGTCCACCGTAGTCGAAAGGCGGCAAACGTTTTCAAACGGGATCGAAAAAAACGATGATATTTTTAACACAAAGGGCACAATATTTATTATCGATTTTTTTGTATCGATTCTTCAAAGCATGCCCTGTTTAATAATGGTCGTGCACTATTCGGCTAGCTAAAAAAAATTGTTAATTTATTTACCAAAAATTTTAAAATGCCTTTTTTCGTATAAATATTTTTTAAAAATGTTGTTTTGCTTAACTTAAATTAATTATTTTACTTAACATATTCACCGAATTTCACACTTCAAAACTCAAAAGCGGGATAATTAAACACAATCGAAGTTCTGATATTCAGACATCAAAATAAGGTATGCAAACAAGTTTTTTTTATCTATAATCCTGTCCCTTACAACAACATAATATCTTTTGTTCAGTTTCAGATGATTATTTTAAGCATATTTGGAACCCCCTCAAAACAAAGGGGGATTTTGTAAGCAAAAAAAAAAAAAAAATATATATATATATAAATATCGTTTATGAAAAATAAGTACACTGTTATAAAGTTCATTCTTCTCTTAATAATCGCTGAAAATTTCGTATTGATTGGATAATTACCTGATTTTTGGTAGATTTTAAGAAGATAGTCCGTCAAAAAGTACTCACCTGCACCCCCTAGTTTTGGCGGTGCCTAATTTAAACCATGCGTGAAAGAAATTGAAATACTAAACAAAAATCTTTCGGCATCAACGCATTGTTGTCAGATAAAAATCGTACATAATCAAAAATGAAATTCCATTAAAAAGTGTACTTCTAAAATACGAAATGTATATTATGCCATTAAAAATGAGGCATGTTATTCTTAATGACATAATATATCATATGGTTTTCACATTTTTTTTATAACAATAGTTTATATATGATGACGTTTATATTAGAATATTATTATTAGTGTTGGGACGATTAATCGGAATCGGAATCGGGAATCGAAAAAAATAGGAGCTTTTTGGGGTATCGGAATCAGGAAAATATGAGCCTACTTTCCGATGCGAAAACCGATTCCTTGGATGATCTTTTGTCATTTGCTTTTGATTAAAAAAAAACATCGTCCGCTGCTTGTAGTAATAATACAATAATTAATTATTGATTGATTTAAACTTCCAGTAAGACTAAAATCTCTAGATCACCCCCTCACACGTGTATTTTTACGTTTGAGAAAATATAGATATCTTTAAGATATGTTTTTACAGTAATCGGGACAAAATAACGCTTTCATAGTTAAATATCTAGAGATTTATAAAGAATCGGAATCGTTAATTGTATCAGATCGGGAATTTAGTTAGTATGGAATCGGTAATTGTATCTGAATCGGGAAAAATATTGGAATCGTCCCATCACTAATTGTTACCAAGGATATATTGTTCATGTTTAGTAACATTACTCATATAAGATTATAAATAAAATGGCAAAAGAGTATTATCATATCGCATTTGCTTTTTGTAGGACCCTTTTGACATTTTCTGGAATCTTAGTGTTCTGGTAAAACTTCCGTTACAAAAAAACGCTGTTTTACTATTTGGGTTCATCATAGATTCTCCAGCGTTTACAAAAATATACTCTCTTCATCTTCTCTGCATAATGATCATTGATACAGTTTAATACAAATCTAAAATTTTTAAATTTTCAAATAGTAGATGGTACCTATACACTGCCTCTTAGTTAAAAACGTCTAAAATAATCAGAATTTGGTAAGTATTTATTATTTTGTGGCTAAAGTCTATTCTTAAAAGTTCAGATATCTTAATTAGAAGTGTCTGAATTATCATGAAAGACTTCGGCCCAATTTTAAATCTCTTAAAACTAAATCATACTAGACACAAACGATATTACTATACCTTCTTACGTATTGAACTTTTGGATTTCATTGAATATTTACAACCAATACTATTGGACTTTGCTGAACATTACTCTTCATTTTATCTATAAATTTATTTGTTCAAATTTCTTTCTCGAATGTTTTCAAAAATTGAGCTAACCCACAAAAATTGATACTTATCCATACTTACCTTTGCTAACTTTTATTTCCTCTGGGGAGAAGAACCTTTTTTTTGAAACTCCATGGAATAAGAAACCCTTCACCTTCACATTTCTGAATCTTTGAGACAAGAATTGGTTATTCATATTATTTGGATTCACCGGATTAATGTTCTCATCTTTCATATTTCACAAAGTTGCGGCCGATGTAATCTCCGACCTTCTTCTGCAAGAACACGTGGCGCAGTGGTTAGAATACTTGGAAAGATCAATTGTAAAAAGTGATGTTCTCCTGAAGGTTGAAGGTTCAATCCTCGCTGTGGGCAATCAAAAATACAATTGCGAATTACTTATGACCTCTATCCAATTATGGCTGACAGAACAAGAGTACGCTACCCCCGTGAAGTAAATAAAGGGTTCTGCTCAAAATTCCGTTCAAATTCTCGAGTTCGAAAGAAATATTCCCAAGTTCGACAAGATATACCTAAAGAAGGTCGGAGGTTACATCGACCGAAACGTTGTGAAAATCACACTCAAGATGAGAACAGTAGTCCGATGAATCCAAATAATACGACCTTCACTTTTATTCCGTATTCCTTGTTTTGAATAAAATATAGTAAAGTTAATTGTACACTATCTTGACTTTTCTACGTATACACTTACACACACACGTACGCAAATGTATATACACATATACACATACATACACACTCATACGTATATATATATACATATAACTATTTGAAAATATATTTACATATATACACACTTATATATGTACATTAGTATATTTACATATATATACACATATTATATATGTACATTAATATATTTAGATATATATACACATACTTATATATGTACATTAATATATTTACATATATATACACATATTATATATGTACATTAATATATTTACATATATATACACATATTATATATGTACATTAATATATTTACATATATATACACATATTATATATGTACATAAGTATATTCACATATATTTACACATATTATATATGTACATTAATATATTTACATATATATACACATACTTATATATGTAGATCTATATATCTATAAAAGTGAGAATGCGCGCGCGCGTGTGTGTGTGTGTGTGTGTGTGTGTGTGTGTGTGTGTGTGTGTGTGTGCGCGTGTGAGGACACTTCTCAGCCTATATACTCCACGGATTTTGGATTTACAAACTTGAAATTTGGTATACATGGTATTCAGACATGTGGAGAACTTTTTAATCGGTTTTCATCCAAACAGTAGGGCTGCTAAGGGGTCAAAATTGGAAATAAGATACTTGGACATCATCGGATGTTTATCTGTTTGTCAACTATTCCACGATTGCGCATGCGCGAATCGTTCACGTGACAGATTTCTTATGTTAAGCATAAATAAGTTTTAAAACACTTTTTGAAGATACTGGCAATCTGGCCCGATGGTTATCGTACATGACACGTTATTACTAGATTTTGATTTCGATCTAAGCTGCAGTATTTTTTTATTTACAAGAAAGTGAAAAGTTAAGAAAAAATACATAATACTCGCAAGTACACGCTTCAGTTTCTTTCTGCTTTTTTACTTCATTTTTTTTTTTTTTAGGAATTTAACATTATGTTCAATATCTGTCAATGCCGGATACATCTGCTAGTATATATATAATACATACACATCTGTACTTGCAACGGCGGATGAATACCGTTAGTATTTATAAAAATTACATTACTGATTTCTCCATTTCAAGGAATTATGTCGGATCATCGGAGCAACGCTCGTATTGAACGTGAGAATGATGGTATACTGAATGATGACTGCCAACAACAACATCAACAACAACAGCAACAACAACAACAACAACAACAACAACAACAAAACTAAACAGAAGAAAGCAAAATGAAACAAACCATTTTGAAAAAAAAAACAAACAAAAAAAAGACAATGAAAGGAAAGCCAACGTGTCACAAATGGACTAGAATATATAGAAGAGTATAAAAAGTTGTTGAAATCCTTTTTTAACCTCTTGAATATTTATTATTCCTCTCTAGCCCCTCCCTCTCTCTCTCTCTCTCACGTGCGCATATACGCTCTAAGGACTGATGGATATTTATTCGTGTCACATGAAAGTTAGCAAGTAAACACGTGCAATTTTCGAGTCCCCGGATGTAACCATTTCGTAACAAGGTAAGGGAAAGCGAGTAAGTAAATAGCGCTGCTCTGCTTGAGGTTAGTTTGGAGGGGGGGGATCTATCCTTCTAAATAAGAATTGAACGGTGGACATTTTGTCTCCAAGTTATCAGAAAAGAGGATTTTATATATGAACAATTAAATTACTGATGTAACTCTCTTATGTTATATGAATGACGAAGCAGACCTTTCCCTCGTTTTTATGTAGGATATACTCTAGTATTGATGCAAACTAACACAAAAGTACTAAGTATATAATTGACTACGGCAGATACATCGATCAGTTCCCGCTCGAAACCAGAAAACGTCCATCGTATTTTTTACCAATATCTCTCTCTCTCTCTTTCTCTCTCTCTCTCTCTCTGTTTATCTATCTCTTTCTCTCCCTCTCTCTCTCTCTCACTCTCTCTCTCTCTCTCTCTCTCTCTCTCTCTCTCTCTATATATATATATATATATATATATATATATATATATATATACTAGCAGGCCTCACGGCATTGCCCGGTCGTTACATACGCTTAAATATGATATTTTGATTAATGCAGATTTCTTATTATATTATATTGAACCCAATATATAGTAATGATTTAAAAAGTTAAAAAAAAAAAAAAATGACTCGTGCGACATCACTGAGAATCGAAACCAAAGAGATAAAAATTAAAACATGAACAAATAGCTATTACGTTATGCATGCATATTACGGTATGCATGAATATTCAATCTTAAACTGGCAAATTCCATGTTTTTTATTTTCACACTTTTACACCGATTTTTTTCCGGCTAAAACCCAAATATAAAGTTTCACATGGGTTCGAATACCCTATAAGTTTTATGTCTATAGACCAAAAACTGTTTCATGTCTGTAGACCAAAACCTAGCAGAGGAGTTTTGTAGGCAAATGTTTTAAAACAATTATATATATATATATATATATATATATATATATATATATATATATATACATACATACATACATACATACATACATACATAAGTATATATAATAAGAGATTTGTGTTTACTACAACCTTTTTATGCAAATATTACGCTAGTATAAATCATAAAATATCTGCAGGATATAATTACACGTAATTGTTAACTAAAGATGATTATCCTGTAAGAAAACCGAAACACCTAATCGAAAATATATTAAAATGAATGTCTAAAATGCTAAGCACATAAGCCAGATCTTTTGCAGATGAATGCAATTCCACGAGCCATGTACAACAAAGTTATGTTTTCTGTTTAGATAAATAAAAAAGGGGGGTTAATATGAATATCAATACACAAAAACCCAAAATTTAGAGGGGCACTCATATATATATATATATATATATATATATATATATATATATATATATATATATATATATATACTAGCAAAAGTACTCGTCCTTGACTTGGTTCAAAAACACCTTACAGAAAATGAACTCTGATTTATGAAAGTATGATAGGTTATGAAAAAGAAAGGTTGTAAAGAGATAGCTTCGAATTTGGGGTTATCAAAACCAATGCAAAATTGATGAAAGTAAAAATAAAATAGATAAACCCCAGAATTTATTATACCATACCTGTTCACACTGAAACACTTATCACAATATTCTGTGGATCTATATTAAAAAACCTTGTTAAACTTTGTGACATATTTCCATTCTATGGAGGTCAGGTGCGAACGAACACCCTATAATTTTATGATACCACATTACTTCAAACTGAAACATAATTATCAAAGTATACTTACGCAGATAGATATGAAAAGTCTTTATTAAATTTTGTGCCAATTTCAATTCTATGGAGGCCAGTCGCGAATGCAGACCCCACAATTTAATTATACCATCCCTATTTAAGTTAAAACATACTTATCAAAGTATTCTTATGTACATCTATATCAAAAACACTTGTAAACGTTTTTTTTTTTAATTTTAAAAGAGGTCAAATTTTTTAAAACATTAACCCCAATTATGATCCCTTAACATTTAGTGTTTTTGGGCTCAAATCAAGTTATTAAGTTAGATCCATGTCCCAGTAAGCAACATACAAAATTTCAAGTGTTTAGACCCAAAATTGGCGGAGGAGTTTGGTACAGTTCTCAGAGGTCAAATCGTTTATCTTTTCCCCCTTAACGGCCAAATTTCTTGCCGAAAACCGATTAAAAAGATTTTCCCAAATCTCAATACTCCTTATAGTAAATCTCGAGTTATTTAGTAGGGAAGTGTACACAAACAGACAGACAGACATTTTCACTTATATATATATATATATATATATATTCGAAATTCCCCAAATTTCAACTTAATAGTCTCTATTGAGAGCCACATGCAAGAGACGATAAGGTAAACAGTGTGTAAACAATATATAGTTATCATTACCCATTGTTATTAATATTACCACTTTTGTAAAAATCTGTAAGATTATATATTTTCACGAACGAATCATGTTCCGTGAATTCTTTACAAACTTTGATCAAACTGGAATTTTTATTTTTATTTTCCCGTTAGTTTGTAGTTTGCTGCTTGTAGTACAAGGTTGCTTTCGCCTGGTCTCTCGGCAAGACCTTTTGAAGCTGATGGGAACACGTCGAGGGGACAGTTTCCACGTTGAATCTGTCAACAACCTAACCAAAAATGTCGAAAGAAATTTATCAGGGTACTCATATTTTTAACAGATTATATATATATATATATATGTATATATATAGATATATATATATATATATATATATATATATATATATATATATATATATAGAGAGAGAGAGAGAGAGAGAGAGGGAGAGGGAGAGAGAGAGGGAGAGAGAGAGGGAGAAATAAAAAGGAACAAACCATATTATGTGTTCATCAACGTTTCGTCTTTATTTTGAGACTTCCTCTGGATGAATGAGATTAAGAAACAAAAAAAAAAACAATACAAAATATTTGAAAAATTTTCACGTGCAAAGCGTGACGCTGTTCCACTTCAGAAAAACGAAAAAAGACTTTGTAAATTCAAAAAGAAGGGGGGTGCTTTCGCTGTTAAAGAGAGAGAAATCTTAGTGACATCATATAGTCGTTAATGTAATTTTAAAAGGTATGAACGCGGTCAATATTCTTACTGGAAAGAAATATATATGTTGAAATTTCCAACTTTCTGAAATAGAACAGCGTCGTTATTTTTGCTCGTGAAACATTTTCAAATAGTTTGTACTTGTGTTTTTTGTTTCTTAATCCCATTCATCCAGAGGAAGTCTCGAAATAAACACGAAACGCATAATACGGTTTGTTCCTTTTTATTTCTCTATTTTGTCGGAATATTATTTCCATTATTTTAATCATCTATCTATATATATAAAAGGCAAAATGTGTGTAACCATTTCGTGTATGTCTTCAAAAAGCTTTTCTCGCACACACTCCCGGGGTCGTTACTATCGCTTAAAACTGTGTACATAGGTCCTATATAATAATATCTAGGAATTAGGAAAGCGCGTAGAGTATAGATTTATTTACGTCGATTTTTACAAAATTATTGCTATTTTGGCTTCTCGCGTGTTGATTGGGCTTTTTAGTATAAATAAAGTGAAACTAAACTCAAACGACGTCTTCGCGGCATTGCGCCTGGAAAAACCTCCAGAAGCAATCAGCTTTGATCAATCTTGTATATCAGACAGTCAAATTTCGATAAACAAACTCAGACGCTGCGTGACTTCTATTTTACCTTCTTAATTAGGTGAAATGGAAACAGCAAAGTTAACTTTTATTACGCACGCCTGTTTTTATAGTTACATAAATAAATTCAAACACGTCTACACTGTATGTCGCGGTGGCCCAATGGTAATATCGCACGGTTTTTTTTCACACATTAATTTCCAACTCAAGGCTACGGGTTCGATTCTTATGCTCACCAACCAAAACATTTTTTTATTATTATTTAACACCCCCCGGAGTTTTGATTTACCTCAACAAACCCGGGCATCGCCGGGTACCCCCCGCTAGTATATATATAAAAGCAAAAATGTATGTATGTATGCATGTATGTTTGTGTGTCTGCTAAAAACTTTTGACCGATGGAACAAAAATTCACAAACTTGGTATCATATTAAAACCTCACCCTCCGGATGACAAATATCGAAAAATTAGCCCAACAAGAACCATCAGAAGTGCGTCAACTTATCGATTTTCTGCAGGGGGGGGCCAAAAAAAAGTGACATTTTAATGTTAAACATTACATATTTTTAAATCGATTTATAACTGCCCCCAAAATACGGGCGCCAACTCTTCTACATAAAGTATACACGGGGCCGTTTATTTTGGGTCAACTTGTATTTAAAACCCGCTGAGTCATGTAACGTGATCTTGACGTCAGCAAGCTCTAATGGCAGTCTGAATTTAAAAATTGTTGTTATCGGTAATTTTTTTTTACCGATCTCACACAAGCTAAACTATTAACTTCTGCGCTATGACAACGTTACAAAAGTTATTAGCACATTCAAAATAGTTGGATACGATAGTTAAACGAAAAATAACAAGCCAAAAATGTGAAGTAAAAAAAATATACGCTTACAAAAAATATTAACGATCGAAGTTTTTACAAAAAGAAAACAGCCAGACGCCATTTTCTTTTTTTAATAACAGTCTTTAGAGTAAGGAAGACGAAGTGAGAGAGAGAGAGACGCAAACAGAGAGAGAGAGAGAGAGAGAGAGAGAGAGAGAGAGAGAGAGAGAGAGAGAGAGAGAGAAAGAAAAACCCCGAAATCGGCAATTTCCGACAGGGGGGGGGTCAACAACGCATGCGTCAAATGACGTAATGACGTCGTCACCTGATTTACTTTAAATAGTTGAAAAAACGAACAAAATTCAGTTCCATCGGTTTAGCCCAGGCAGTTAAGGCCTTGGTTCATCATCTAAACGTTTTGGGTTCGAATCGTGGTGTGAGATTATTTTTTTCGATTTTTAAAATTTAAATATTGAACCCTGTATTATTTAAGCCATTTTTCACGTAACGTTCATTTTCCTTTTTTCTTTTTTTATTTCGCTTATTCTAAGCGACACCCAAAAACACCCGGCTACCCAACTGTTTTTTTTTTTTACTTCGCTTATTCTTAGCGACACCCATAAACACCCGGGTACTCACCGATTTTTTTGAATTTTAATATCGAAACAGGCTTATTTAAGCCATTTTGCATGTGTTCGTGTTTTCTTTTTTCATCGTTCGTTTGCCTTACGTTTGGTTTTTTGTGTTTTTTATCGATGTTTTGATTACCCCCCTTAATTAAAATGTTCTTTTCTTTTCTTACTTTGCTTATAACAATGCTTACATCGTTATCGTTGTCATAACGCTCGACGACTTTCAAACATCTTTCATTTATTCGCTTATAACAATGCTTCATTCTGGCTGGCCGATTTTATTTTCAAGATTCGCCTCAGTGCTTCGGCTTCAATCCTACCCCCCCGGTTTCTTTTTTATTTAACACCACACACACACACACCAACAAACACCCGGGCAACGCCGGGTACCCCTCGCTAGTATATATATATATAAGTGAAAATGTCTGCGTGTGTCTGTCTGTCTGTGTACAATTCCCGGCGCAATAACTCTGTCAATTTTCAGTCTACAGACTGGAAATTTTATATACAGGGTACTGAGATTTGGGAAAATCTTAGTAATCGGTTTTCGGCCAGAAATTTGGCTGTTAAGGGGTCAAAGTTTAATTATTTGACCTTTGAGAACTCTACCAAACTACTCCGCCAATTTTGGGTCTAAACACTTTTATTTTTTAATGTTGGTTACTGGGACAACTTGATTTGAGCCCAAAAACACTAATTGTTAAGGGGTCATAACTGTGGTCTATGTTTTAAAAAATTGACCCCTGCGGTCTCTACCAAATTACTCAGACAATTTCTGGTCTAAACATTTAAAATTTGACATAAAGGTTATTCAGAGATAGGGCAAGCTTTTTAATCGGTTTTAGTCGAAAATTTCAGCTACCAATATATAAATGTATGTCTGTATGTTTGCATGTTTCCCTAAAACTTATGACAGAGGCGCCGGATTTTCGCAAGATCAGTATCGTTTTTAAGGCTCGACCCTTCAAGCGACAAATACCGAAAAATTGGCTAAAAACATTAATTTCTCCACCCTCAACTAGGCACTTTTCTACAGCGAGGGGCCGCTTTTTTCAACGATATTTTCGAAAGTCACCCTTCTTTTCAATTGTCTAGCCTTAATTAAAACCTACGTCACTTCCGTTTCGGCGATGGGCATAACAGCAAAGACGTCACGTTTTTTTTTCGTTCTTTTCCTCATTCGCGGTACGGATTCGAGCCTGTCTTCCTACTACAACTTTTTTTTTTTTTGCTCAACACACCTCCAAACACCTGGGCAACACCGGGAACCCATGCTAGTATATATATATATATATATATATATATATATATATATATATATATATATATATATGCATATATATGTCAGCTGTGAAGTACTAGGTGTCGTGAAACAAAAGAATCAAGACTGGTTCGACGAAAATGATGCCATAATCAATGAACTTATAGAGCAAAAAAAATAACGCACTCCAGAAAATGCTCGGAGCGCCCAAAAGAGACCGGCCGAGACTAAAGCAGGAGTTCAAGGAAGCGAAAGCATCGCTAGAACGCAACATACGAAGCATGAAGAATAAATGGTGGAAGAATATATCCAACCAGGTGCAACTGGCGTTTGATAGCAAAGATGCAAAAACTATGTACCACCTTATAAGACAGGTATTTGGGCCTCAATCCTCAGTGATGGTGCCCCTCAGATCAAAGGATGGGGCGTCGCTAAATAGGAGCCCGGACAAAATCATGCAGCGCTAGACAGAACACTTCAGAGATCTGTTCGACAAACCCTCAACTATTGATGAGGAAGTCATCAGAAATCTGCTACAGCAGGAAATCAGACAAAAGATGCTGGCTCACCCGACTCAACATGATATCAGCAAAGCTATTAGCGAGATAAATACGGGAAAGTCGCCGGGGCTGGACGGCATTCCTGTCGAGATTCTCCGATATGGGGGCAATCAAATTACAGCTGAAGTACACCGATTGATATCCAAGGTCTGGTCTGGGTCTCCTGTACCCCAAGATTGGATCGACGCGATACTAATCCCACTGTATAAGGGAAAAGGACAAAAAGTCCTATGTGGGAACTACAGGGGTATAAGTCTGTTCGAGGTAGTCGGTAAGGTATTTGCCAGACTCCTACTAAACAGACTAAATGAATATATTTGCCCCTCAGTACTGCCCGAAGCCCAAAGTGGGTTCAGACCCGGGCGTGGCACAATGGACATGATCTTCTCAGTCCGTCAGATACAGGAAAAATGCAAAGAACAAAGGCTAGCTCTATACCAGGTATTTGTAGATATGAAAAAAGCCTTCGACACTGTAAACCGAACTGCCCTGTGGATAATATTGGGGAAACATGGATGTCCACCTGGTTTCGTAAATATGATCAGACAGCTGCATGAAAACATGAAAGCGCGTCTCCAGCTAAACGGCACAGTTTCAGAGGGCACTGCCATCGACAACGGGGTTAAACAGGGAGATATTCTAGCTCCAACCTTGTTCTCAATCTATTTCGCAACAACACTCGCGTTCGCATTTAGAAACTGTGAAACGGGAGTGCTCTTTTGATTTCGGACAACGGGCAAGTTATTCAACCTTACTCGTTTCAGGGCCAGATCGAAAACATTTCACTCACTTGTCAGGGAGCTGCTGTATGCTGACGATGTAGACTTCGTCGCACACACGGCAGAAGATATGCAGGGCACCATGGACCGCTTCTCCAGGGCGTGCACTGCCTTTGGCCTCACAATTAGCCTGGAGAAAACCAAGGTAATGTTCACCCCAGCTCCAAACAGCCGCTACGAGGAACCGGTCATCTGTGTAAATGGAACGAAACTGGGCACCGTTGATGACTTTGTATATCTTGGCAGTACTATATCAAGCGACGGAACCCTCGATAAGGAAATCTTAGGAAGGATCAATAAGGCAAGTAAGGCCTTTGGTAATCTAAAAAAACGAGTGTGGACAGACAGAGCCCTGACCTTCAAAACAAAGATAAAGGTATACGAGACTTGTGTACTACCTGTCCTCCTATATGCCTCGGAAACATGGACGACATATCGCTGTCATATCAAGGCTCTGGAAAGATTCCACCAGACATGCCTACGCAGGATATTTAATGTCACCAAACAAGCTCTCTTGTCCGATGAAGAGGTGCTCAAGATTGGCGAGCACATTCAGCATAGAGGCTCGAGTCTTTCGAAACCAGACTCGATGGGCGGGTCACGTAGTGAGAATGGAGGATTATAGGATACCTAAGCAATTGTTCTATGGGGAGCTTGAATGTGGCAAACGACCTAATCACAAACCTCGGAAAAGATACAAAGATGTAGTTAAGGGAAACCTGCGGGCACTTGGCATAGAAATAACAAGGTGGGAAGAGATAGCTGAAGACCGGGAAAGTTGGAGGCGCTACGTCTACGCGGGATGTGAGAATTTTGAGGTTTTGAGAGTTGAGCACGCCACTATAAAGCGAGCCTTACGAAAGCGAGAGGATACAGAGGACTTTGATCTCGACCCCGCGTATTCGTGCGGGATATGCGGCAGGGTGTGCCTGTCAAAGGCAGGCCTCAAGAGTCATGGAACTACGCACGCGGGACATGAACTGGGAGCACGGGAGGGAGGGGGGCGGTCACCAACAAGGTTATTCTGCAGAATATGCGGCAAACTGTGCAGGCCGGGTGGGGCTATGTGGAATCATATGCGGACTCACTCACACGCCATCGTATCGTGAGGGTTGGCCGTCTTCTGTAAAGAAGTGGCAGTCACCATATATGCATATGTATATATGGACATATATATGTGTGTATATATATAAATATATATATATGTATATATGTATATATGTATATATATGCATATATATAAATATATATATGTGTATATAAATATATGCATATATATATATTGAAATATATATTTGAATATATATATATGTATATGTATGTATATGTATATATACATGTATATGTGGGTGTGTGTATGGGTGTGTGTATGTGTTAGCGTATGTGTGTATATAAATATATATATATATATATATATATATATATAGTGGCACTAACGTGGAGGTATCTATATATATCACTCTATTCATACATAAAAAAGGAAGGTTTTAAGAACTGTTTTACTGAAATATATGAGATTTAATATACGAATATAATAAACTAGCCGAGAGACCCGATGTTGCCCGGTATTGAATGATGATCAACAGAAGTTGTCACAATCCTCTCGTTTCAACATAACTGGTGAAATCGCCCATTATAAAATTAACTCGATAGATTTCCTGCTCTAGTTGGGGGCCCGTCGCAGAGCACCGGGAGGAAGCTTTACATGCCTCTCCGCACTAGCTTAGTCTACAATACATTGTAGTCTACATTGCAGTGGAAAAAAACCTACTGTTGATTTTATACATTTATTTTTATATATAATCGTCTGAATCAAAGTTTAAAATCTAAAAGTCAAGTATCATGGTTCGATTCTAAACCTGTCTTTAAAAAAAATTACTGTTCATTTTATATGTCTCGGTTTTCTGCTTGTGCGCTGAAAATATCTGGAATCCAAGTGTAAAATTCAAAAAGTCATGTAATGGTTTGATTCTTCTTTGAACAGAACATACATTTTGAATGTGCCCCTGTTATATCAAAGAACCTATTCTTGATTTTATATGCCGGTATTTCTGCTTGTGTGGTAATAAACTTTCGCAAATGCACTTGTGATGTTAGGCTATATAAGGTGTTAACTTTGGTACAAATTACTTGCTCCTTCTTTGATCGGATTTTTTTCATTATCGATACTTGTCGAAGACATTCTGATAAAAAAAAACTATCTAAGAACACGGGCAGGAACATAAACTACCTTCGTATGATATTTCATAAACATTGGCCTGGCCGTTTTGGAGTCTATAGGGAACAAACTCACACACAAATTTCCTTTAATACAATAGTAAATATTAGTAAAGTAGGTATGATTACATTTACACACACACATCTACACACATACACACACACACATACACACACATACATATATATATATATATATATATATATATATATATATATATATATATATATATATATACAGAAATGTTTTGAGGGGGAATTTGCGAATCAAGCAAAAAGTCAATCTCAAAATCAAATATGAATATTGTTATTTATATTTTAATTCCAACCCAATGAAAAAGCTCAATACATCATAGTAGAACTTACGATAAATAATTATAAAAACAGAACTTTACAAAAAGCTTTTATTATTCGACAGAATACCCCAAAGCTGGTAGCTAGGTGCTCCTTCATCAGCAGCGTTTCAAAGAATGCAAATTCTTCTCATCAGAGGAAAAACAGAAAAATAATCCAATAGTCACGCTAAAAACTTTTTTTAACATTTCTATGTATTTGCTTGTTGCTGCATAGAATGAAACTAAAAGTTTTATTATTTGTAGTCACAAAACTTAAAATACATAAAAATAAATAAATATGAATATGAAAAAAAATAGCTCAGGCGGACAGTTCATACAGAGTTTAATATTAAAATAAAAATAACCAACTGTAATTAAATAAGTCCAGTGTAATGGAGGTTACTATTTACAGATACATGAACCAACAGCAGGTGCTCACCGCAGTTGTGAAAATTGAAAAGCAAAGCATCAGAAATTGGAGTTTTTAAAATTTGAAGATAGCCAAACGCTTCCATTTTGGCCCGATAAACGCTGAAATTCTTTAAATTACTTATATATATATATATATATATATATATATATATATATGTATATATTTATATATATTCATATATATATATAATATATAATATATATATATATATATATATATATATATATGGGAAGAATTGTTTTTCTTCTTCTTTACTTACTTTTGAAGCGTTGTGTTAGTTGAAAATTGAAAATAATTACGTATATAAATGAATACGTTTTGAAAGCTGAAAACAAGGCATTTTTATATATAACAAATTTATTTGCTTATATCAATAAATTTGTTCATATATTAAAAATGCGTTGTTTTCAGCTTTCAAAACGTATTCATTTATATACGTTATTATTTTATATATATATATGTATATATATATATATATATATATATATATATATATATATATATATATGTATATACGAGTTACAAAAAATGACTAAAAAGCAAGACAAAGCAAAATGAAATGCGGGCTTTGGGGAGTGTGGAGCCACCCTTTAATTGCCATTGCTTCCAGGTCCACTCTGACCCGGACTGGTAGTACCTGTTAGGGTTTCCAACTATGGGTTAAATAGAAACCGACTTGAAAAAACAAAAAAAACAAAAAACAAATATACTCTATAAAAAAAAAATTGTTCTTCAAAATCACTGGATTCGGCATTAAATAACTTTAAAAGGGTTGATATGCCGTAAAACAAAACCAACCAACCAACCAACCAACCTTTTCATGCTCGCATTTTTCTATGGTAATCCATGTTTTTCATGCTCCCAATAAATTCACTTGTTCTTTGTTTAATTTCAGTCTTATAGTCTAGAATCGAAACATAAGCATTTAGCGCTCAAGTCTCATTTATTACCCTCGGATCGACGTCGCTACGAACGAATAAACTAAGAAAAAACAATGCTGTAAATGATTTAGATGTATATTCCCGCATGTATAGAAAAAAAAAAGCACGTTTAATGAACTTACGCCCGTCAATTCACCGGCTAAAAAAAACGAATTGAATTTATTCTACCTTAAAATGCTAATATTTCATAATTTTTTTTTCTCTTTAAATATTGAAATGGTTCTTATTAATTTTCGGATAGTATGAAATCCATCGTCTAAGAATAAAATTCTTTGTTTACATTCCAAGTAAAATGTTCGTGTCCAAGTGTTATTTTATTAAGGCTATAATGGTGTTGACGCCCGCAATATTGTTGGAAAGAACTCTCAAGTTTGATCTTTTAGACACGAATTCGCTCTAGTGTTACAAGAATTGATACAATATATATATATATATATATATATATATATATATATATATATATAGTTATTTACTGTAATAATTATTTACCTACAAACACTAGCGTTTCATCCTTTCAGGAATCATCAGTGCAGGGTGTAACGATTAACACCAGCTTCGAATCGAGCGAAAGGAGCCATCCCTGGCTTCATTAGCAAGACCATTATCCATTCGGCTACCGTTAACCGTGAGATATGCTGTTGAAACATTTTTTTTAAATGATTTTTTAACGTCTGTCGCTGTGTTCTAATCACTATATGATGATCTGCCCTGAGAGCTAAATTGACTGACTTTAATTCAACTGAAAGTGATCAAACGATTTTCTTAAAGGGGCTTACATGTGTGTGTAAAGTATATATTGCTTTATTTATTAAGCATTACTATATATATATATATATATATATATATATATATATATATATATATAATATGATATATATATAATAGTGCTCAATAAATAGACACATACACGCACACATATAAGATATATTTTCTTTAAGTGTCTATATATGTGTGTAAATACATATATTCATATTTTCAGTAACACGTGTCATAGTATATACTTGAATGCTGATCGTATTTGTATATGACTGGCTTTCAGCTTATGAATCTTGTCATCTATGAATTGTATAGGACGAAACATCTCGCCTGTGGATGACTATATATATATATATATATATATATATATATATATATATATATATATATATGTGTGTGTGTGTGTGTGTGTGTGTGTGTGTGTCCGCCCGTGTTTTGTACCTGAATGCGTACGCGTATATATATATATATATATATATATATATATATATATATTCATACGCGTACACATTCAGGTATACATACATACATACATACATACATACACACACAGCTAGCTCTGACACTTCAAAATGAATATATATATATATATATATATTCTTTTTTAAGTGTCAGAGTTAGCTTTTAAGATATGCTAAGTGGAAGACTGTGTAGGGGCGGACAGGTGTGCCAGTCATAATGTCTAAAGGTTAGCATACTTGAAATCGGTAAAACCTCTTGTGCGCATATACATCCATACACGCATACACATACATACATATATGTACAGTTATTAATAGTTATGTGCAAATATACATACATACACACAGACATACACACACACTCACACACTCACGCACACACACACACACACACATATATATATATATATATATGTGTGTGTGTGTGTGTGTGTGTGTGTGTGTGTGTCTGTGTGTGTGTGTGTGTGTGTGTGTGATTTCTTCTCTTTAGACTCCTTTCTTAAGTGTTTTTGCGCTTGTGCCCCGAGTAACGAGTTTGGTTGGGTGTACACCTACGAATGTGCGTGTGAAATGGACCAAATACCAAGGTGAGAAGGTTGATAGTTGATTACATCTCGTAATCAAGCGTTTTATGTCTGCCCAACACCCCATCCCGAACCCTAACCCCAACCCAACATCTCTAACCCCACACAAGCATTGTTCTTTTCTCGTTTGTTTCTTTTCCTTCAATATAATTTCGTGTGTCTTTTACACCTGCTTGACTGTGTCAAATATCCGCATATTCCGAACGCCGACCCCCGAGTTAATTTTCTCTTTCGTCTAAGTGTTTATGACAACGAACATAACTATTCAATCGGGTCGAAGCGCAGGGAAGGTGCGCGCAACTTTGAATTCCGAGAAGTGCATCAGAACTTATTCAAACATCTATTCGTAAGTATTGCTATTCGTAAATGGAATTGAGCTCTCTTGGTAGTAGATAATGCAAATAAATATGAAATCTTTATCATTCCTTGGACCGGAATATTATCTAAAGCTTTTTTACTATAGTAGCAGGCTGCCCTGTAGTGTCTGGTCGTAAAATACGCTTAAATATGGTATTTTCATTAATGCAGATTTCGTATTTATTATTATATTATATTGGACCTAATATATCGTAATGATTTAAAAAGTTAAAAAAAAAAAGAAAGAAAAAGACTAGTGCGTCACCACGGAGAATCGAAACCAAAACATTTAGCTTACGATTTACTTTAACGTTAACGGCTGAGCTATGAAGACGTGTTTGCTACAAATCTAAAAAATTAAAACATGAACCAATAGCTATTACGTTATGCATGCATATTCGTAATGCCGTCGTTTAACCTTCACCTGGCAAATTTCACTTTTTTTTTTTAATTTTCACACTTATGCACCGATTCTTCCCGGCTAAAACCTAAATATAAAACTTCGCGTGGGTTCGAATGCCATATATATTAAGTTTCATGTCTGTAGACTAAAAACAAACAGAGTTGTTTAGTTGGCAAATTTTTTAAACAAATATATATATATATATATATATATATATATATATATATATATATGTATATACGCATACATAAGCATATATAGAAATAAGTTTGTGTTTACTATAGCCTTTTTACGCAAATATTATGCAAGTATAAATTATGTAGAATATCTACATGAATATAATTACACGTAATAATTATCTAATGATCATACCATAAGAAAACTGGGGAAATAAAAGCTTACAGGAAATTGATTAAAATGAATGTTTAAAAGAATATGCAAATGAATGCAATTCCATGACCCTTATATAACAAAGTTGTATTCTTTAAAAAAAATAAATAGAAAAAAAAGGGGGTTTAATAAGAATATGAACACACACACACAATACATATATAGGGGAATTGATGTTTTAGTACCACAAAATAGGTGTTAAAAAAATAATTTCTAAATTACTGTTACTCTCACCGTTCCTCACTATATTATTTGCTCGTACTTAGTTTTTATAGGGTTTTTTTTTTGCACTTCCGCTTCAGTCACTCGTTCTCTTTTCCTTCTCTCTGTTTATGAATAGTCAACGCCATTATAACTAATTACAAAAAAAAGGAAGATTTGAATGGACGATTATTAACAATTACTGTTATCACAGCAAATTCTTAAAATATTTATCTGGATTTGAAAATAATGAGGAAGAGAAAAAAAAAAGAAGGAAAGATTAATTACGGGTTTTGTCATTTGATTAAAAAGAAATAACAGGCTTTGATAAAACAGTTTTTCCTGGTTTTAAAATTTTAATCTCAGCTCTAAGAGAGAGAGAGAGAGAGAGAGAGAGAGAGAGAGACAGAGAGAGAGAGACAGAGAGAGAGACAGAAAGACAGCGGGGAAGAGAGAGAGGAAGAGATAAAGAGAGAGCGGGGAAGAGAGAGGAAGAGATGAAGAAAGAGCGGCGAAGAGAGAAGAAGAGGGCAAGATAGAGATCTGAAACAGATTTATCATTTAAGGCTTAAACATACGAGGCGTTCAGAAGAAACTCATATTCAAGAAATCGTGCTTAATTAGTGTTTCATTACTATGGAGTATATTCAATGCGAATACAATATATTTGAATTTTGAAATCGGATGTTGTGCATAATTCGTAAAATCCCTCCATATTTACAAAGAAACTGAAATTTGGAGAATATTTTATGATTGGTACCTAATACTTATATATATATATATATATATATATATATATATATATATATATATAGTAATTTATAAAATATATATGGCGATTAAGCTACACTGAATATTAGGCGTTTCATCCACTCTAGGATTCATCAGGCTTATGCGTGAATTCTGTGGTTGTTTATCGTTTTTATAGGGTCCTCTTCCATTGAGGATTTAGTTAGCCACTCAGCTATCTAGTATCCACTGCACCCCTTCCTATCAGCCAATGGGCATGCATTTTATCGAACAAAGGATCTGTTTTAAAACTAGGTTAGTGGTTTAAGGCAGACATTTTTTTTGTTAGTTTGTATATAAATATATATATGTGTACATACATATATACACATATATACGCAAATATTCCACATGTATATATTTTTAAATTTAAACTAAATAATGTTCCGACGTCGCATGACGCATGAGTAGAAGCGAACTTGTCATGAGAGGACGGTTTTTGCTGACCCCTTCCTGTAGAAAATTGATGATTTTAGGGTGAAAAAATTAATAGATATTGCCAATTTTTCGATATTTGTCGGGCAAAGGTTGGAACTTTAAAATGATACCGATCTCGTGAAAATCTGTGACCCGTGTCGAAAGTTTTTTCGTGACATACAAACACACATACATACATACATACAAACATACATACATACATACATGTTCGCTTTTATATATATATATAGATGGAATACAAGCAAAATTTGGTGGATAAAATGGACTCTTTATGCCAGGGCATTTCGAAGCTATATATACATATATATATATATATATATATATATATATATATATATATATATATATATGAGAGAGAGAGGGAGGGAGAGAGGGAGCGAGAGGGAGATAGAAACAGAGAGAGAGACAAAGAGAGAGAGAAGGATAGAAAAATGGAAAGAGGGGGATGGAAAGAAAGATAAAAAGAGAGAAAAAAGTTAGATACATAAGGAAAATTCGTAGATGGAATGAGAGGTGGGAATATAGAGAAAAATGAAAATAGGGAGAGAGAGAGAGAGAAAGAGAGAGAGAGAGAGAGAGAGAGAGGGGAAGAGAAGATGGAACCTTTTATTACTTGAAAATCTATTTTGTATGTGTATTAATGTTTTGTAAACGAATGTCATTTGGCCGTTTTTGCATTTTTAGTTTTGTATTCATACGTTCAACCGTTAAAGAATTATGTTTGCGGGGAAAAGAAAACAAAAACTATTATCTTATTTCCGTTGTAAACCTGAAAACTAAGTGCGGGAATGCTAATAAAAAATGTAATTACCTTCAACAGCTGTACAAGTGTTACCTTTGACAGGAAAAAAAAATGACTGAAAACCCCAGACGAGCCAAAATGAGTCATAGCATGAGATATTCTCAGGTGAGATCAAGTATCCAATATATGTAAAATAATTAAAGCCCTGATTTCAAGGACTCCCAAAGGGCTTGTAGATCTGGTTCTATTTCCTTTTGTTTGTAGTACTTATCGGAAAACGAACTGTCTGAACCACTTCCCTCAACAAGACGCTAGTATGTCGCCATTTTTCTTTAAACTGACTATTGTATTTATTTATATATTAATTAGTGTTCTAGTGGATTGGGTTTACTTTCTTTGAGTCCATCGAAAAAAAATTTTTTTAAATGGCGCATTACACTCTTATTTATTTATTTATTTATTTTTTTTTTTTTGCTGAATGGTTACTGTGATATGGACCTGAGTCTTAGGAGATAACCTAGTTGGGGATTTAGTCAAACTAGGTTGGTTATTATCTTGTATCGTTGTTTCACTTCACTTTCGGTTGTCTCTCCGATATTAAGAATTGTTTTTCTAAATAATAATCTCATTACTTAGAAACACGTTTTTAACATGAGGAGGGGGGCGTTTTTTTTTTTTTTTTTTAGCTATTCTGTACTTTCGTGTAACAATTTAATAAGCAAAAGATACCGTAAAAACCAATTTAAAATAAAGGGAAAAGCGTAGTGAAGTGGAAACAATAATCTTAAAGCTAACCAATATTTTATTTTACAGTAAATTAATTTTTTTTTTTTTTTTTTTGCATATTTGCAATTTCGGAGAAGCAAGAAGTAGGAAGGAAATTCCAAACGAAAAAAAGCCAGAAGCAATTAGAGTAGGAAACCTTCCGGCATTAAGAGACTTCTAAAATTATGAGGTGTAATTGTATTTCATGGAGATGACTGAAGTAGTTTTTCTTTAAACAGACTTTACCAGACACTTTATTTTTATGATATACGAGTTGTGCCTACCTGCCTTTATGTGGCATATTGATGGACCTTTTTATATGTGAATATGTTTCGTTATAGATAAAAACCGGACAAGGGTTGCCTTTTTTCTGTTGTTCTTGGCATTCGGGCTGGGTTCAAAGTGTAGTATCTGTTCCGGCAGATGCTGCACTTAAGATAATTTGTACCAGTCAATGGAGGGGAAACCCTCTATACTGGGACAATTATTATTTTTGGTAACCAGAGTGCCCCCTTTTTGCCTACTTTTAGGGGAGCTGGTTTTTACCTCACATTAAAAACGGCCTTGTGCCTAATTTGCTCAGTGGGGGAGCAAATAAATACCATCTGTTCCGGCAGATACTGCACTTAAGATAATTTGTACCAGTCAATGGAGGGGAAACCCTCTATACTGGGACAATTATTATTTTTGGTAACCAGAGTGCCCCCTTTTTGCCTACTTTTAGGGGAGCTGGTTTTTACCTCACATTAAAAACGGCCTTGTGCCTAATTTGCTCAGTGGGGGAGCAAATAAATACCATCTGTTCTGCAGATGCTGCACTTAAGTTAATTGGTCCTTGGTCAATTTAGGGGAAACCTTTCATACTAGACAATACTGTCAGAGTTCCCCCTTTTTTACCCTTGTTTTAGGGGAGCTGGTTTAACCCCACATTAAAAACGACCTTGTGTCACATTTTACTTTCGTGGGGTAGCAAATAAATACACGAAAACTGAACAAGACAGACTTTGTTCTATTTTTCATATGTTTTCGTGGGTGTTCTCACACTTTTTTCGTTTACAATGGAATTAAAATTAATTCGTTTTCTGCAAAGAATTAACACGTTATAATCAGTGATGGGACGATTTTAACATTCCGATATAATAATCAATAATGTACTAAATTATCGAATCTGTTCCCTTTAAAACCTCTAGATATTTACCTATAGTGTTTTTTGTTTGCTTTTAATTGCCATAAAAGCCTATGTAATATGTGCATGTACTTTCGTAAGCGTAAACATACCTATATCATGTATCATTTCATGATTTAATAGTAGATTAAAATCGACAAATGTTTACAAACATTAGTATGAACAATGAATAATAAAGTTTTAACAAAAAACATACAAAACAAGGTAAAATAAAAAAATAAAATATTTTTAAATCGTTTTTGGCATCGGAACATAGGTACATTTTTCCCGATTCTAAACCGATCCCGATACCCCAAAAGTTTCGATTTTTACGATCACCTATTCTGATTAATCGACCAAAATCATAATAACTTGTATTCTCTAAGCAATAATTAAAATTCAACTTTGAATACCGAAGTTTGTTACATAAACAAATCAATCAATCAGTCATCCTCTTTTCATCCGGGTTTTAAGCAAACCTTTGAATCAAACTATCAATCAAACCTAATCATCGCTCGCCTGATAGGTCTTGAACTGTCATCTAAGCTTCAACCTCTGTCCCATCGACGAAATGTCGCATCCCTCTGCCTGTTCTATGAGTATTTTAATGGTGCGTGTTCCGACGAACTACACGCCCCTGTATCCCCTCGACGTAAATACCCTTGACAAGCCCGACAAGCAGCAAAATCTAACCCCTACACAGTAGAAATCCCTGGATGTAAGACAGCTTTTTACTCAAATAGTTTCTTCCCCACAACTGCTAGGCGTTGGAACTCCCTTCCGGCTTCCTGCTTTCTCAATTGTACTGATATGCAGAAGTTCAAGTGCAGTGTGAACAGACATCTAGCTGCTCAACTCTCTACACAGTACCTCTGCAACGTGTGCCCCCAATAGTAGATCCCTACATCAAAGTGGCACTGTGCCTTGTTTGGGGTGAAATTGTAATAAATAAAAAAAAATAAAATCAGATTTTAAGTTCACACATAAGAGGTGCCTTCATTAAGTTTCCAGACTTTTTTGTACAGTAATTTAAAATTGTCGTTGACTCTTGATAATTCAGTATGTTATTGCTATATATATATATATATATATATATATATATATATATATATATATATATATATATATATATATATATTATGAGATGAATGTCTAATAGTTATGATTTCAGGTTGAAATGAACAAATACAGCATGAATTAGGATACACCTTACTAAAGCCTGATAGTCACAGCTCGTAAATGCAATTTTGACGTGAGGACACTTTAGAAGAACGGTATGCAATCAAATTCTGTTTTAAACTTGGGAAAATATCACAGAACGTATGGAATGCTTAAAAATGACTTTTTTATCATCTTGCATGAATCAAGTATCAGTTTTTAGTGGCATGAGAGATTCAAGGAAGGAAGGCAGTATGCTAGGAATAATGAGAGATGTTGGAGGAGTAAGGAAATCAGAACACCAAAGTTGATTGGCCAAATATTGAATTTCATGAATAATGACCGCCGTGTGTCTATAGAGACAATAAGTGCACAGTTTGATGTCGGTGTAGTAACTGTACACACAATTATTCGTGAGGAACTGAAGATGCGGATGATTTGTGCAAAGTTTGTCCCAAGGGTGCTCAAAGAAAATTAAAAAGAAAGACGTAGTAATGACCAAGATGGACATCAAGACAGTTCGTCACCCTCCCTATAGTCCAGACCTTGCTCTCTGTGACTTTTGGTTATTACCTAAACTGAGGAAAAACTTCTAGAGGCTGTCGTTATGAGATAATCGGGAAGATAAAAGAGGCTGTGATAGGATTCATTGCCACGCTCACACAAGATGGCTTCCATGGACTTTTCAAAAGTTGTTTGAACGGTACAAGTGCATTGAAGCCGGGAAAGATTACTTCAGAGAGGACTAGAGTTTCATGTGTGTATTCTCAATAAAAGTCTGGAAACTTATTTAAGGCGTCTCTTACGCTGCTTTTTCTGCTACTCCTACAATCAGTTCTCTTTATCACTCCAAACACTTTCCCAGACCCGATGCCATTCAATATCTCTAGCAATCTACTATCTGTTCTTAGTATGTAGCATTGTTGTCATATTTTGTCTGATAAACTTTGATATGGTTCAGAAGCGTATCTATAATTGCATTGGCCCCACCCCTATTTCTCTGTACTATCTCTTTCACAGACATGATGTTCCTAGTCTCATTCTCTTTCATAACTACCATCAATGCATATGTTCTATATAATTGTCTGCGTTATTGTTCGCTTCCTTTGTTGCAGCTTGTTTGATCTGTTTGTAAAGTGGTCTTCATTACTTCGCCGTTCAGGTGCCTCGTTGTAATTCATAGTAACTTATTGCCAAGAACTGCAGGCTTATGGAACTCTCATCTTGCTGACTGCTTTCCTCATACCTATAGCCTTAGTCTATATAAGACTAAAGTTAATAGACATCGCTTACGTTTGTGTTAATCATCTTGTGTTTTATTCGGTCGGTGCGAAAGATTTTGCCGATTTAAAGTCTAATCTTGAAAATAAAAACTGTGTTTCTGAAAACCTTGATTCATAATAATAACGACATTTGCTCTCTGTAATTTGTCAAGGAGTTTATAAATTCATTGCTTGTAAAATTCTTTCGGGTTTGATATTAATGTGAATATCACTCATATTCAATCAATTCGGGTGCTTGTAATGTTTGCCCATTAAGATAGTTTTGTAATACTTAGAATAAGTGACAATCTGAGGGAATTAGGTCAGAAGAATATGCAGGATGGTGCAAGATTTCCCAACAAAATTCTTCAAGGAGATCTTTTGGCTTATATTGCTGTGAAGGGAAAACCATTATCATGTTGGATGATGACGCCCTCTTTGTTGATTAAAGAAGGTCGTTTTAGGGTCAACATACGTGAGGTTATCGCAGAAAAGATGAATGCTGCTTTAGAATTTATCATTGTAATATGTTTAAGTAACAAAAATATGTATGAAATAAATAAGAATGATTTGAAATGATTCTTCTAAAAACCGGCAAAACTTTTGCGCCTATCTGATATTTAGTTCCTAATATCAAGTGGCTTCAGGCTGTGTCTGGAGTGTTTCCGCCCTCCCCTAAAATAGGTGCGTTTAATAAGCAAAACAACTTATCTATTTTCTTTCTCATTCCAGAAATATGCAGTCCCATCGATGTATGACGTCACCAGCCCTAGCCATTACATGCAATCGACACCGGCAACACTGTCGAAAATTGACGAAGACGACATCGAGAAAAGTGAAGCGTCGAAAGGCAGCGTCCAATACTTGAACCCGAACTGCGTCCTGCTCACATATTTCACGGGCGATACGGCGGTGGTCGTTGACGAACACTTTACGAGATCGCTTAACCAGATCAGCAGCTATCATCCTCCAGATCGGCAAAGCACTAAAACTTCATATACACGACCAGGTAAGAAAAAAATATGAGGAACTTGTAGTTTGTTTAAAACATTGTGCCTAAAGTTTAAGGAGTTGTATTGAAAGCCCATAATAATACAGTTCTGTAGCAAAATACAGTTGGGTAAGTTAAATAGAAAGAATGAAAATATTGAAAGGTTTCAATATTTTCAATTATTACATTTATTTACCAACATAATATTTCGTACCAGTATGATTTTGTGATGTCAAATTCTCAAAATTTTCGAGGCATACCTCATCTTCAGAACATGAAGGCCTGTTTATGTCGAAAAGTGATTTTGCTAAGCGTGTTTTTCAGGGATATGGGGGTGCACAAGTACAATGAGTTCATCAGAGCACATTCCATTAAAATACTTGTAAAAAAATGCACAAGGATGCAACATTGCGGCGATGGGACAGGGGTTGGAGCCTAGTTGAGAAAGTGCAACCTTTTTCCTATATATTATTTTTATATTCTTTTAGCATTTATTGTTATTTTCTGTCCTTTCTTTTCTTTACTAAGTCTTACCGCCCCCCCGACTATAAAATATTTTTTCTAATTCTAATCTCAATTTTTTTCAATTTCTTATCTTGAATTTGTTGTATCTGCTTCTCTTCTGACAAGAAGCATGTAGCTTCGGAATATCATGGCCTGAAGCGGTTTCTCCCTTATTCCTCTTTCTGTTTCCCTTATTGACATGATAATGTAATGACGTTCCTAAGAAACTTTATGCTTTATCTTCTTAACTTTATATATATATATATATATATATATATATATATATATATATATATATGTATATATATATATATATATATATATATAACACGGAAATTACATAATTGTCGATGCAATAATTTATTTCAACCTTATGGTATTTTCAAGCATCTAAACTAGACAAATACATTTTTGATACTGAAATAAAGAAAGAAAAAGAACCGGGCCCCGACCGTCCAAAAACCAGAGGGATTGCTACTACCACCCCCTAAGGTTGAAATAAATTATTGCATCGACAATTATGTAATTTCCGTGTTATATTTTTATGTTATTGCTCTGTTTACCACATTGAGCTCTCATACCTGGATTTCCTCCTGGAATTATTCCATTATAACACTATATATATATATATATATATATATATATATATATATATATATATATATATATATATATATGCAGGGTGGTGAGCTCCCAGTCGGCACCTGGGTGTTAAGGTTAGTGTTGCCAGGAGTAGGAAGATAGGTGTGGAGGAGGGCATTGGGATGACATTCCTTGAGAGTTGTTAATTTATTTATTTCCATGGGATTATAAGTAATAGTAGATGGGACATTTTCTTTTTTTTTTTACTTTATTTTTAATTGGTTTGTGTTACTTCAGTTATCTATATTTTAATTCTATTGTTTTAAATATATACTGCGGTTTTTTATTTATTAAATTTCTTTTATTTTATTATTATTTATTTATTTGTTTTTTATATATAATTTATATGGGAGGGGCTTGTGGTTTCTAGACTGTGAGTTGGGCTGTGAACGGTGTGCAGTGGTGTATCTGTTCTAATGGGTTATGGTTGTAATGGTGAGTCTTAGCTGGGAGCCGTATGTAAAGTTATATAATGAATGAATATCAGAGCTCCAGTCTGTTGTTGAGTTCTGGCCATAATTTGGTTATTAGTAATGATTCTTTAATGCGAAGATTCTCAATATTGCGTTCTGTGGTTAAAAAAAAATATCGACTTTAATAGATGTATTAGTGTTTCTGAAGGTGTTGAGATGTTTGCGGAATGATGATGCTTGTGTTTGTGTGTATTCCTTGACTCTTATGTGTAGGGGTCTCATGGTGCTGCCCACGTAGAATTTTTCGCAGGCAGAGCATTCTAGTCTGTATACTACGTGTGTACAGTGGCAGATTGTTGCAGGGTATACGAGGCCATTTTTTAATGTGCATGGTTGTGGTCCTCGTTGTGCCTGTGTTTAGAGAGTTTCTGTCTAAGGGATGGCCCAGAGTGGGCTAGTTGCATATTGAGACCCTCTCTTCTGATAGCCCTGCAGATAGCCGTTGTATATATATATATATATATATATATATATATATAAATATATATATATATATATATATATATATATATATATGTTATTTGAGAAGGAAAACCGAGAATTAATAAAATAGTAATCAACGTTTCGTCCCTATTTCAGGGGACATCATCAGAATTTCGTAAGAAAAATTTGGACGAAAAACGATTACAGACCACATGCGAGTGAAAAAGGAACAAAATCCTAAAGTCCTTCCCATTCTGGGCTGAAACTATGAATGTGGGCTGACACTATAAATATGCGCACATTTATAGTTTCAGCCCAGAATGGGAAGGACTTCAGGATTTTTTCCTTTTTCACTCGCGTGTGGTCTGTAATCGTTTTTCTTCTACATTTTTCCTACGAAATCCTGATGATGTCCCCTGAAATAAGGACGAAATGTTGATTACTATTTTATTAATTCCCGGTTTTCCTTCTCAAATAACATAACGTCAACCATCGCTTGTATTTTTATTTTATTTTTATTCATATATATATATATATATATATATATATATATATATATATATATATATATATATATATATATATATGTATGTATGTATATATATATATATATGTGTGTGTTACAGCGGTTTGAGTAAGGACAAACTATTAAAAAACCGTGGTTTAAAGTTAATGATGAAAAATATTATAAGAAGATTTGATATGATGGTTGGAATGCGCTCATTTGAATTCTCATAAGGACAGTTTGTAACAAATATTTGTTGACATCATATTTGAAGATGGAGAAATTGTGTGTAGTTACTTCCCAAGGTCAAAAAGTGGGCAGTGAAATTCCAGCGTGCATAAAGCGTACCACCACCTTCGCCTTCTGAACATTCAATCGGGGCGCAAATAGACACGCAGGAGAGGAAGTATAAAAAACAAGTGAGACTTGATACCTTGCTCTGTTCAGTGAATTTATAGTTTCAGGCCACATTCATAAAATGCCTGATCAGCCCCGTCAGAATTTCGTGGTTGTAACGCCTCAGGAGATTAGCAATAAACTAATGACTTCTCAAATAGAGTAGGTAACGCCTAGGAGAGTAAATCTAGAACTGCACATGTCTATAACTTGACAGGAGCAAATTAATTCATTTAATATGATACTCTGTTGGTATGATCGCCAATGACCTATCCTAGAATTGACTGAATGATCCTTAAACGTTTTGTTGTAATGTGATCCACGGATTAGAAGTTCTTGGAAAGAAACTCTGTTCATGAAAATTTCGTTCGATGATAAACACTTGGCGAGAGAAAGTAAAGGTATTTGCTGTTGTCGTAATAGTAGGTATTATTTATTTTTTTGTTTCTTTTTCTCTTCCTTATTTGTTGGTTTCTATTCTGCTTGTTTTTTTTTATAATTTTTCGCACGATCTACGACCTCCGAAACTAACATGTCGTGATCCATAGCACATCCGCAAGACGCCTATACATACTCAAAAGCGCGGGAAACAGCATAAATTGCAAATTAATCACGCACAAATAAAAACGAAGTAGCTACGTATTTAAGCAAAATTAAATTACCACTAAGTAAAATAGTCTAAGATATTCCTTGCTTATTTATTACACGAAATATTATCTAGGCTTTATTTTTCGACACTGAACAGAGCAAGGTATCAAGTCTCACTTGTTTTTTTTATACTTCCTCTCCTGCGTGCCTATTTGCGCCACGATTGAATGTTCAGAAGGCGAAGGTGGTGGTACTTGTGGTCTATCAATTGAGTGTCGAGGATAACGCTAATCGTTTACCGTCCCTAGACGCCTCATTTGAGAGGCTGATTCGACTCAGCTGACGGCGAACCCTCGAAATGTCTTCTGACGTTTCCAAGGACAGCAAAGTGGAAATCTGTCATGGGCCGTTTTCTGCTAAACCTTTTAAAAGAGCACACACACAAACACACAAACACACACACAACTTTACAGGTTCTTTATTCGCTTTTTTTTATACACAATTTCTTTAAGAGAGTTGTTCAAAATGTAAAGCCTACTATCCTTTAACTCAAAAATGTTGTAGAGCTCAGAAGACAAAGGAATACCGTTAAAACGAGTGACCTTTTGCGATTCGGAATTTATTTTTTCTACAGAGTTATCACTATCATTAATGCGCATTTGCCATGAATTCAATGACGCATTTATGCTTCTGACGGACATCCAACACATAGAGTCTCACACCATCAATATCTGCGACAGAGAGATGGAACTTTTAGATTATAAACACAAGATAGAAAATTCTACACAGAAAAATAAGGTTTGTAAAAAAATAACTAAAGTGTTACGAATATATATTTTAGTTATTTGTGCTGATACACACATAAACTGTTTCGTAAGTGTAGCAACTGCTTTAAGGCAAGATCGAACTTAAAACCGTCTTATTGACAGTTATCGATTCTACTCATTCGGCCTACAGGTGCCGTAGGCAAATGAAATCTAAATATATGTATAAATATTCACAACTACTGTATTATAAAAGGTTTGGCTATTTATGTATTTTTCTTACCCTGTCCCGTTTTATTCTGTTAGATATTGGCAGACAACTTCCGGAAGAAAAACATTTGATGGGTTGCACACACGCAGATGCATTCAATTTGAAGATAGCGCGACTTTCCACCATTGTCTAACGGAATGAATAATTTTATCCAGAAATATTTGAGAGGATATCGGTCAAAGGTTGAAACAATAGACAAAGAGAATCTTAAACATTCCAATAGGAAAACAATTTTTTTATAAATAAAATCGTCACAAAGAAAAAGTGACTCAGTCGGTTAGAGAGAGCAATGGTTGCCTCACCATTTCTTTACCGGCCGACGTCCGGCAAAACCACACACTCCACCCCACCCCACACGCATTTCAGAAACGGCAGAATACAGAGAAATAATTTATCCAAGTTAAATAATTTTTAAGCTGATTTGTCGGTGTTCAATAAAAACAATATATATTTTTGTAGATCAACTGTGTTGTGATTCTTACTTCGCTGTCAGTGTGTGTGTGTATAGTTGTACCAGTGACAAAAGTAGATGTCAACATTTATATAGACTAGAAAAACTCATTTTGAACAACCGGCCACAGCATATACGTAACAATTCAATGACACGCTATATTTATCGATGTATCTGTGAACAATTAGAGAAAGAGTCACTCTTTTTTTTCCAACGTCGTAATCAAATTCACGCACTCTTTCATTACACAACACAAACGCATATGCATATGTATTGCATTACTATACAATTCATTTTTCTCTTTGTATTCAAACGTATAAAGATCTAAGAAGTATCATTCACACACTTGTGACCATCGAATGTTCAACTATACTGTAGTAAAAGTATAATAATGGATGCATAACTCTCGCAGGTAAACGTTAAATTTGATTCGTGTTGAGAACGACAGTGGTTTTGTATAACGGTGAATTGCAGTAAAATCTGTGCTAAAGTGTAGCTCAATGCGGCCTGCATATCACCACGATGATGATAGCGAGAGAAAAAGCAAGAGAATAAAAAGTGTTATATTATCTATGTATATCTATCGCTCTTTCTCTCTTTTTCTCTGCCTCTCTCTGTCTCTAGAGAGAGAGCGAGCGAGAGAGAGAGAAATAATGATAGAGAGAGAAAAGTGAAAAGATATAGTGGAAGGTCACATAGGAACTTTATTAAATTATCAAGTAAAAGAAAGAGTAATAAAGGAGAACGATCTTTAGGCCACCGCATTTCCAAGCTAAATGCTTCTCGCCATAGTAGAGAAAAACGTGGAATCATACAAAAGTAAAGGTAAAAAGACTACAGCGACTTTGAAAACATTCAAATTAAGAAATGAAAAAAATTGGAGATTAGAATTGGAGAAATTTATTTTATAGGTGGCAATATAATGGGGGTAAAAAGAGAGAAATTTGACAGGCTATAGATATCCCCGGGGGGTTACCTGCGCGCTAAATTTTTTGTGGTAAAAGATGCGCAATCAAATGAAACAAATGCCGAGATAAGCGGAGAACATATACAGCGCCTAAAATTCCCAAATAGTCACCGATCTCATCTGGTACTTACCAGGCTCAACGTTGCTTAACTAAGGTGATCTGACGAGTACCGGTGTGCTAATATATATATATATATAGAATGAGAGAGTAGGAGAGAGGGAAGCAGAAAATATCTGTGAATACACGTGCACCTGTTGTCGTGTGTTTACATTTTATTATGGTCAGAATTTTATTTTCTTTTTCAACTTGCCTATAAAGTTTACCTGTCCGAAATATTTTTCTTGCGTGGTTTTGTAATATTTTTCATGTAATAACAAGCAATTGGAATGTTTGGCCACACGATCAAAACAGTTCCGTAGTTTTATTTCAGCATAACTGTAAGCCACCCCTTTGCCATCTTTCTAACTATCCGCCCTGGCCAGACATTCTGAACGGTAATATCCCAGATATACTAACACCGCCTAACCAAACCCCGCTTCTTTGCTTTTCGTAATCTAGCATTGTGAGGTTATTATGGCCGTGTGGCCGACACCATACTATGACCCCACACACGCCCTCCCCCTAACGCTTATCACCTGCCAGAAGTAATGCCGGTCCCGTTGGGACAGGGCCGCGCCGATTATTGAAATGGCGCGAACTGATAATGCCGTAACATGAGAGAAAGGCTCGGGTACGTCTCCCACGAAACCCCCCAGCGTGGCCCGTATCATGCATTTGCTTTGAAATATCATTACTTATATATATATATATATATATATATATATATATATATATATATATATATATATATATATATATATAACTACTTCATTTATTCACATAAATTTAATATACGAAAGTATAGATTTATGCGTAAACTTAAAGTATTTACTTCAAAAGTGCTCAATACGTATGTAGAGCTAGTTAGTAATTTATAAAATATATATGGCGATTAAGCTAATCGCCATATATATTTTATAAATTACTATATATATATATATATATATTAGTTGGTTATATATATATATATATATATATATATATATATATATATATATATATATATATATACAATACAATTATATACATGCAACTGTGTATGTATGTAAGTTCGTTCCTTATAGACCCCGAAACGGGTGAAATGGTTTTCTTTAAAATTTACAGAACTTTAGTGCATGAGTCTGGGCATGTTTTGTCAGAATATCCCTAATAAATCAATAATCACTAGTTAATCAATAATCGAAATATATAATCGAAACCGTTATTTTAATTTATCTATCATCGGTAAAGGCATTTTTCTATGTCGTCACTTAGCAGCAATGATAGAACAACGGGCTGTGGGCAAGTTGATAGTGTGTGTGTGTGCGTGTCTTTTATTTTTATTTTTTTCAAACTCCGCACGTAAATTTGTTAACTTTTGTTTCATTAAATGCAAAGAATTTTATAAGATTTATAAATATACTTTTTTTTGTTTTGTTCTTTATTCATAATGTTGTCTGTAGGGTCAAACCCCGCACGTAAATTTCTTCATGCTTTTTTTTCCTTAACTGGAAAGAAGTTTATATCGAATAATTTTATAAAAGAAACAGTAGGTTCACCAGAGGTCAATGTAGAATAACATATTTTAGACTAAATTATATATATAGTGATTCAGAAAAAGCTGTTTTTCCGTATCCAGTTTTCAGAGTGTAACTTTACATGGTGG
>NC_136494.1:70530776-70553276 GCF_053919585.1 Euprymna scolopes | reverse complement strand
AGTCACCCTGTGAAATTTTTGTTGTTGTTGTTTTTGTTTTTCTACACTAATTCACCCTCCTACCACAAAATGAATGTGTGCTTAATGGATCGCTTGCGCTTTAAGGGGACAAACAAGGGACAAATGAGGAAGAGGGTATGGAGTCCCCCAAAATATATTTATACAACGAATATGAGAAAACAAAACACAGGTACACGCATATAAAGTGCCCTACTTATTAATTAATTAAAATTTTATATTGATTAAATAATTACCTGATTTTTGTAGATTTTTAAACACTGACTCTGTTACGAAAATCAAAAACAATCCATTAATTTGGCGGTCACTATATATATATATATATATATATATATATATATATATATATATATATATATATATATATATATATATATAGTGACCGCCAAATTAATGGATTGTTTTTGATTTATATATATATATATATATATATATATATATTTGATATATATATAATATATATTTGATTTGATGTATATAATATATATTTGATTTATATATATATATATATATATATATATATATATATATATATATATATATATATTGTGTATATTTAAGGCAGCGTTTTCTCATTTAGACAAGTATTATTGAATAGCACGGAATTAGTCTGTTTTACAATTTTCATTTTTATCTTCTCCAATCTCCGAATAGTCCTTTTTGTGTTTTTCTCGAAATTGTATATGTTGGATCCATAATCGCGAGCGCTTTCGACAGAAGTACTTCTATCATCCTCAGGCATATTGTAGAAATAAATGTAGGGATTGTTTTTTTTTAATTTACTTATATATTTTTTTCTAGTCACGTGGTAATTTGTTACAAGTTAAGTGGGCGATTTTTTTTTTTTTTGCATATATTAAACAGATTTATATATACAAACACATATATACATTATTAAACATTTATCCCAAACATTTCAAAATGTTCCTGCTGCACTCATAATTAATATTATTTATTTTAGGCTTTTTTTGTTTTAATGTACAATGCTTCGAGTATTCTTAGCCTATTTACATTTCTCTCACTCTGCAATACTCTTGTATTTTCTACCATAATTCTTCGAAATTCCGAATGTTGGCAGCCATGTCCCTTCAAATGTTGTGATATAGAGCTAGAGTCAGAGAGGTGGAGAGTCAATCTTCGCGACAATGTGTTAGTTGTTGAACCAACTAAGCTACTAATATTGGAGATACACTCTTCTTTGGGCAGCTAAATTTGTAAACTACATTGGTCCTTTCCAACAGGTCGTTTGTTTGCCAAATGTTGTTTTTCATTACAAGGCTTGTTTTTTTTTTTTTTACAAGGGCGTCACCACTTATCAAGGCCAAGAGGCCACTCGAGGATAAGGGTTAATAGGTATACATTAGTCATTGTGATTTTAGCATAATAAACTGGGAATTTTGAAACTTGGATTACTTAGGGGGACGATTCAATTAGAACTTGTTCATATTGGACTTTTTCTTTTTTTTTTCATAGGTATCAACTCATTATCAAGGCCAAGAGGCCACTCAAGGATAAGGGTTAAAGAGTGTACAGTAGAAATTGGACAATATAATAATCATTAGTAATGAAAATTTGTTAAATTTGATAACTTATATGGAACGGCTCATCAAGAACTTATTTACGTTAGACTTGAAGACAACCATGTTGTAGTCAGCCGGAAAGCAGGAAAACGGAAGACAATTCCACAGGCGTGCAGTTCTAATAAAAAAGCTTTGTTCATTGAATCTAAGTTTAGGTTTAGGCACAGATAAAGAGTGGGGGAAATTATTGATAGTGTTTACAGCTAGACGAGTGTTTCTTGTGAAAGTTTGGCGAGGGGGGACCATAGATTGAAGCTCAGTCGAACACTTTCCATGAAAATAACGATACATCAGAGACAAACTCGCAACATCTCTTCTGTGAGATAGAGGTTGCAAGGAAGAGAAAAGGACATCTCCTACGAGGCTACGAAGTCTATTTTGAACTCTATCAAGGCAGGCCAAGTCCTTTCTAGCAGCTCCTGCCCAGATGTGGCAACAGTATTCCATCCTTGGACGTACCTGGCTCTTATATAGATAGAGAATTGCATCAGCAGTGAGATATCTACTGGATCGATAGAAAGATCCCACCATTTTTCCAGCGGCCTTGGCAACAGATTTGATGTACGTGTTCCATTTAAGATCAGGAGTAATCGTCAAGCCCAGAAGCTTGTCAAAACTTGAGGCCTCCTGAAGACGAGAGCCATTCATTTCACTTGATGCCAGATGTGGATCAGAATGTTGATGATGTAAAGAGAGAAGCTTGGTTTTAGATGCATTAAAAGTAACCAGCCACTCCTTTCCCCATTGTACTACATGCTCAAGATCAGAGGAGAGAGAATTGGAGAGAACTTGGTCATTTACTGTCTTAGATGTGCTACCATAAATGGTAGTGTCGTCAGCATAAATGTCTACAAATGATGTAAGGATGTTATTTGGAAGATCATTAATGTAGATCAGGAAAAGAGTTGGGCCCAGGATGGACCCATGAGGGACACCAGCATTAATACTGTGGGCTTCTGATTGCTGCCCATCAACTACTACTCTTATGAACCTATCAGAAAGAAATGATTTAATAATTGAGAAGACTTTTCCAGCTATACCATAGCTAGAGATCTTATGAAGTAAACCTTTATGCCATACCCTATCAAAGGCCTTAGATAAGTCAAGAGCAATTGCCCTAGAAAGGTTGCCTTCGTCGAGAGATTTGCTAATCCTATGAGATATAACTGTAAGCACATCTGCTGTAGATCTAGCAGAACGGAAACCATATTGAGTGTCACTAAGAAGGTTATTTTTGTTGAGATGGTTGATTACTTCTGTATTTAACACAGATTCCAGCAACTTACTCATGACGCACAGGAGACTTATTGGCCTGTACTGAGAGGGGGATGAGCGATCACCTGAATTCTTAAATACAGGGCATACAGATGAAATTTTCCAGGGAGATGGGAAACTATTCTCCTTAAGACAACGTTTAAATAGTTTTGTAAGTATGGGCGCTAGTTCAGGTTGAAGTTTTTTGAGTACTATAATTGGAATACCGCCAGGGCCAGTTGCTTTACTGGAATCAAGGTTTTTGATTAGCTTGGCAACATCACGTACAGATATACGTATATCACATAGTGTGTTTTCAGATACAGGAAGAAATATTGGGGGTTGGCGGCCTTGATCGCAAAAGGTAGAATTAGCTGCAAAATTCTTGACAAAGAGTTTGGCTTTGTCTGATGCTGAGGAGATTACCTCAGGTCCATTGATGATAGTTGGAATGGAGCGCACACTTCTGTTCAGAATTCTGTTTGCTATTTGCCAAAACTGGTGGGAACCAAGCCGCTGCTCAGCTATTTTGGACTTAACAGATTGAGCATACAACCATCTTGCGCTCTTTATTACTTTCTTACAATGGTTGCTGGCAGTCCTGAAAGCGGCTTTAGTTTCCATACATCTATTACGTTAGAAACAGTGGAAAAAGTGATTTCTGTACGCAATGGCAGCAGCACATTCTGGAGAGAACCATGGCTGGCTGTTAGGTTTTTGTTGAAACTTTTTCGAGGGTATGAAACGATCAATACCTACAATTAACCATTCCGTCAGGTCTAATACTATAGAGGACACATCCTTTTTAAATATGGAATGCAGAGGTAGATCAGTTATAAATGTACGGAAGCTATCCCAGTCAGCCTTAGTGTATCGATATACTGTACGATGGAGAGGTACGTCTGGGGACATATTACATTTCATTTTTATCTTAATTGATACAACGGAGTGGTCGGAAGATCCAAGAGGCGACAGAACAGAAACTGAACATTGTTCAGGGCAAGTTGTGAGAAAAAGGTCAAGTAGGCTCGCATACTGGCCGTCATTGTCGGGCACATGGGTGGGTTCCTGAACAATCTGAGTGAGGTCATAGGCAATGGAGAAATCATGACAGAACCTCCCCTCATCATCGGTCTTGTTTGAGTGGGTCAACCATTCGACGTTGTGAACATTGAAATCTCCACATACGTGAATGTTAGCTGAAGGATAAGCAGATAGGACTTGTTGTCTGTATTTTTTTATAATATATAATAAATGTTATTTTTTTATTATTATTGGGAGCCACGTATCTACGGGTTATATTTTTAAGGATACTCTCATCGATTTTTGAGTTCTTGTGTAACTGGTTACGGTAATATATATTAACAGGTTGATAATGTTCTTGAATATTACTAATTCGATTCAAATTACTAATGGCTAATTTTATTTCTTTATCTACAAGAGAGTTAGAGAATTGATTATTTACTAACACTTGTTTAATATTTTTTAATTCATTAAAGAATATTTTTTTGACTAGGAAAAAAAATATAAGTAAATTAAAAAAAAACAATCCCTACATTTATTTCTACAATATGCCTGAGGATGATAGAAGTACTTCCGTCGGAAGCGCTCGCGATTATGGATCCAACATATACAATTTCGAGAAAAACACAAAAAGGACTATTCGGAGATTGGAGAAGATAAAAATGAAAATTGTAAAACAGAATAATTCCGTGCTATTCAATAATATTTGTCTATGCATATATATATATATATATATATATATATATAATTATTTTTTTACTATAATAATTACATACTTACAGACACTAGTGTTTCATCCTTTCGGGATTCTTCAGTGCAGGATGTCACGATTACTACCAGTCGAACGATTCGAACCCCGCGACACGAGACATCTCTGGCTCTATTAGCGGAGGCCGTATCGATTCGGCTACCATTAACCGTGTAAAATAGCGTTGAATTTTAAACATTTTAATTTAAATGTTCATTACGTCAGACAGACAGTGATCAAATCGTTATACGATGATCTACGCATAAGAGCTAAATTGACCGACTTTTAATTCAACTGAAAGTGCTCAACGATAAGAAACGAATTTCTTAAAGGGGCTGTCATAATTATTTTTTTTACTATAATAATTAAATACCTACAGACACTAGTGTTTCATCCTTTCGGGATTCTTCAGTGCAGGGTGTCACGATTACTACCAGTCGAACGATTATATATATATATATATATATATATATATATATATATATATATACATATATATATATATATATATATATTGAAATATGCTAGAAGCTTAAAATAAATAAACAGTTTTGGTATAATGATTTAAATATGCTAGAAGCTTAAAATAAATAACCGTTGTGATAACTATAAACCTCCATTTGGGTCAGCCTGTAGTATATATATATATATATATATATATATATATATATATATATATATATATATATATATAGGCACCGCCAAAACTGGGGGGGCAGGTCAGTACTTTTTGACGGACCGTCTTTTTAAAAATCTACCAAAAATCAGGTAATTATCCGATCAATACGAAATTCTCAGCGATTATTAGGAGAAGAATGAACTTTATAACAGTGTACTTATTTTTCATAAACGATATTTATATATATATATTTTTTTGCTTACAACCCCCCCCCTTGTTTTGAAGTGGGAACAAATATGCTTAAAATAATCATCTGAAACTGAACAAAACATTTTGTGTTGCTGTAAGGGATAGAATTATAGATTAAAAAAAAATTGTTTGCATACCTTATTTTGACGTCTAAATATCAGAACTTCGATTGTGCTTAATTATCCCGCTTTTGAATTTTGAAGTGTGAAATTCGGTGAATATGTTAAGTAAAATAATTAATTTAAGTTAAGCAAAACAAAAAATTTTTTTTTTTAATATTTATACGAAAAAAGTCATTTTAAAATTTTTGATAACAATTATTTTAGCGATCCGAATAATGCATGACCATTATTAAACAGGGCATGCTTTGAATAATCGATACAAAAAAAAATTCGATAAATATTGTGCCCTTTGTGTTAAAAATAGCATCATTTTTTTCGATCCTGTTTGAAAACGTTTGCCGCCTTTCGACTACGGTGGACTAAACGCGCTGAAATAATTTTTTTTTATTCTGCTTTAAATTGCCCCCCCTCATTTTGGGGAGCCTGGCCCCCATACACATACACATTAAAAACCAAACTCATACAAATGGTCACCCATCTGGTACTGGCCAGCCTCAGCTTAATAATACATTGAAATTTTCATCACTGAAAAATGAGTTTTTTTGGCCTGTTTGGTCTTCCATAGTTTTCTTCTTATAAAACGCAAACGTAAACAGAGTCGATCTAGACTCTACATTGACGCGAAATATCTAGTTACCTATATGAATAAGTGGAATTATTTGAAATTCAGGTACTTATATTATAATATTTTTGCATATTCTCTTATAAAATCATCCTAAATCTTAGTTAGACAATAAATAAGTAAATTAATTATTTCAAAAACCTTTTTTTTTTAATATTTAAGTACGTTTTTTGTGCAAGACAAAAAATGTCAATTGTTAACTTTTTAGGAAAATGTAACATTTAAAATTGAATTAAAAATAGTAGAAAAAGTTTTACATTATTCTGTTTTCTATATGATAAAATTCTTATCTTTCTGGAAAACAAAAGTTCCTCAGAAATAATGGATTTTATTAAATGTAATTTAGTTTTAAAAAAACAACAACAACTTGATTTTGCGGCCATTTTTGGCGGTGCCTAATATATATATATATATATATATATATATATATATATATATATATATATATATACTACAGGCTGACCCAAATTGAGGTTTCTAGTAATCACAACGGTTATTTATTTTAAGCTTCTAGCATATTTAAATCATTATACCAAAACTGTTTAATTTTCAAACTGCTTAAAATGTTGGAAATTGTCCTGTGAACGACCTGTAATATTTGCGATTTGATCAAACCACCAATACTTTAGTCTTTAATCAAAGCGTTGTTTATGGGATTGTTCAACACAAATTGGCGACCGTTCACGCAAAGCTGTAAGTCCAACATTCAAACTCCTCGACCTCACAATCATAGGTAACATGAATTGGAAAATAAGTATTGACGATATTGCCAAGGCTGCTGCAAAATTGTTAGAAACGTTTTCAAAGGTGCTAATATCCTATATCTTTAGAAATCAACTATTCACTCATGGAGTGTTGTTGCGACATCGAAGCTAGTGTACCAACTCAAAATCACCCCTGGATACTCTGACACACAGTGCCAAATACATTACAATTTTCATAAAATTCAAAGCGAGAACTCCCGTAACTACAATCACAGAAAAGACCCTTCTTTTCTCTCCGTCCCTTTCCATTTCTTACTGTCCCGAAAACCACACGGAGTTCTCTGAACTAGGCCCTTCTCAAAGAGAGAAGGCAAGGCTTGGAAGGGTGGACCTCCTAGAATTGTACAGGATTAAACTCTCACTGTAAATCATCAGGGACCAGGTCATTACAGGAATGGTCTGATCTCGATTTTGGGGGCTGAGGATAAAAATCTCTAGCCGAGTTTCAGTCGCAAAGAAGACCAAACCAAAGAATAGGAAATAACTCGGACTCGCTTATTCTTTATAGCAACAACATTTATTTCCTTATGTTTACAGCCGTTACGTCACCCACGTAATCACCTTCACGAGCGTCCCTCACGTCCCGCACGTGATCGCGAACGTTATCCGCTTCTCTGACGAGATCTCGATTGTTATCTCCTCTCTCTCTCTCTCTCTCTCTCTCTCTTTCTCTCTCTCTCGATCTTTGTCTTTCCCTTCTCTTATAGTCCTTTTTCCCCATCACCGGTGACGTCACTTTTCATACATTTACATACGCGCATGCGTGCTTTGTTCATTTTATGATAGAGAGGATGATAGTTTACGTATTCTTAAAACTCAATCAGATTTGAAGTTAGAGTAATCAAACGGTTCAAGCATTTTGCTTTCAACCATTGCACGTGATGATTTTGTCTGTTTATTTTTGAAAGTATTAATCAGATTTTTGTCGTGTGCAACAAAAACATGGTCCTTGTACTGTCAACCATTACTCAATTGTGACTGGCTGAATTCTCTGGGATCGACATCTGATTGGTCCACCTTTCCTCTCTCTTAATTTTTAGATTTTATTCATGCATAAACGGCCCTTTAATTCGTAATGTTAATAATTGTTCTGTTTTTTTTTTACATAGGCATGACCACTTATCAAGGCCAAGAGACTACTCGAGGATAAGAGTTAAAGAGTGTACAGTAGAAATTGGACAATATAGTAATCGTTAATAATGGAAATTTAGTAAATTTGTTAACTTATATGGAAGGGCTTATCAAAAACTTGTTTAGGTTAGACTTGAAGACAACCATATTGTAGTCAGCTGGAAAGCAGGAAAACGGAAGACAATTCCACAAGCGTGCAGTTCTAAGAAAGAAGCTTTGCTCCTGGAATCTACGTTTAGGTTTAGGCACAGATAAAGAGTGGGGGAAATTAGTGATAGTGTTTTCTGCTAGACGGATGTTTCTTTTGAAAGTTTGGCGAGGTGGGACCATAGATTGGAGCTCAGCCGAGCACTTGCCATGAAAATAATGATAAAGCAGAGACACACTAGCAACATCTCTTTTTGTTAGGAATGTGAGCCGTTGTCGTGTAACTTTATGCAACGACAACAAAAACTCACAAATGTTTTGTGCATTCATTTATATTTTGTGATTCAATACTGAACGATGATTGGCTGGGTTCTCCGGGATCCACATCTAAATTTTTCAGCTTTTATCTCTTTGTTTTTTTTATTTATTTACTTTTTTTTTCCAAATTCAATATCACAAAACGCTCGTTAAGTAACAATATTAAATATCGTTATTGCTTAACCATGTGATCCGCATTTATATCATTTACGTAAGTTTTGTGCGTTATTATTTTTACAGCCAATATATATCTATATAAATAAAACAGTAGATGTATGCGTATGTGTCTGGGTAAAAATATTTAACCGATAAACTCTTAAACTATTGGCCAGATAACATGAAATTGACGAAATAGGAAAACACCAAGGATAGTTTGTAACGAGTAAAATCTTTTGTTTAAGTCGATGAATAACGCGGACAGAGATATGTCGGTAAGTTGAAACGCAAAATGTTCACTTCTACTTACCGACACATTTCTATTACTTTTGCACATTCGCAAATTCATTCATAGCTTGAAATAGTTTAATTTAAAATCTCTCCTATCTGTCTATTGATGGCTGAAACAGTAGAAAACGCGACTGAAGGGCTAAATGTTTTGGTTTCGATTCTAGCTAATTGCACCCGTCACCCAACAAATCTTTTGATATTAGTACTATATATTAGGTAGAATATAATATTCAATAGAAAATTGGTTCTGTAATGATAAATTAGAAATCTGTATGAATTAAAATATATTTAAGCGTATTTTACGACTAGTTTTTTTTATGAATAGTCTATAGGCGATATATTGTACTTAATCTATAGATGGTATGGAGTCACGAACTTCCCGTCAAGGTGAACCTCAGATTAGTATTAACTTTACCACATTCCCTAAAGTTATCAAATTTGGGCTGTGCCACCTAATTAAGTTTAGCGTCCCTATTTATGATGACCGTATTTATCTCAGATATAAAGTAACAGATGCTGTCGAAAAATCAGAGAACATCTCAGAGTGTACTAAGCTGTAGAGGGATGTGCAACAAAAATACAAGTATTGTTCGCGACTCTCTCCATATGCTTACTGACTAATGTGGCAATGAATTGACAATATGGAGTTTACCACTAGTGAAAATGACCTTCAAAAACAATTTAGCATCTTTCTCCAATGGTATGAATTCCCTGTAATAGCCATCCTTCATCTTAGCTGTTGGAAGACGTCCCCAGCTACACTTTTTCTAAATCCCCCGCTCTTCCTCATCTACGGTACAATCATTTTGGCACATTAGTCCTTAAATCACCAAAGTTAAGCAATGTTGAGCCTGTTTAATGGGTGAGCATTTGAGAATACCAAGTGCTGAATGTAGGAGGATGTTAACAACTCCCTGAAAGAACTGCAAAAAACTTATGTCGTCATCTCTGATGGGGATATACAAGCGACTGTGCTTGTGAATTTGATATGCTCATGAAACCTGCTTCTTCGAGGGAAGCCGATTCAAGCCGTCTAAGCAGAGTACCACTTCGGTCGGTTGGTTGGTCTACCAATTGTCTACAATATTGGTATATGGTTTTATAGTATAGATGGAATAATAACTATTATACTATGACGATAAATACTCAGACATCCCGACCTTACTCAAGCCTTGCCGCCAGATATAGGATATTTATTATTTTATACTCATTGAGAGTTCTAACGCGAGTCTTTACCGCTCAGCATTCACAATCAAAACAGTTCGTGTTCCCTAGAGCCGAAGTGACACTAAATCCTCCTCCCAGATTCTCACTTATATCCATTTCTTTTAATCAACACTGTAAATCACGTTACCTTCTCGCAAAACTGTCATATACATCGTTAAGTCATATTCATATAAAATAATGTTTCAATTTGTGAAATTAAAATGAATCTGAATAAAATAAAATACGCATCAAGTGCGCTTGAAAGCCCCATCACAACGCAATATTAAAAAAATAAATTTTGTTTGCGTATACTCGCTCTTTGAGGTAACCCTAACGGAAGAAATCTGCACATCATGTGAGATCTGGCGAGCGAGGTGGCCAATTTATTTCACAGCCACGAGAAATTATTCGGTTGCCGAATATGTCCTGGAGCAGATTTAATGTTTCTCGTGCCGTATGCGCCGTTGTACGGCCCCGCTGAAACTACATTGATCGAGAGACCCCAATTTTACTTGATCTCCTTTTTACCGATGTGGATGGATCCTCGGCCACACTCTCTGCTAATCTCTGACGATTCTCATCACTTCTTGCCGTACGGGGTCTACCAGATTTAGGGAGGTCACATACAGACCCTTGCTCATGAAATCGAGCCACCATAGCTTTTATTGTATTCGGAGTAGGGGAATTTCTTGTATTGAAGTTTCGTCGAAATTCTCTTTGAGTTTCTGATATTGACACATTCAACCGAAAATACGACTCTACGATAAATATCCGCTCCTCGTTAGTGGAACGACTTATGATGACCTTGGCAAGGTTATTCTAGATGATCTGAAAAATAAAAGAAAAATATAAAAAAAAATTAAGAAAGTTATGATTTTTTTTTAACCATCAGCTTCTTTTGGGGACATCCTGTATTTCAAATTTAATTAATGAATGACAAGACAAGAAGAAGGAATATTTCATAATGTGTCAACGCCATACACGGTTACAATTGTTTTCCATGTATATCCGCCATTTTTCAGCATCGAAATTATGCGCTGTTGGGGGATGGAGCTTGATAATATGAACCTGCTAAAAATTGCTTCTGTGGACCGCAGGGCGAAGCGTCTTTACTGCAGAAAGACACTGCCTTATTTGGAGATTCTGGCCGTAATAACTGAGCGAACATAGTGATGCAAAATCTTCGCGAACTTTCGCCATCAATTTGTGGTTGACTCAAGACAGAACAAAAAGAAAAAAAAACAAAAACGGAATGTGTCTACATCAAACACGGTTCTGTTTCTTTGTTTTTTTTTTTAAGAAACCACGTTTATTCTTCATTATTATTTCGTCAGGCTGAATTCTTATCCTCTCAGAACATTCCATAACCAACAACAAAACAGATGACCTTCTTGACGCTGAGACAACGTAACGATGATGAATGCAATATGTCTTCTTCGGAGAGTGTTTCTTTTGCAATTAGTCATTCCATTTGTATTCCAATTTGTAAAGATAAGGAAACTACTTACGCTCCCGTTGTGTACATCCATACATCATGATGAAAAATATATTTGGTGGAAGAAAAGAGAAAATGTCTATTTTCGTTAGTTTCGTAATTGAGTGATTTGTTTCGTTTGCTTTTGTTTTATTACAACTAATTTTGAACATGTCTGCGTTGTTTTCCAATCTATCCTCCACAGTATATATAATAAACAGAAATGTTTATTTATTTGTACACATACACATTCTAATATATTCTAATATATATTTATACAGTAGAACCCCGCGATATGGCATAAAAAATTAGTAACAAAATACAGTATATAATACATATGTATATAATCAAATAACATTATAAATAAAATCGTAAGGCGAAGGAAATACCGTAACCAGGGGCCGGAAAAGCATTGTATTCCACATCGTAACATGAAAAAAAAAATGTATCTTAGGGCCACCTTATCCTGAGCTTCTACTGTATATATGACGATGGACAGTGGACATTCTTCGATAAAGAATAAAATGTCATATCTTTGTGAATATCAATGAATTTGAATAACTTTGTTCGAAATAACTAACCTTAAAGCAGTCATTTGATTATATAATTTTCATTTTGTTGTAGCGTATATTAGTAAAATATTGATATTTTACTAATCTTCAATAAAGCGATTGACAGTTTATATATATATATATATCTATATATATATATATATATACACCCACCCACCCATATATATATATATATATATATATATATATATATATATATGTGTGTGTGTGTGTGTGTGTGTGTGTGTGAGTGTGAGTGTGAGTGTGTGGGTGTGTATGAATATAAACACATCGCTTTTTAGTATAGATAGGCTGTATGTATTTGTATGTATATATGTATTTATTTGTAAATATCTGTTGCCGTTTATTACAGATATTATATTACTATTTTCGATACATACAAAGAAAAGATAGTAATGGGATCATCAAAGGAGAAAATAGAAGAAGAAGGGAATTATGAGGGATGGAGGAAAGAGAAGAACAGAAAAACGGCTACAGAGAAAAAGACAGATAGAGAAACAGAGAGAGAGAGAGAGACAGAGAGAGACAGAGACAGAGACAGAGACAGAGAGAGTGAGAGAGAGCGATGCGTAGATGTACATTCAGGTGCCATTTTATATGAATTTAAACATTAGTGCGAACACTGGTGAGTGGTATTTTTCTTTTATTTTTTTCTTCGTATAGATCAAATAAAAATGAATTCAACGTTTGAAATTAAAAGAATGATCATGATTAACGAATGGGAGAATAATGCATTGAGGGGATTTGTATTTTTCATCTCTTCTGTGTTCACTTATCTTTTTCTCAAAGTCACGTTGAGTTTCACCAACTTTGCAATTCTAGCATGGGACAGTATATATACCTGCATTAGATGTGCGTTTGTTTCGGAAAATCACTTGTTATTTTGAATGTGTTTTTATAGTTTGGGAGGTTGTTTGGAATTCCTAGTTTATGTTGCTAAATTCGTTAAATTTATTAAAAATAGATCTCAACGAAGTACTTTTGAATGAGCACTTATTGCAAAATTAGACGAATAAACAACGTAGAGATTTCTACACTTTATCTCTTTTAATCAGTAACATTATATTAATAGAACATAATTTCATTTTGTGCTCAGCTTAACCTATCAATATCACATAAAATAATATCTATAATCAATTAATAAATCTATAATCAATTAATAAATACAAAAACAAAGACGCATTCATTTTATTTTAAGTACACGTCCAATATTTGAATTATAACGAATATATTCATTCTAATAACAGAAAGTGCATCATATTTTAAAGTACCCAACGGATATATATTAACACATCTCAGTAATTCCACTTTACAACGCTATGAACACTTTGACTGCTAACGGCTTTTTTCGTTATATAATAGAACAAACACAAGTATTCTTTTTTCACATATTATACTGGTATTTTATATAAATATATACTTTGGCTTGTTCTGCACACACACACACACGCACACACACACGCACACACACACACACACACACACACATATATATATATATAAATTTAGTTGTTAAAATTAAATTCTGAAAATCAAAATACAGACACATATATTCGAGTTAAAAATATATTGTTTGACAAAAGGAATATATAGAAGAGGTATATCAATATATGTGTCTATATTTTGATTTTCAGAATTTAATTTTAACAACTAAATTTATATATTGCTCTATTCTTAAATATTGAGCTTTTCCTTTTTGGCTAGGATCACCCTGAAAGTATTACCTCTAGTAATATCTATCAGGATTTTTTATCGGATTTTAATCTGTGTCTTATCTCGCTTATATATATATATATATATATATATATATATATACACGCATATATATATATATATATATATATATATATATATATATATATATATATATATATATATATATATATATATAGCATAACGCTTAGAAGCGTCAACTTCCATGCAGGTTTCAATCTTGGCTTGAAAGAATTGCTGGTCTAGTCGCATTTAAGAGCTGTGATAATGCGGAACATTCGTTCTGTAGATTTATATATATATATATATATATATATATATATATATATATATATATATATATATATATATATATATATATATATATATATATATATATTCCGTTCGTATTTCATTTTCATGGGATATCATCAGCCTAAGTAAATATTTAAAATTTAAACAAACCTCAACGCCTATCGTAAAGGTTTGTACTATGGAATTCCTCTTTTACGAACATAATGGTAATATTTATATACAAAAACATTGAGTTGCCATGGGCTCTGTCTTAGGCCGCACTTTCGGTAATTTTTACATATTTAACTTATAAAAGTAAATCTTTAACCTCATAAAAAAGCTATAATTTACTTATGTTACATTTACGGCATCCAAATTCTTACCCAACTATTTTGCAGCATGAAATTATTAATATTAAACTGTCTTTAAGAAATATTGATATCCTTAGTTCAATCAACGGACAGATTAAACAATTTTAAAATACGAGTTGCCGTAAATAATTTCTAGAATTTTTTATATAAGCATTTAAAATTATCGTAAACTCTTAAAATCCAGTATGTTGTTCCTATAAATCTTATGAGAAGACTCTTTTGGCTGATGATAACCAAGGAGACTCGAGCACATGTTATTTGTAACCGACGGCACCACCTCCTGTAATATTATATATACATATTACTCTCCTCCTTCAAATGTATCAAACTAAAAACAATATTAATTCAACAGTGCTCAATACATTTGTAGAGCTATTTTAAGTTAAATTATATAAACACCAGAAAAAAACCTTACGCCGATTAAATTACGTTTCAACAATATTAATCGCCTCCTCGAGAGTTCAAGACTGACTTAAAAAGATTAAATAAATACATACAAAAAAGGGGGGAAATAAAAAAGAAATAAAATAATATAAAAATTGTTTTAGTAAATATATAAACACTTGTGGGGTGTCGAATTGGCGAGTTTTTAATCTTTATATTATTACTACTTTACATTCATGAAGCGCGGGAAATTCCACGAATGTAACCGAAAACAGCTGTCGAGTTTATCTTATCGCATTGTTCAGGAATTTCACTGGAAAACGAATAAAAATCCACTGAAATGTTTCAGTGTAACCTAATGTTAAACTACAATTAAAGAAAACCGAAGTAAACAAAAAACAAAACAAAAAACTATAGATTGTTTGATTTACGGAAACAATGCGTCTTATACTTGATGTCCTTGTGCCACACTTGGCTGATTCGAATCTAGGGTATTTTAGAACGTCAACAATATATGAGTTTAGGAAAAGGCAGCTGATTACGAGTTTAATAATCTAGCAACAGAGAATGTACTCGTTTTGTATGTACTCCTCCCATAAATAAGAACAGAGGAGACGTACAGAACAATACCAGAAGATTGATTTAAGAGCATGAGTTCAGTTCTATTAACAAAGCAACTCATAACATGGCTGCTGGGCCCTGTTTCAACTGTATTAGCAATAAAAGCAGCAACAAGAAGGTGACGGTGGTTAAGTGGTGATTAAAAAAATATATACATTAGCTTAACTACAACGACCTTATCGAATAAGTTGACAATGCACATTTCTGATAACAGCGCCATTGCTAAACACCTTACTAACCGACATTCTTGTCTTCGCTCTAATGTCAACAGCATTTAGGAACGAACACCTCTACTCCTGAACATACCAAAAAAGTTCATATACTTGAAGTACTACTAGTTAAATAAAAATAAATATTACGAAAAACAGGCACTGACTGACAAACCAGAAGTGTCAAGTTCAAGTTCATTCTACAGGAACATTTTCATTTAAGGATGTTGGTTAATTTTACCTGGTCTATCCCATAAGTACCAGATGGCTTTCTAGAAAAAAAAATTTCCAATAAAATATCTGGGAAACAAATGCCAACAACAATCATCCGACTCATATGAAATGAATACTGTTCAAAAACAATATCAGTAACAAAACGATATTTGCAAAATATTCTATTTTTATTGGTTAAAATAATTAATACCGATTGGCGAGACTCACTAGGACAACTAAATTTAGCCATAGATACTAGTATGCTGTTTATCGGCAAACAAAACAAGGAACGGTCATGAAATATTAAACACAGCGACAGCTTATACACGTCCGCGCACCAGTTATTATAAGTGCCACAGGGCTTATAAAGAAGAACCTGACGTCCTACCTAACTAATATTCCTGGTGAACCAAATGCAAAAGAGATCCAGACAATTACACTTAAGGGAACAGCGAGGATACCAAAAAGAGCCCTCGGTTGGTTTCAATAAAAAGCAGGGAAATGTTGCCAGTTGGTTTGGCTGCTTCATACCCAGCATTACAATCATCCAAGAAAAAAAAAAATCACACTTTCTTATCTACTCTTTAGTTTTGGATGTTCTAGCAAGTAAATAAAATCTATATATTTATGGATGGAGATACGTTGTCATTCTTTTGATATTGTTTTTCAAACACAGACCACTCCTAGCTTTTTCTATCCGAACTTAACCTTGGAAACGTTACGTTGATCATACCGGAATGAATTTCGGTTCGTATAGATACAAATGCAACGAATAAACTTAACTGTTTTTACATGGAAATCGCTCCGGACAACGCAGGAAATCACTTGACCCAAAAACAACAAAAAAAGCTATTTTAAGGCAAACCCCGCCCCCCAAAAAAAAACAAGCCAAGTTTTGCTAGAGATTGGCCTAGGATATAGAAATCCTTCCTTCTTGGTCAGAAACATCGCTCATTGAATGTAAGCACTGAAGGGCAAAATAAGAGAAGCTAGAGGTACAAGGCTGTCGAAATAAGCCAACTATTTACTTAAAACAATATTTAATCTTTTCTGCGTGTGGTGAGGATGATGTTTGGCCATGAAAAATAATGACTGTTCAAAAGCGCTTGCATGCATGCATGCGTGTGTGTATATTGCTTTCTGTATGCAATTAAGTTTGAGAAAAAAGTTCGGTCATGTTATGTTACCTAACTGGGAAGCACCTCCGTTGTATTTTGTTCCACATACGAAAGAAATTCCGCTAATGGAATTTTCGTTTAGTTTTAGGCACAGATAGAAAGTAAGGAAAATTGTTAACAATAGTTGTAGCTAAACGTTGCTGTAAATGCTTTATAGGGATGACCACAGATTGAAGCTCAGTCACGCAGCTGCCAAGAAAATAACGACAGAGCAGAGATAGACGCGCAACATCTCATCCGTGAGAAAAAGGTCGTAGGGAGGAGAAAAGGACATCACCCACTAGATTTCGAAGTTGGATTTGTACTTTATCCAGGCACGATTGTCTCAGTGCATTCTTAGATGTAGCAAACGTACTTTAGCTTAGGACGTATTTTACTCATACTTGTAGAGTGCTGCGTCGGTGTATTTAAGATATGTATGAAGGCGTTCTAAAAATAATGCCTCCATTTTTTATTCCGCCATAATGAATCAGAGAGGATTGCAAATTTCATTGTTATGATGACTTAACTTATGTACTCACGATTTGATAGTTTCACCTCTCTGTTGCAGATATTAACGTTATGAGATTCTAAAAAAGCAACACCTGTCATAAACATTCGTGAGAAGCAAAACTGCGTCACCGATTTCCTCCATGAGAAAAAATAAAACTAATTAACATTCACCGGCGCCTACTGAACGTTTACGAACCTGATGCAGTTGATGTCAGCACAGCTATGAAATTGGTTCGTCAATTTCAGAATGACGACAGAGATGTGAGTGACAAAACGCGCCCCCGACGCCTATACACAGCTAGCATCCCATCGCTGACAAAAGTGTATTGAGAATAGGTCACTATGTAGAAAAAGTAATTCTAAAGCACAACAGGTCGCTTGAAGTTCGTCGAAGCATTCTCCATTAAAATACCCGCAAAACAAGGACAAGGATGCAAAATTTCATCGATGGGACAGAGGTTGGAGTTTGGTTGACAGTGCGTAACTTATCAGGTTGGCGACTCTATTTTCAATCCTGTCTTAGAATGAGAAACTAGTAGCAGATGCACCAGCCCAAATGTGTCAACAATACTCCATACGAGTACATGAGTGAATGGTGACCTTGTACAAGTACAAGATACTTTCAGGCATAACTAACTTTCTAGCACGGTGAATAAAGCCCATCTCATTTGTTACACTCTTTGTAATGCCCTCAATGTATTTATTCCAATTCATGTTATGTGTGAACTTTAAACCGAGGAGTTTGAAGAAGTACTTTCAGGTTAGTTGAGAAGGTTTATTGTACCTATTTACTATGCTTCCCCACGGGACAAAGTTAGACACCAGGGTCGTTTTTTAACGTGGAGAAAAGGTACAAAAATAAAAAAAAATTGTCTCAGTCGTGAAAGACTGATCCTCCACCGAAAGAGAACATGAAATGGAAGTGCTGCATCTGAAGAACAGATGGTATTTATTTGCTCCCCCACCGAGCAAATTAGGCACAAGGCCAATTTTTAATGTGAGGAGTGAAGAGAAGGGGAAGGGAAAAGGGGACCAGCTCCCGAGAGGTGGGAAATGGGAGCTGGTTAAAGGTCAGGCATGTGGGGTTGCCCCCACATCTGGTCTTTGCTAGTCATAGCTAGTCATAGCTTGCAGTATCTGTCGGAACAGATGGTATTTATTTGCTCCCCCACTGAGCAAATTAGGCACAAGGCCGTTTTTAATGTGAGGTAAAAACCAGCTCCCCTAAAAGTAGGCAAAAAGGGGGCACTCTGGTTACCAAAAATAATAATTGTCCCAGTATAGAGGGTTTCCCCTCCATTGACTGGTACAAATTATCTTAAGTGCAGCATCTGCCGGAACAGATGGTATTTATTTGCTCCCCCACCGAGCAAATTAGGCACAAGGCCGATTTTTAATGTGAGGAGTGAAGGGAGGGGGAAGGGAAAAAGGGGACCAGCTCCCGAGAGGTGGGAAATGGGAGCTGGTTAATGGTCAGGCATGTGGGGTTGCCCCCACATCTGGTCCTTGCTAGTCATAGCTAGTCATAGCTTGCAGTATCTGCCGGAACAGATACTACACTTTGATCTTGACTAAAAGGCCAAATAAGCTTAGTGTTGGCAGCATTGAATGTTACCATTCATTTTTTGCCCACATTCCATTACAAACTGGAGGTTTTTCTCTAAACTTTCAGCCATTGCTTTGAATACGTTCTCATTCGCTTTCCCATCGTGTCTGCCATAGAGTGTGATGTAATCGGCGAAAGTATCCATCTCGGAAGCAATTTTATTATCGAGGTCATTTATGAATATGAGGAATAGAAAAGCTCCAATGACCCCCTAAGGCATACCCACATTTATATCATGTTATTTTGACGGGTAACCATCGAGGACAACTTGGATTTTTCTTTTATTTAAGACTAGCCTGAGGGCTCGGCGTTGCCCGGGTGTTGAGCAAGAAAAAAGTAGTAGTAGGCAGGCAGGCTCGAATCGGTACCGCGAAGGAGGAAAAGAACGTGACCCCCCCCCCGAAAAAAAAAAGGTGACGTCTTTTCCGTTGCCCCCATCGCCAAACCGGAATTGACGTACGTTTAAATTAATCGAAAAGAGGGGATGACTTTCAAAAATATTGGCGAAAAAGGCGACCCCTCTCTATAGAAAATTGCCCAGTTGAGTGTGAAGGAATTCATGCATTTAGACAATTTTTCGATATTTGTCGTCCGAAGAGTCGTGCTTCACAAAGATACCGATATTGTGAAAATCCGCCACCTCTGTCGAAAGATTTTGGCATACATACATACATATACATACAAACAGGTGAAATTTATATTATAGAAGGATTTGATAATGTTAATATTCGTTCAGGAATAGCATATGATTTAATTTTTATAGACAACCATCATGTCATACCTTGTCACAGGTTTTAAATATATCTAGAATTACTACTCTAGCCTCTCCTGCCTTAACAGTGACTGCTATATATGTTTGCAGATTACAATGCCTCCCCACGGGACAGAGTTCGACACCAGTGTCGTTTTTTAACGTGGAGAAAAGGAACAAAAATAAAAATTGTCTCCTCCACTGACAGGGTGTTTATTTGCTCCCCCACCGAGCAAATTAGCCACAAGGCCGATTTTTAATGTGAGGAGTGAAGGGGAAATGGGGACCAACTCCCCAGGAAGTAGAGGAGCTGGATAGTGACAAGGGGAGTAGAGGAGCTGGATAGTGACAATTGGTATGAAGGGTTTCCCCTACATTGACCAAGGTCTTATGTGTGGGGTTTCCCCCACATATGGTCTTTGCTTGCAGTATCTGCCGGAACAGATGGTATTTATTTTCTCCCCCACTGAGAAAATTAGGCACAAGGCCGATTTTTAATGTGAGGGGTGAAGGGGAAATGGGGACCAACTCCCCGGGGAGTAGGGGAGCTGGATAGTGACAATTGGTATGAAGGGTTGCCCCTACATTGACCAAGGTCTTATCTGTGGGGTTGCCCTCACATAGGGTCTTTGCTTGCAGTATCTGCCGGAACAGATACTACACTTTTAGATATTAAATCTTTTATTCATGTTAAAAATGCAGTCAAAATCAACGATGAACAAAAAATTTAGGCACATGGCCAACTCAAAAGCGGGGGATTGTGGGGGTCGTCCCGAAGGCCAAGAAATCTATACTGTTGGTTGAAACATTAATATCAATATTTCAGAAACAAACTTTGCGAAGCGACCAATCAGCGACGTCTGCTAGTAAGTATAGTAAATACTGAGAATCACGTTAAAATCCATTTTTTTTCAGGTTTTTGATGAACTTTCTTCAATCGAGGGTATTCATTTTGGGGAATACAAATGTTTTCACTTTCATTTTAATACATTTCTGTCCGTATTCTTAAAATAATTATGATAATTCTTCTCACCTTAGATATTATTTTCATTGATTTGATATTATATTTCGGGTACTTATTCAATTTAAGACTCAATGCCCACCAATTTAACGTTGGTATCTTGGACAGGTTACGTAATCAGCCGGGAGATGCTGAAGTGTTTATTCAATCAGCTGTCTAAAAATAAGTTTCACTTAAAGCCAGAAATCAATTCAATCAAGACAAAACTTAACCCGAAAATGTCAACGTAAAATGTATGTTTTCTCGCATGTCAAAAATGACTTCTTAAATAGGAAGCCAATCTTAATATACGGATGGGGGATGCCGCGTTTTGAATTAATTGTCTAGCAATCATAGATTTGAAATTTTCGGGCTCCTTACACCACCTGCCGGAAGATGCCGACATGAAGTTGCCGAAGATTGGGTCGTAAGCTGCTCAGGTAACATATTATTTTTCTTTTTAGAGATTAGGGTTAGTAACTGGTACTATTTTTATAATTCGGACTACTGTCTCCATCTTTGATGTTATTTGCACTACATGAGAATTCTAGTCTGAAAATTCCAAATCATCATACCTAATCAAAAAAAAAAAAAAAAAAAAAACTCGCTATTACTCTCTTTCTTTTTTTCCAATGTACTTTTCTCATTTCTTTATTGTCAGATGCTCCGTTGATGTGCCACCGGAAGTTCCCACCTTCGTTTTGGGATAGCGCTTACCAATGTCCAAGCACGAGTACACAACACAGTTTTCATTTCGCCCCCGACGCTTATTTGAACACACCATTATACGCCATGTCCGGCTTCCACAAAACATGGCCATATTCGCTAGCCTCACAGCCGCACACATACGCGCCGCAGCCGGCGCACTCTTTTTCCTATTCGTCGATGGATTCTGCCGCGAGCCGATATAGTCCACACTACGGACCATTTATGATGCAGTCACCGGCCTCGATGGGGAGCCGCATAGAGTCGAGACATGGACAGTACGATCTCGGGAAATCTTCAGAGACTTTTGGATCTAGTTATTACCCTGTACCGCGGCTCGCGGGCGAGGTGGGAACAAGTTTTAATCTGGATTCCGGCAGTTTAGGTGAGTGTTGAGACGTCTCTCTTCATACAGTGTTCTAAAAACTCATCTATCCACGCGCATGCGTAAACACAAACGCGCTCGCTCATACACAGTCTCATCAACACATATACGCTTATATTCCTTTTTATTTTATCTAATTGTATGCGCTTTCTGCGACAAAGCATATTATTAAGATAAACTGTATATAAACAATATCACAATTCTTTTATGCTGTCCATCTCACGCACAAAAACATCTATTACTGTTCCAGATGAACATATGTATTTTTATTTATATTTGTCTTACGGACAATCCAAAAAATAACT
>NC_136494.1:70393276-70520776 GCF_053919585.1 Euprymna scolopes | reverse complement strand
CAAATGTTTAGACAAAAAATTGTCTGAGTAATTTCGTAGAGACCGTAGAGGTAATTTTTTTTAAAACTTTGACCACAATTTTGACCCTTAGCATTTATTATTTTGGTCTCAAATCAAAATAAAAGTTTTTCCTATGTTCAAGTTACCCACATCTAAAATTTCAAGCGTTTAGACCCAAAATTGGCGGAGGAATTTGATAGACTCTGCAAAGGTCAACTTTTTCAACTTTCAGCTAAATTTTCACCCTAAAACTGATTAAAGTGCTTGCCGTCTGAATACCCATTATGTATAAATTTCAAATGTATATACCCAAAATTGCTAGACACGACAAAGGTCAAATCTTTTGAACTTTGACACCTTGGCAGCTAAAATTCTCGACCCAAACCAATTAAAAAGCTCGCTCTATCTCTTAATGCCCTGTATGTAAAATTTCAAATATTTAGACAAAAAAATTGGCTGAGTAATAAGTAGAGACCGCAGAGGTAATTTTTTTTAAAACTTGGACCACAATTTTGACCTCCAACATTTATTTTTGTCGGGCTCAAATAAAATTAAAAGTTTGATCCATGTCCAAGTAACCTATATTTAAAATTTCAAGTGTCTCGACCCAAAATTGGCGAAGGAGTTTTGTAGAGTTTTCAACGGTCAAATCGTTGAACTTTACCCCCTTGACAGCCAAATTTCTCGCCGAAAACAGATTAAAAAGATTTCCCCAAATCTCAATACCCCTTATGTCAAAGCTCGATTTTCTAGACTGAAAATTGACAGAGTTATTTTGTAGGGAAATGTACACAAACAGACATTTTCACTTTATATATATATATATATATATATATATATATATATATATATATATATATATATATATATACAGTGATGATCATATTTATTGGCACGGTAAAATAAAAGTTAAATTTTGTCTAATAAATTCTAAAAAAGGGATTAAATTAAAGAAAATAACAAAGTATATTATGTATTTTTAACTGGCCTTTCCGATGCAGCAATCGGATTTTAGAAAAAATAAATAACAAAGGAACAACAAACATAATTGCAAAAAACCCTTGTTCAAAATTATTGGCACGGCTTTGTTTTTCTTTTAGTATCAGTATAATATCAATCAATTTCCGGTTTACGTGCTTTCTGAACTTTTTTATAGCCATATTATGCTTATTTAACGCTAATTCAGTGAATAATTTTTTTCAGATAATTTTTAGATAGCGATTTATTTAAACTATTATAAGTGACTAAATTATAATTTTCAATCGCCATGGTTAAAACTAAGGAACACAGCGAAGACGTCAGGAAGCTTGTTGTAGCATGCCATACCAATGGGGAGGGCTATGATAAGATTTCAAAGAAGCTAAACCTTCCCAAATCCACTGTTAGAGCCATAATAAACAAGTTCAAATCGCAAGGACACGTTATGAGTTTAGAGGGTAGAGGGAGAAAAAGGATTCTTTCCCCAAGAGATGAACGGAAAATTGTTCGACAAGTAAAACAAAACCCAAGGATCTCTGTTGGGGAGATTGTTGATGAACAGAGCACCTCTGGAGTGATACAGTTGGTAGAGTTTTGAAGAGAGCTGGTTTAAAAGCATGTCGTCCGAGAAAGACTCCCTTATTGAAGCCTATGCACCTGAAAGCAAGGCTAGCCTTTGCAAAACGTCATATTGATAAAGATGTTGCATTCTGGAAACGTGTTCTATGGACTGACGAAACGAAAATAGCGTTATTTGGCCATAATAAAGTGTCTTATATTTACAGAAAATCTGGCGAAGCTTTCCTGCCTAAGAACACCATACTCACAGTGAAGCACGGTGGAGGCAGTTTGATGTTTTGGGGATCCTTTGCTGCCTCTGGACCAGGGCGACTTGTTAAGGTCACAGGTAGCATAAAAAAGGAAGATTATGTTAAAATATTGGATGAAAACCTGAAAGACTCTGCTAAAGAGCTCTCACTTGGTCGTCGTTGGTGGTTCATGCAAGATAATGACCCAAAGCATTCGGCTAAACTGACTAAGAAATGGCTTAAGAACAATCATATTAATGTTTTGGAGTGGCCATCACAAAGCCCAGACCTTAATCCAATTGAAAATTTATGGAGAACATTAAAATTGAGGGTAATGCAAAGGAAGCCTAAGAATCTTATTCAATTGGAGGATTATTGTCAGGAAGAGTGGGCTAAAATTACTACTGAAGAGTGCAACAACTTGGTTGTAAACTATGAAAAGCGACTGAGGAAGGTAATCAAGGCCAAAGGCTATACAATTGATTATTAAATAAATCGTGCCAATAATTTTGAACAAGGGTTTTTTGCAATTATGTTTGTTGTTCCTTTGTTATTTATTTTTTCTAAAATCCGATTGCTGCATCGGAAAGGCCAGTTAAAAATACATAATATACTTTGTTATTTTCTTTAATTTAATCCCTTTTTTAGAATTTATTAGACAAAATTTAACTTTTATTTTACCGTGCCAATAAATATGATCATCACTGTATATATATATATATATATATATATATATATATATATATATTTGTACATATATTATATATTTTTGTCCATATTAATAAAATAATTATCCAGGGACACGTGCTTCAACATCACTACAATTAATCAGCGTAATGATTATGACAGGATAAGAAACCCACGACTACCGAGCCTTTAGTCGAGTTTGTTAATCGTTATGCTAAGAACTTGTCTGAAATTACGTTCTAATTTATCACTTATAAATGTATATCGTAATATCTTTGTTACTATTTGTTTTGCGGGACAAATTTATTACTGATATTAATTAGCTTCTCTAAGCATTGGAAAAATGTATGTGTATATTGTTATTTTTAGCGATAAACAAAGTTGTGTTCTATTTCTATCATAGTCAGTCACGTTGATACGTTGTAGTGACGGCGAAACAATTGTCCGTATCTATCTATCTAGCTAGCTAGCTATCCATCTATTGATCTCTCTCTCTCTCTCTATCTATCTATCTATCTATCTATCTATCTATCTATCTATCTATCTATAAGACATCTAAGTTTATAAACGACAGAATAAAACAGTAACAAATCTCGGAGTTCATGGCGTGACCGTCTGAAACGTACGTAAACGATTTCAATGACTTAAAAACATTATTACAATGATCCAAACATAATTCTCAATGAAAAACCAAGACACGGAATAATAAAATAATGTTAAAAAATACACATTGTTGGTGACTACTCCCTTATTTAAATATATATATATATATATATATATATATATATATATATATATATATATATATATATCCGAACAAGGAAGAGAGGAATTAACTCATAGATTAATTAACCTTGTGATTTATAAAGTGTTGTTGAGAAGAAATAACTTTAAATTTCCTGTATTCCTAGTTTAAAAAAATACTTTTTTGTCTAAGGATTCTATATTTTTACTTCACAGAATATAACTATAAATCCTACAATTTCTCTCTCTCTCTCTTTATTTCTCCCTCTCTCTCTCTCTCTCGGCCGCCCCCCTCTCTCTCACTCTCTCTCTCTCTCTCTCTATCTCTCTCTCTCTCTCTATATATATATTTATATATATATATATATATATATATATATATATATATATAATATTACACACGATTTATTTATATGAAAACTTTGTTACATATTTCAAAGACGTAATTAATAATAACAGTTCTTATATGAATAATTCGTAAATTAGCACTCACATTTGCGAGCGGGCACTTAATTGATTTCTTTTTAATGCATCCTGGCGCTTTATATATATATATATATATATATATATATATATATATATATATATATATATATATATATATATATATATATATATATATATACACCACTCCATCTGTTTCATTTTTCTACATTTCATGTTCACGCTAATACAGCCCTTTTCATACTAAGATTCTTTAAATACTTTACAGGAAAAATTTCTTCATACATTTTGCTAATTCTTCCTCTCTGACGAGAAGAAACGTATTACTTCGAAACTCCGCGGATTAAGGACTTTTACCTATATTCGCGTTTCGTTTCCTTAAAATTAATGTGCATTTAACTCTTGATAAAGTGTCTCTCAACATATTTTGTTAAAATTATGTACTTATATATATTTTTTGTGTAGATGCTTACGTACATATACAACACAGTTGTAGAACTGTAGAGTTAGAATACTACAACTAATTATTCTATTTTATTCGAAATTTTTTAAACATATATTTACTACACGCTTCTTATACAACTAAAATAATACTGGTACAAAGATTGGACTATTCAGAGTTGTTTTCATTAGGTGCTATTTTCCTGATTGCTATGAAATTATTAGTGTTTTTTTTTTAAACTACATTTTTATTAAACCTAAAGCGAGGGAATTAACAAAGTGTCACTTATAGTCTTCCCTGTTCTTCTTCATAACCATCATGCAATCAAGTACATACATGCTAAACAATCATTTTCGATATATATTTTTCTCTACATTCCTCGCAGTTCTTCATTAAACAAAATTGATGATAAACCATCGACGAAAAACATTATTTACGCCTTGGCGTAAATAATGTTTTTCATCGAGTTTGTCATTGTATTTTCTTTGTGTACAGTCAAGCCTCTATATTTCTTAAATTTTGAGATATCTAGAACAGATTAGTGACGACCATAGTTTAGAGACAGCTTCAATAATTTTCATCAGAGAGACTCACTACTTTCCCCATATTGTTACTAATAACGTTTCGCATCTTAAACGATTTAGAACGTTTATCTTAAAAATTTAGGTCACGGTGGAAAAGTTTATGGAGTTTCATCTTCTATTTTTGTTTTTTCACATTTGATGTAGGGATCTCTTTGATAATATTGACCACCATGCCGAATTACCTAAAATGTTTTTGAGTTATCAACCTTTCATGGCTTTATTTTGGGAATACTTTATACAATACGGAGAAGCAAGTTCTATATATTTCTTTGTCTTATACTTATGTTGTCAGGGTAAGCTACGAAGTTTCACGACTGACTTTTGGTCTGATTAGAGATATAGAGCCCCCTTTTTTATTTTCTGCTATTTTGAATCCACCTAAAACAAATATGTCGGTTAGATTTCAAAGTTAATTATTATAAACTAATTTGCAAGGTTGAGATCGGTGAAAAACATATTTTGCTTTGTAAAACCAATTTTTTTATTGAATGGCCTCCGTTATGCATTATTTCAGTAGAAACACGTGTGGTACAATATTTGACATATGTTGACTATCCTGAAAACAAGTGCGCAAATCAGTATTAAATCCTAGATATACGACTTTATAAAACATAACGTTGAGCCGTAATATTTCCTTAAAATATTTAATGGAGTCATCTTGTGAGATACCCATATCTCGCTGAGCCACTTCGTATATATAAGGATTTAATACATAATCATAAATAAATTTATATGTATATATGAGGATTTAATACATAATCATAAATAAATTTATATGGATATATGAGGATTTAATACATAATCATAAATAAATTTATATATATATATGAGGATTTAATACATAATCATAAATAAATTTATATGGATATATGAGGATTTAATACATAATCATAAATAAATTTATATGTATATATGAGGATTTAATACATAATCATAAATAAATTTATATGGATATATGAGGATTTAATACATAATCATAAATAAATTTATATGGATATATGAGGATTTAATACATAATCATAAATAAATTTATATGGATATATGAGGATTTAATACATAATCATAAATACATTTATATGGATATATGAGGATTTAGTACATAATCATAAATAAATTTATATGGATATATGAGGATTTAATACATAATCATAAATAAATTTATATGGATATATGAGGATTTAATACATAATCATAAATAAATTTATATGGATATATGAGGATTTAATACATAATCATAAATAAATTTATATGTATATATGAGGATTTAATACATAATCATAAATAAATTTATATGGATATATGAGGATTTAATACATAATCATAAATAAACTTGCCTTTTTATACTAGGGTGTCACCACTTTATTAGGGCTCAAAGGCAACTCGAGGGTATGTGTAAAATGAGTGTCATGTGAATGGCGAGACAATACCATGATGATTGGTCATGAGAATATGAAAATTTCAATAACACATTAGTTTTTTTTTCTGACGTCTTTCATTTATTCTATTATAAGTCAATCCGAGCAAATGTAGGCAAAACAATCGGAGCTAATTCATGCAATATTCATGACGTCATCATAAAATTCTAGTGTCAGCCGATATTGTTTTTCACATTATCTTGCTTTGATAAAGGAATTGGCGTGTTTGTCCTAGAGAATTTCGTGCGGATATATGTAGTGGTTTGGGAAAAATAATTTCAATTTTAAGACACCTGAGTATAAATTATAATGTCCTAAAAATACTGACGTCAGCAAAAGTGTTTTCTTTATACAGGGTGAGTCATGGGAAACGGATGTTTTTTTAAAAAAGGAAAACAAACCTCTGATAATATTTCAACAAAAAATATATAATGAACATAAAAACGTTTACTAAACTATGTCATAATGGAGCATTATGCAAGTTGAAAGACTACTTTCCTCACTTTCTATCCCTTACTCAAGGAAAGTAAGGAGCGTTCTAAAAACATCCGTTTCCCTTGACTCATCCTGTATAAAACTCTATATTCATGAAGGTTCTATGCCTGTACTAAATTTCAAAGACGTTTGCGAGGTTTTAATTTTCTATCGTCCAAGTCATCCAATTTCAGTAATGCAGAGTGAGAATAAAATAAGTACAATATCGGTATGCATCCGTTCGACTATTACTGCTACTACTACAATTCACAAACAAAATAGCTCTAATTCAAATACAATATGATTAATAGCAAACATGCCATAAGTACAATAATTAGAGTCAACAATAATAATGCACATTTACACTTATTCTTTAATAACCACTAATGGCGGTCCCCCGTCCTAAAATACCTTTAAATATGATATTTTAATTTATGCAATTTTCGTCATTATTAATATAGAGCCAATACTATATTGATTATTATATTGTGCCCAATATATATAATAATAATTTCAAAAGTAAGAAAAATAACAAAAATATGATTTGGGTGATATCAACTAGAATCGAAGCAAAAACATTTTAATTTTATTCCCTTAGCAACTATTTTTACTAGCTTATATATATATATATATATATATATATATATATATATATATATATATATATATATATATATGTATGTATGTGTGTGTGTGTGTGTATTTCCATAACCCAAACCACATAGCAGCTCGCAAGAACCATGACAGCCAACAAGCTGGAAGCCCAAGGCTCGAGTTTCGCCCTCATACCTGAACTCAGGATTCGAAACTCTAGCCTATATATATATATATGTATGTATATATATATATATATATATATATATATATATATATGTATATGTATATGTTGATTATAAAGATTAATAATTATAAATTATGAATCAGTTTTAACGGGAAAGCAAACAAAATCAACTTAATGTACGATCGTTTCCAAAACGATTTTCATTTTATTTACAATTGGCAATAATCATTGAGAATAATTGTATTCGAATATTCATCTCTTTATTAGACCAAAAGTGGGGTAGAGAATTTAAAGCACCAAAATTAAACTAACATTTTGTAGTAAGTTAGGTGGATGGTCCTGAACATATTTACAACAAGAATTTTATGTTGGTAATGAAGATAGAGAATCAAGAGAAAAAATAGCATAAATTAAAATAGAAAAATTAGAAAAATACATTTATTTAAATACCTTATTGAGATTCATTAGGACTTTTAAAAAAAGTTATTCAGTAAAATTTTGTGTAGATGCTCTCGCGTTTTGTGCTTGAATGGTTGAAATGGTTATTTTCGGTTTATTTTAAATTTAAAAAAAAAACGCTGGCTTAATGGAACGTTAACCAGTGTTAGGATCGGACGTTTATTTTTAAAATCCAAGGCGGATTACTGAACTTTTTTGATAAATGAAATAAAATATTTTTTTTTAATGATCTAAGGGATATGACTTGAATTAGTAGCTAATATATTTGTAATTATTTTAGGGATAAATTATTTAGTTATTGTGATGGTAATAGTTATGATAATAAAAATATAATAATATTAATAATATCTAAAAATAAATGAAAATAATAATAATAATAATAATATTAATAATAATAATAATAATAATAATAATAACATTAATAATAATAATAATAATAATAATAATAATAATAATAATAATAATAATAATAATAATAAGAGTGATGATGACATAATAATAAAATAAGACTAGTAATAATATTATTAATATTAATAGTATTAATATTAGAAGATTAATAAAATAATACTAATTATTCTTATACTAATTATATTTTCAATAATTATAAACAATAATGATGATCAGATTAATATTTTTATGGCGGTATAAATCTGAACAACTTCATCCATTGTTTATGAATGCAGACTGATAATATTTCATCTTTTCGGCTTAAACATGTTGACCTATTGTCATTGAATTTTAATATAGCCAGAGATTCAGATTTACAAAGATTGCGGAATTTATCAATGGGTTTATATGTTTTAAAAGAGGCTAATATTTTCCATTTTATGCTAATAGGGATATTTATATCCTTGAGATGCCAAATATATTTTGTTAATGATGTTTGGTTTCTTAAGGATTTTTATTTTGGAAAGAGTGTTTATGTGTGGAGATTCTGTGTTTTATAGGTTCAGAAGTAGATCCAAAGTATATTGCATTTTGTTAAATAGAGTTGTAATAGATATTTTCAGTTAGATTAATAGTGGTATTGTTATACAAGGGGTTTAGTTGTAGTAAGTTGTTTGATGGGCTGATAGGAGTGTTGTTATTTTTTAATTGTGTGTTGGTGTTAGTCTGTGTCAGAGAATTTATATGGTTGCTATTATTAGAATTTATATTTGGGATTTTTGCTACTGTGCAGCTGTAAACTACGCTTTTATTTTACAGGTACCCTGTAAACGACACGTGTTTTTGTTTCTACAGTTACAGGTTGTGACGGCTTGTATATTTGTATTTTGTATTTTTTTAAATATTTTTATTGTTGCTACTAATTTGCTGATTTAAGTTTGGCATTGTTAAGTAAGTTTTTGATAGCGTTTTTGTTAAATATTTTTCTGTATTTATTGGGTCTTTGGAGTTATATCTGTTATTTACTTGCCATTAAAAAGAATTTATTTAAAAGAAATGGTGGTATAGATTGGTAATATGATTCCATATCGAAAGAAAGGAATTTAAGATTCTTTTTGTTTTGAATGTTAGAAAATCATTCAATGATTGCAATAGCGGATATTTTGTTAACAGATTTAATTTTAGGGATAATTCTATCGAGGATATTTTTACTGGCAAATGAGTCTTATTGACGAGTTTATATTACAGTCGGCTTTTTGATCTTTTAAAGAAAATTTTGGGGTACCTGGTACTGTTTTTCAGTATATTTGTTTATTTTAAGTTTAGTTAAGATAGTTTTTGCTTCTTTATTTATTTTGTTTAGTGTAGACCTATTTCCTGTTATATAATTTTATTAAGTTCCTTATATATGAGATTTATATATTGTATACAGTCCATGGTTAAGAAGTTTCAAGTTTTATCTGCTGGGACTATTTTTTTTTTATTTTGGTAGCTTTTTGATATTGATTTTGAAAATTTATTTATTTTTTAAAGGGTTTGGGTGACATATTTTTTGTTATTTTTTAATTTAATATTTTTAATTAGGTTGTTTGAGTAATTTTCAAAGCTTTTAGTGTCTGTTTTTTTTTGTTTTTTTAGGGTTTACAAATGTTTTTAATTTGTAGAATTTCGCCGTTTTTCTTTGTGCTTCATCTTCATAGAAATTGGTATTTACTAGTTCGTGGGGTTGCACATCCATTGGTCGGTTAGTTATCTATGCTGGTAATCAAAGTGGTAGGCTTTCCATCTCATATTCCTTACGAATGTATTCACACTTCCTATCAAGTTAGTTAAATAGTTGGCATTATTTGGGATGGGCATACATTTAATTGATACTTGTATGTCTTCCTCATGAAAGTACGGAGAAAGCTGAACCAATAAGAGGAAGCTACTTATCTTTTGAATTTTCATAGAGGGAATTAGACCTGGAGTTTAAAGAGCAAAGTTTATTTTAATGTGTCAAACAATTAAAATAATCTTGCTCATAATACTGCAAATATATAATAAGCCCAATAGGTATATTTCTCCTAGAGACATATTAATATTGATTATAAAGATATAATTATAAATTATAAATACGTTTCAACAGAAAACTTGAGTATACGATCGGAAACGTTTCATCACTATTATTATTATTATTATTTTATTTTTTTAATTGTTATCATTTATTATTTATATATTATTAATCTTATTATATTTTTATCATCATAACTATCACCATCACAATAAATAATTTATCCCTAAAATAATTACAAATATATTCGTTACTTATTTAACTTATCGCCCTTAGATCATTAAAAGTTTTTTTTTTAATTTTATTTCATTATTCAAATAATTGCAGCGATCCTAACACGGGTTAACTTTCCATTAAGCCAACATTTTTAAATTTAAAATAAACCGTAAATAACTATTTCAACTATTCGAGCCCAAAACACGGACGCATGCACACAAAATTTTACTGAAGAACTTAAAACAAATTTCCTCATGAATCTCAATAAGGTATTTAAAGAAATTTATTTTTCTATTTTAATTTTATACTAATTTTTTTCTCCTGATCTTCTATCTTCCATTATCAACATAAAATTCACAACTTCTTTCTCATGTTTTAAATATTTTCAGGACCATCCACCTAACTTACTACAAAATGCTAGTTTTTTTTTCAAGTTTTAGTAAGACATACATACATACATACATACATACATACATACATTCATGCATGCATACATACATACATACATACATACATTCATGCATGCATGCATACATACATACATACATACATACATATATTTAAACAGACAGGTGAGATTTTTCTTAATAGATTAAGTAATAAGAATATAACCAAACCAAAATCTGTGATATTTAGGCATTATTCTCTTATTCAAACGAAAACGATTTCCTTTCAATTATTACTGATGAGCAATAATGTGTAAAGGCTAAAAATCACTCGAGGATAATGGTTAATGAGATTAATGGATCATCAGATGAATAATAACGAATATTATAAGGGCATTGAAAATTGTGAATATCATAGAATTTTATACTTATATATATATATATAATGTAAAACTATATATACACACATATATATATATATATCGATATTCTAAGATTAGTTTTTTTATACGAATATGTAGTGGTCTACAGTGAAGCAATACCGCAGTAGCGTCTTTTCGGAGATAAAAGATTATTGAGAAAATGTTCTCTTAGTGGGAATTCCGTTTGATACTATACAGAATTTTTAGAATGGAAGGTTCTTGTTTTGAACGTATTAGGAGGAGGAATTAGAGGTTGTATTTCTGCTGAGTACTCGCCAACGAAATAACGATAGAGTCAAAAAAAGGCTAGCATCGTTTCTTCTGTGAGAAATGGTCTGTAAAGTTGGCTAGTTCAGGCTCTTGACAATCTAATACATAACACGTGTCTGGATAACAGATGTATTTCCTATCGAAGTCGGATGCGAAGATTTTATCGACAAATTGAATGTGGCATGCCTTTATGAGTTTAAATTTGAAAAAGAAGAGAAATACATTATTAATGATTGTGAGATCTTCGATGGCAACATCTGTGTTAATGTGGCTTGATCGCAACGTCATCGAAAAATTGTTTATATTGCGTTTTCTATCTGGGAACGCAGTTGTTTATCGCTAATCGCTTTTCGATAGGAAATCATTGAAACCTTATGGTATCGCAGAGTATTAGTTAAGAGGCATTGTAGTAAGAGATAAATTGATATCTAGTTAAATAATCATAAATATGTGCTAAACTTAGATTTGGAGACGAACATTCTGTGTATATATATATATATATATATATGTATATATATATATATACATATATCTATATATATCTATATATATATAAAAGCGAAAATGTATGTATGTATGTTTGTATGTATTAATGTGTGTTTGTGTGTCCGCTAAAAACTTTTGACAGACACAACAAAATTCACAAACTTGGTATGATATTGAAGCCCCATCCTTCGCTCGAAAAATTGGCCCAAAAAGTTAATTTTTCACCCCGAAATCGACAATTTTCGACAGGGAGGAGTCAACAAAAACGGCCCTCTCGTGATGACAACCAGTTCTACGCATGCGTCAGATAACGTCATGACCTGATTTACTTTAAATAGTTGAAGAACTGACTAAATTTCATGTACGTTGTGTTAGCTCAGTTGGTTAGCTCGTTGGTTCTAACCGTTTTGGGATCGAATCGTGGTCTGAGATGTCTTTTTTTTTCGCTTTTTTAAAAATTTAAATATTGAACCAGTGTTATTTAAGACATTTTTCACGTAACGTTCGTTTTTATGTTTTTTTTTTACTTCGCTTATCCACCCCCGACCACACACCCAAAAACACCTGGGTACCCACCGATTTTTTAAATTTTAATATCGAAACAGGCTTATTTAAGCCATTTTTCACGTCGTTGTTTTTCGTTTTAACGTACGTTTTTCTGTTTTCTTTTTTGTTTTTTCGATTTTTACATTTAACATCGTTCGTTTGCTTTACGTTAGTTTTTTTTGTGTTTTTGTTTCGATGTTTTGATTACCCCTCCCCGCTTAAATTCTAACGTTCGTTTTTATGTTTTCTTTTTTTACTTCGCTTATAACAAACAAACCTGGTCATTGACCTCATTTGCTGAATAGCTATTGTTTACGTCGTCGTCGTCGTCGTCGTCGTCGTCGTAACGCTCTACGACTTCCGTGTGGGCACCTGTCAATTTGGTTCTTACTTAAATAAATTCAAACATCTTTCAGTAACTCATTCTGGCTGGCCGAACGGTTCATGTTTTTTTCACATTTTATTTCCAAACTTCGCCTCAGGGCTTCGGGTTCTCCCCCCTCCCCGGTTTCTTTTTTATTTAAGAGCACACACACCTCCAAACACCCGGGTAACGCCGGGTACCCCCGCTAGTATATATATATATATATATATATATATATATATATATATATATATATATATATATATATATAGCAACCACTTTCTCTCTTTATATTTATTTATTTACTATAATAATTATTAAATACCTACAGACACTAGTGTTTCATCCTTTCGGGAATCATCAGTGCAGGGTTCACGATTAACACCAGTCAGTAGATTCGAACCCGGCGACAGAAGCGATTCCTGGCTTCATTAGCAAGGACCTAATCCATTCGCCAACCGTTAACCGCAAGAAATGCTGTTGAATTTAAACATTTATTTTTTTTAATGCTTTTTAACGTTGGTCAGAGTGATCTAATAATTATATGATGATCTGCGCATAAGAGCTAACGGAAAATCGCCCGTATTTTATTGTGACGTATATAATATTTTTAATTTTTTAAATTATTTTTAAAACACTAATATACGTACATGCATGTTTCAAGGTATTTATCTATCTCCAGCGTAGCTTGACTGTGTCTAGAAATCGAACTCCGCAGTTCGGCGCGTTAACCGTCACGCCATGAACTCCTAGATTTGTTACTGTTTTATTATGTCGTTTATAAACTTAGATGTCTTATAGATAGATAGATAGATAGATAGATAGATAGAGAGAGAGAGAGAGAGCGAGAGAGAGAGAGAGAGAGAGAGAGAGAGAGAGAGAGATGGATAGATAGATAGCTAGATAGATAGATACGGACAATTGTTTCGCCGTCACTACAACGTATCAACGTGACTATGATAGAAATAGAACACAACTTGTTTATCGCTAAAAATAACAATATACACATACATTTTTCCAATGCTTAGAGAAGCTAATTAATATCAGTAATAAATTTGTCCCGCAAAACAAATAGTAACAAAGATGTTACGATATACATTTATAAGTGATAAATTAGAACGTAACTTCAGACAAGTTCTTAGCATAACGATTAACAAACTCGACTAAAGGCTCGGTAGTCGTGGGTTTCTTATCCTGTCATAATCATTACGCTGATTAATTGTAGTGATGTTGAAGCACGTGTCCCTGGATAATTATTTTATTAATATGGACAAAAATATATAATATATGTACAAATATATATATATATATATATATATATATATATATATATATATATATATATATATATATATATATATATATATATTCCTACTTCGTTTACTCACATAAAATTAATATACGAAAGTATAAATTTATGCGTAAACTTAAAAGTATTTTCTTAAAAAGTGCTCAATACGTAGGTAGAGCTAGTTAGTAATTTATAAAATATATATGGCGATTAAGTTACACTGAATATTCCGCGTTTCATCCACTCCAGGATTCTTCAGGCAACGTGGAATATTTAGTGTAGCTTAATCGCTATATATATATTTTTAAATTACTATATATATATATTCTTCAGAATAAAATTATCGAAATATCAACTGGTATGGAAACCTGTGATTATAAGTTTTACAAGATATTACTGGCAGTAATATTCTATAAGTACTATCCCACCTAGATAAGGATTGCTCAATCTACAAGATAGAGCAAATAAATCAAATTTTAGTCATTCAATGAATTTTAAAATTCATGACGTGAAATGTTTGAATTTCAAATCAAAAGATTCTTATTATTCTATGTAAGACAAAGAATACATTTGAAATATTTTAACTACTTATCCTATAAGATTTCGATGTCTACAATTTATTCAGAGGAGAAAATATTAGCAAATAGTTATAATGGTTTACACCTTGTTTGCTAAAGTCAGTGAAACATGGAAAATCACAATTAAAAGATGTTTAAGTATTTAAATGGCATAGAGTAAGAGAAGTTAATGACATTTAAATACTTAAACAGCTTTTAATTTTCCATGTCTCACTGACTTTAGCAAATAAGGTGTAAACCATTAAAACTATTTGTTAATATTTTCTCTTCTGAAGAGATGGAAGACATCGAAATCCTATAGGATAAGGAGTTATAATATTTCAAATATATTCTTTGTCTTACATAGAATAATTAAAATCTTTTGATTTGAAATTCAAACATTTCATGTCATAAATTTTTAAATTCATTGAATGACTAAAATTATATATATATATATATATATATATATATATATATATATATATATACGTAATTTACTCACATAAAATTAATATACGAAAGTATATATTTATGCGTAAACGTTAAGTATTTACTTCAAAAGTGCCCAATACGTAGGTAGAGCTAGTTAGTAGGTTATAAAATATATATGGCGATTAAGCTACACTAAATATTCCGCGTTTCATCCATTCTAGGACTAGGCATAAGCCTGAAGAGTCCTAGAGTGGATGAAACGCGGAATATTCAGTGTTGCTTAATCGCCATACATATTTTATAACTTACTATATATATATATATATATATATATATATATATATATATATATATGGTAATACTCCTTCTTACACCCACAATACTAAACAAAATCTCTATAAAATCTATTTCTTTACCATGCACAGCATAACCCAGACCATGATAAATACAATTAATTTTTTAAAAAATATCCAATTTAATTTAAATAACTTATCTGCATCAAACAACCTCAATTGTAATTGCCAATCTCCCCCTTACATTGCTCTTAACATTTACAGCATGTACAATTATTTAATTTACTCCTGCATCATCGCCAATTCTCCCACTAAACCCAAAGCGACCCATATAGTACAGATCCACTTCTCAACAATTTCTCAATTTAGGCTTAGGGTCTAAATTTAAATAACACCGCGCCTAGAATTTTTTATCCCAAACCGTCTACCTGGCCTCGAAATCCCGGCTCCTCATATCTTCCAACAATGCAGACCTCCACCCAGCCTTCTCTTACTATTGGCCCTTCTATCCATTCTTATATACCACCTTACATTGGATCATCTACAATTCCCATTAAAACCGTATATTTCATCACATCTCTTTCGATCAGAACATTTAAAAAATAAAACTTCACTATCAACCAGAATAAGAAACATTAACACTAGTAACATCAATTACTCCTTAAAATAGTTTATATTTTAAAACACCAAAGTTTTACCACCCAGGATCACAGTTAATATTCTCAATGTTATAAACTCGAAATACGAAATTATTGTCTATTTTAGGCATCAAAAGAAAATTTAAATATGCCAACTTTATGAACTCAATAATAAGCCACCCCACAACTAAGATTCATCCTTATCTATCATTAACTCTCCAATACAACTAATAACCTTCCCTGATTATTTATAATCAACTTATATATAACATTCATAGCAACCTGATCTACTTATATTTTACAGCTAAATGCCACCCAAACTATTTTCTCAGCTGTAACCCCTGTGAACCCTCACTTTGCCCCTAAAATCCTCGCGAACGATCTAAACTTATGAATTAATATTCCTGTAAAATACACAAGGTTTAATTTTCCCCTCATTTTACCTAATAGTATTAAGCTCTTAACATTCTCTTCTCTAATTTTATTCACGTCCTTGAATCTTTTTGCACATACCTTCTCTCTCTAAATAATCCTATTTTAATATTTCAATATCAACGGTAATTGACTTAACCTAATCATATCTATGTAACTTAATTTAAATTAATTTAACTTCAACTGGCCAACCTGTTCCTGTTAGTAAAAATACTCACTTTTAATATTATCCTTGATAATACCTTCATCTTTTCCGTTCTGTTCCTTCTTTCACTCTATATCCCTTTCTAAAAATGTTTTACTATTTTATTTTATTTTTTTATTTTAACCCATCAATTTCTTTTTTTCTGTTACCAACCGGACATTAAGTTGTATTTTTGTCTGCCCTCTAAATAGTTTTTCTTTCTAAACTCTGTGTTTTTAAATATCTTAAACACCCTCAGACAGTTTGGATTTTATAATATACAATATATGCTTCCACTTATTCGGTTAAATATAATCCTTACAAGATCTAGAACAGTACTAAAATCCTTAATTTCTAGTGATGTATTTTGATCTCTGAGATGATATTTCAATTCTAATTTTGAGGATTACTGCAAGAATATCTGGACTTAAATCCTCCCGATGTATAAATATCCTAGCATTTATCTGTACCAAGCTTACCAAACTTTTCAGGAATCTACTTGACATGTAATATCCCCATTGTTTTGGACTACTGCCTAAAGAATATTACTTCCTACGTTATTTACCAGTAACGCATTCGTTTGGGGGCGGTTACTTGCGGGTACTGGTGTTTACTGGTAAGCACCGGTTGCCTTACAACTTTTACTGTCGGTTTCTGGTGTTCACTGTCAGTCACTGACGGCCAAACCAGGTATCGGCCTTAAGTGGACTGCTCCAAAATGTAATTGGATGTCACTGGACACAAGTGGACAGCACTGTTGGTCACTGGCGTTTAGTCGTATTTTGAGGCAGTTAATTATTTTTACTTGCTTTACTAGCATTGACTGGTGAGCACTGGCTGCCTCTGCAAATATCGGACATTATCGATCAGTGTTGATCATAAACATTGTTTGCGTCCACTGGTGATTACTGGTAGTAAGTGTTGGTTAAGGGCAGTTATATACGACTACTCCGAAATGAAATTGTAATTTTTCAATGACTGTCGAGCACTGGGTGTCACGGGCTTAAGGGGGTTGATGAAAGCAGCTACTTCTGCAACTATTGGTAATTGTCATTCACTGTTGATCAGGACCATTTTTGGCATAGATTTGGCTGATCCGAAATGAAATCGTCTGTCATCCAGTGGAGGATACTGACGTCCCATGATAGGCACTGTCATCTAGTGGCGTTATAACTGTTATTGGATGTTACTGGAGAGTTATCGTTCTTTTATGGTGGTTATTGTCACTTGATTTTTCCCACATTAAAAAACAACCGTGTATCTTACTCTGTCCTCGTTGGGAGGCAAGTAAATAGGTACAACGAGTGCAACACGCATTAAAAAAAAAAGAGTTTAAATAATTATAGTTTGCAAACATTACTTACACAATTATTTTCTCATTCTGTGTTGTTGTTTCAAATTTTTTAAAAACTTTTTATTCTAATTGAATGCATATATCTTTCCACTTCCTAAAAAAAGGAAAAGAAAATAATAAAACGAAAAGAAGTGGCGAAAGACAAGACAAAACATTGGTTTGGGTAATTATTACATTATATTATAAGTTTAAACCCAGTGGCCACGATTTTCAACTAAAACATAGGAAAAATAGACAATCGTTACACTTGATTGGTTATTCTGTTTTATTTTTATTGCGCCTATTTACTTGTCTCTTCCCTCTACTAAATTATGGTAAACATGCTTGTGTATGTGTTGCAATATTTTAATGTATTTTGTATTATTTACAATATTCGGACTATTGCTCTCACACTGAGTCTTATTGTCATAGCGTTTAGGTCGATGTAACTTTCGACGTTCTTCAGGTGTACATTATAAAAACACAGGCATCCTTCTGTCCAACTCGATAATCTGATTACGAAATTTTGGACGGAAGTTTTATTTAATCCATTGGGTGACATGCTCTCATTCCGTCAGCATGGAACGTTTTTGATAAACTGCAGAAACGTGTCTGCAATTTGATTGGCCCCTCACTTTCTTCTTCCCGGCAACCTCTCTCCCGCATTACCTGCTCTCTTTGTTCAGCTCGTTTGGCTTGTTGGTCAACTGATTTCCATCAGTTCGTTGTTTTGATACCTCATTGTAGTACAGCTTTCTGTTACAGTAGTTCATTTCCAAGAACTGCAAGGTTGTTGAACTCTCTTCTTGCTCGCTGTTTTCCTTCTACCTATAATTTTTTTTCAAGACTAAGGTCAATAAGCACCTCCTGTATTTGCAATAATCAGCTTTCGTTCTTGTTAGATCCTTGCAACAAGTAGTTTCATGCCTTGTCTCGAGCAATTTCCAGTAAAAATATATCAGTTGTATTCTTAGTATCGCTCGCACTTAGGATTGAATTTTCCAACCCCCTAGAAGAATGCCATTTATAAATGATTTAACCCAATAGTTTATGGTTACGCCAAGAGTCCGTGCAGAAGATATCGTGACCGAAACGCTCCGAAAAGATGAGAATAATATTACGAATAATCCAAATAATACAAATTATCACTCCTTATCTAAAAAAAAATGTAATGCATATCGATATATGCATTTGCAAAGCTTAAAATATCCAGATAGACAAGAGTCCCTATCTACTTTCCTTCCAACAATGGTAAACACCGGTGAAAATTCAGTTCTCACTCATCAAAAGGGTTTCTTTGGATTGGAATGAAAGCAAAAAATTGCTTCAATCTAGAACGCCGTCTTTACTGATCCAAGAAGGAAAAGATTAAATGCGGTACCAGAACATATACTACACTTTGCTCTTATTAAATGCAGATGCACATTGCTTGCTGATTACTATTTATTAATTGAAAATGGTAATTATTAACTTTTTTTAACTACCAAAGATATTACAACAATATTTTAGTAAACTCTAAAAAATAGCTTTCTTCTACTTAGATGAGTTACATCTGTGTTATATTTTCCGAATTATTGTTCTTATCTCCAATGTTATTCTCAGTTTCGATCGTTCCTTTCTAGAGCTACTTGTCTATAGACTACAATACCGCGGAACTGTTGTCCAGTTGACTATAACATGGTTGTTTTCAAATCTCACGTAAATAACTTCTTGTTCAGCTTTCCTCTTAAATAATCACAACCAACCCAAGCTCTGCCTATCGATCATCATCTCCTAGTTTGTCTGATATTCATTAATAATAATATCCTCGAGTGGCGTTTAGGCCTGGATAATAGTCAGCCCCCCCCCGCCCTCAGTAAAAAAAGATCTGCGATAAATCCTTGTTCAGTTTAATGCTACTAAAATATTAATGGTCTCCATGGAATTACGTCGAACAGCATATGAGGTGAACATTCATATAATTAATATTCAATTATATTTTGTAAGGTATATCATGTGCCATGTTTTTATATGTGATCCTATTAAATACACGATTAATTTAGCACATGGGGCTGGGAATCAACCTGATATAGTTTTCCATTAACGATCTATAATATGTGTGTAATTTGAAAAAAAAAAAAAACATAGAAAGTAAAAGATATTATTTCAAAGAATGACAGTAAAACAAACAAGCAAAAAAAAAAATACGCGTGGACATTTTCCATGCCTTCTCGTGCGTGCAATCAATTACAATTTTATGAAGTACACTTCGCTATAAAAAAGGTGGAAAAAAAAAACTAAAACCCCAATCCTAAACTCTTCAGAATTTACTCACATTCTTGAAGTGCAAGTACGCGCGAAGAGACGTACTTTGTCGACGTAGATTTATCTTAAGTACTCAGAGAAAGTAATATTTCATTCAGGCTAACTATGCACACCGAAGGTTTGTCTTCAATACATTGTAATACTATATGGAAAGGCGTGATCGCAAATTAAAATATACCAAACTAGCCGGTTGTAAAATACGCTTAAATATGATATTTTAATTTGTTCAGATTCTCTATATATAATTATAGAGTCGTGATTTCAAAAGTAAAAAAAAAGTATTTGGGTGCTATCAGCTAAACTCGAGACCGAAAGAAAAAAATGTAGCATTCAAAGCTGGTGACGCTACCACTGTAGCAATGTGACAGGCATATGAGCTCATAAAAATAAACTGACATGGATGTACAAAATGTATAACGTTTTTTCAATTTCAACCCCTTTTGTATTCTGTAAAACTATTTTAATCGGCTAAATACCCATAAAAGAACGGTATGTAAAAATCCAATAATTTGAGGGCCCCTAGATGTAGCAGCCAAGGTTTTCGTATTCTTCGTTGACCCAATAGCTGCAAAATGTATAACATAAAAGAAAACATCAAGCTTGTTTCTCAAGGTTTAATTTCCTTGATATTTTATTCTCTCACTTCTTTGTAGAGTTATACATAATTTTCGTATCGCCTCTACCTCTTGCGGTGAGTGTAAAACGGACTGTCGACAAAATGCGACGGAATGCAGTTAATTAAATGCCAAGAAGAGAAACAAATCTCCATTCCATTCTACGTGTTAATGCGTACTTTCTCTCATGAAGGAACTTTCTGTACACGTTACTCTATTTTTATTCACAACGTCTAATACATTTTTCCTATTCTCTTACTAAATTTTATTGCCCTGAGTTTGGCTGAGGATTTGGTATAATATGTCTTGTTTCATTTGATTCTTTTCGTGTCTTTCAATCGTAGGCGTGACCCTGTTCTTCATAAGTTTGCCATGAATAGCTCTGCACTTGAGGAGAAATCTGCTATGAAACTTTTGAGTCTTTCTTTCTCCTAAATTCGTTAGATTCGTTGCCGTTATTGCTTTGGGTATAGTCGTTTCTCTCTATTGCACGCAACGCTTTCTCATACCTGAGGGTGTTTACTGTCTCTATAAATCTACTATCAGGCGATGTATCGAGCACTATTATCATATTCTTACTGGGTGGTGAATCTCTGTCCTATTTGAGGGTTCTTGATCAGGTACAGAAATGTATCTGTAATTTACTTTCTTCTCTGTGCCCTCTCTCTCACAGACGTAATGTTGCTAATCTCAGTGTTCTGCATAAATACTATTATAACATGTGTTCAACAGAAACGTATGAAAAATTAACTGCTTTCTTTGTTTCAGCTTCTTTGATTGGTTGATCTAGTGGTCTCAAATGATATCCTGTTTTTTTTTTTTTTACGTCATCGTAATCATCATCATATCGCATGAATCTGAATATTATATTGTCTACATTGGTTTCTTCGATATTCTTGTATTCAGAATTATTTCTAGAAAGACATCAAGTACGTACGGAATGAACCGCGTGAAGGTTGCCAATATCATAAATGAAAGTTATTTTTTGTAGAACAAACTGGATTCGAACTAGGGACACCTATGTCCTCATAGATTCATATTGAAATTGCTTCTTTCTAAAAAGGACAAGCTTGTTAAATTTTCTTCCTTCTGATTCCCTCCTATCCGTAGCCATGCTCGTTTCAAGACTAAGGCTAATAAATATCTCCTCTGTTTGCGATTATCATATTTCGTTCTTGTTAACTCTTTACATTAAGTGATCCCATGCGTTGTCTGTGCCGATTTCCATAAAAAGACATGCATATAAACACTGCTTTTTTTTTTAACATACTTTTTTCCTGTTATTTTCCAGTGTCCGGCATCGAAGTGCCCGTGCAACAAACGAAAAAGGAATTTTACTGGTGACGTCATTGCAGAGACATTCAAATCCTAAAGGATCAGGGAACGCACATCAAATCATCGGTCACACAAAATGGCGTTTCTCGCCATACGAAATTCATGAAAATTAAAAAGAAAACAGCACAAAGGCTCACATGCAAAGATAGTCGATCGCTTTTATAGATGTATTTCAAACGAAAACACTGAATATACATGTTACACACACACACACACACATACATATATATATATATATAATATACATATAATATATATATATATATATACATGTATATGCGTGTAAGTCAGTCAATTATAAATTTATAACCTAATTGTAATTGTGTTTACAAACGAACACTTAAAACCACGCGTTTCAGATTATCTTTATTATAACTATTACACCAAAATAAAACTTGATAAATTGATGATTCTCTCTTTTCAAATATAAATGTATCATCAATTCGAATGCAGATAATTTTGCACTATTTCAAGGTTTTAATGAAGTTTTTTCGAATATATATATATATATATATATATATATATATATATATATGAAAATGAACTTCTCAAAAATCACAAGTAAGCCGAATCCAGACAGTAGATTTTGTACGGATAAGAAACTTATTCTATTGTTAAGAAAGAGTTTCATGACAAGAATAAATAATAACTTTTCCGTATTATAAAATGAACTACCGTTTCATGGTTCACTCAACACCGGAAGTGTCATAATAAAAATTGTTTTACTAGCTTTTTTTAAACATAAGCACTTAAAAGATAGCGTTTTACAAACTTAGCACATGAATATAAATAATTATGCCCCTTGCATTCAAACGGTTAAAAGCGTTGAGGAATATATTAAGAAAATTAACACTATTATGCAAACTAAGGAAACTCAGCAAAGTTTACATAGCCTCACCCATATATATATATATATATATATATATATATATATATATATATATATATATATACATATTTGTATGTATATATATATTTCCAGAGACGGCTGCTCCGCCGTTTATGATGCATCAGTATGGCTATATATATATTATTTAAAATGCTAATATATATAAATTTACACACATATATACCGAAAGCTTCTAACAATTGTTTTTCTGGCTCCTTTTTAACATCCGTTGACTAACTATCCGATGTGATGTTCTAGTATATAGAAATACTCGCCACACTTGCATCACTTTCGTCTCGCACGAGTTATCTTCAAACATCTGATGATATTGGTACAACGTATGAAAATGATGATTATTTTTATGAAAGCTTGATTAAAACTGATTTAAACATATTTTATCTTCATTCTCAAGCCTCTTGCCGGGAGTGATTGACAGTATGTTTTATTCTTTGATAGTTTTTATTCGCTATTCAGATGGTTCAATCAAGACAGAACCTTGGAAAACAGTGCTTGAACAGAGACAGACTCACAACCCTTAAAGAAGCAGATATTTCTGGCTTCTGTACAACATTTCTTCCCGTACTTAATAGTCATAGCGTCGTTTTCGAACTCTAAACCTAACCTTTAATTGAATTTCTCACTCTTTATGTAATGTTAGCCATACTGAAAAATTTTGATTTTAATCTTACTTTTACATAATCGCATTAAAATACTGCTACGGATATGACGTAATACATATGAATATAAAAGAAACGTAGAATTAATATGTACCACACGTTACGCATTAAATGCGTTGTTCTTGTTAATTTGTGAAGTTTAAGATGAGAAAACGTTTCCAAAAATCCATTTTAGCTTTAATATACTTTAAAGAATATTCTTTTAATAGAAAATGCATATAGTTTATCTCATTGTATGATAAGACAAAAGTTCCGGTGTACATTTGACAAGGAAGCGCACTACGATTATTTAACTCTGTACTGTAAAAATGCTTGAAAAGCCAGATCAGCATTCTCCAATAAGTGTACAAGAACAAACTATTAAAAATAACTCTGTTATTTTTCTGCAAATCGTAAATCAAAAAAAAAACAAAAAAACTTTCTATGGCAATGTTTATATAAGGTTACCCCCCCCTAAAATCCCATCGGTAAAATCCTTAATAAAATTCAGAACGGTTTCTACAATTCAACCATATTTGGTGTGGCTACACATCACTTTATGTCGGACTTGTTCACCAAGGTGAAACTACTTTTTGATTAGCTGTTGAATTATAAGCCCGCCTTGACACAATATGCAAACTTGTTTATAACACTTTCAATCTTTTGCTTTGGCACTGCCTTGGTTTTGACTGTGATATTCCTCATCAGTTCACAAATAGTTTGGTAATAGTTTTGATAGGCATTATCGTTGAGATGAAAAAAAAACAGATATAGTGGGAAGGGTTAGACCAAAGTAAAGCCCGATTAAGATCACGCCCCAATGTAACGAAAAATCACAAAATTTTCCTTGTATATCATTGAATGGTGATATAAAAAGATTGTTGGGAATTCACAACAAAGACTTGGTGGACAAGGCAGGCATAAATAGATATTTATCTTTATCAAATCGTATCGAATCGAGAGAATTGTTAATTTTATTGACGATTTCATGGGTAGCATTTTGCGAGTCATAATCATCCTGTAGTCATATATATATATATATATATATATATATATATATATATATATATATATATATATATATATATATGAAAAGTAAAGTTTATAAGCTAAATGCTTCTATGAACTTATAATTTATAATTTATGTAGTAATCCCAACCAAAACAAGTTCAATACAACAAAAATAGGAAATAGAGCAATTTAAGACTGTAATTTATGCGTTACAATAATTTATTATTCGACAGGATACTCAACTAAGAAATGTTAAAAAATTTTAATCCCTCATATCAGACTGATAAAACACTGTTTTTTTTTAAGAGTTAACTCTGCCGTTTAAATGCATAGAAGCAAATAAACCAGGAATACAATAATTGTTAAATGTGGCCGATATTTGAGACAAGAAAATAAAACAGATTTAAATATGATATCGACAATTGAAAAGAAATCAAAACAAAACAAAAAAAAACTAAAGAAAAAACGATGATGAAGATGAAAGACGTAACTAGATATTGAAAGACGAATTCATGAGAATCGATAAGGAAAAAATCGATTATAAAAAAAGATTTTAAAAAATGAATGAGAAAAATATGAATTAATTTGTGAGATTCAGACGAAAAAAATATTTAAAGAACATAGTATTCGTTTTTTTTTTTTTTAAGAATGGTTGTGGTTTGTGTTTATCCGGAACACAACTGCGTGTATAAAAAAAGAAAAAAATGTGACTTTATAAAAGAAAACACCGCTGCCAGCATGATGCACAGACTTCTCGAACTGATCTCCATTGGTTCGTAAAATGTTTGAAGAAGATTCGCCCATGTACATTTGTAATCCTGTTGAAATATTTGGAGGAGGTTTCTCACTCACAAGACAATAAATAATTAAAAAAAAAACAAGCAATAAAAAAAAAAAAGATGCTAAAAAAGGACTCAATCGTTACGACTCCCTGTTTGGTGTTTCTCGAAAAGTACGACGACACTATAAACCGTTTTCACTTTGATTCAACAGAATTGTTAATCTTAGGCTTTATTTTATCTATATATTCTGTATATGCTATCGCTGGTAAGTATCTCCTTGTAACAGATCACAACAAATGTTTAACGCTCTCTCTACTCGATTAACTCCATCTCTTTCCGTACCAGGTCTTGTCGCAGCGAAAGCATGCAATCATATTGCTTATGGTTTGAGGTAGCTCTTGATGTTGATCGGAGACAGCTCAGTCATCGTCCACGTCACTCTGAAAGATAACCAGCGCATCTCCTCTACCGCGATCTGCACCCTGGTATTACTACACAGTTGCTCTTGATAGCAATTATGACACCATAAATATGATTTTTAATAATATTTACTTGATATTAAAAGCATTTGGTTTTCTTATTGTTAGGCATATAATAACACTTTTTGTAAAGGTTAATTCGAGTATATTGATGTTGGTCAGAGACAGCCCATCTCTTTTATTGATGTGTTAGTCGAATTAAAGCGACCTACATTCTGGTATTCGTCCACAGTTACTCTTAATAGCAATTATGATACTATAAATATGATTTTTAATAATATTTATTTGGTATTAAAAATATTTATTTTCTTATTTTTAGGGCATGAATAACACTTTTTTGTAAAGGTTAATTCGACTATATCGGTGTAAAAACACAGTTTCTTTTTAAAAGAGTATTTATTACAATATTTTTACTCGCATCGCGACGTGAAATGCCAACGTTACCGTAAAAATTTTGTCAACTTTTTGTTTAATAAAAAAAAAGCCCAAATATTTCAACGCTTTAAATAATTAATTTATTCCAAAAGTATGAACCTTCCTGACAAAAACTACTATATTTCTCAGCGTAAAAATAAATATTATTAAAATTGAATTTTAAGAATGATGCTTAGAAGAGCTTTAGCACTAGAACAAACACGCGCCTAAAAGGCTCAAATTGAAGAGTTCCAACAGTAACTGCGTGCATCACGATCATCACAACTTTCAAAAAACAACACGAGAACATCATTATTTTTCTTAAGAAGAAAGAGAAAACAACTCTTTCATTCTCTGCTGACAGATAGGTTACTATCCGAAATTAATGATAAATATTTCAATTTAAAATATATATATATATATATTATTTCATTTAATAAAATACTTTAATCGTAACGTGTTTACAAAACAGTGTGTCTGTTTATTCTAAGTTTTCAAATATTATTTAGACATGTATAAAATTAAATAAAATGCAATATCTAAACCCTGGTCGACGATAGAATTCTTTCGATAAAGTCTTATTTGCTGTTGGTATTAAATAAATGGGTGTTGGAGTAGGATGATAACATACTTAAAATACAAGAATATGATTTCACCGGACACATTATGGTATTGTGCAAATTATATATGGATTGGCAAACCTATTTTCGTTAGATCACTGTAGTTAAGTGACGTTGAGTCTGGCCAGTAGTGCCAGTAGTAAACGGGTGACCATTTGTAAATATGTAGTTAGGTAAGGAAGTTCGTATAATACCGCATAATAATACTTAAGAACCGGTCTTGCGCAATTCCAGGTAGTCATTGAGTAAGGTGTGGCACCTGTTGGCCTTCATTTGGTAATCTGAAGGATTATCATCCAGGGTTTAGATTGAGTTCTTCAGCCAAAGTAAAAAAAAAAAAAAAAAAAAAAATACTTAAAAGTAGGATGAGGTGGGGAAAGGGGAAAGGCTCTGTTAAAAAAATCAAACCCAGATAAAGGGAACCCGTTTGCCCGAAACGATGACATTCTACTGTATGTCTCGCTAACAAGACACCGGTTTCCAATTTGTCAATAGCCGGGACGGAAGTCGCAAGGTTCAGAGAACTGTAATGAAAACGCTAATGTTAGCGCGTAATATGGTCTAGCCGGCGATAGAGAAACATAATAACATATAGTGAAACGTTTATTTTATTTCTAGGATAATTAGTTATTTAAAGCTCACTTCTGCATTATTTTAGATTTGAAGATGTTAGAGAGAAGAGGAGAACCACACGTTGGCGAGAAAAGCCTGCCCGTAGAAAGGAGAGGACAGATCCAGCTTCGACTCCGGCCAAGTCAGAGAGAAAGAAAGGCTAGATCTGCAGCAACTGTGGCAGGTCCTGTAGCTCCCGCATCGGCCTGCAATGCCACACCACAAGCTCTAATTCCTCCGACTGAATCAGGACGCAGAATTCCATGATCTCTCGAAATCGATGGAGCCAACAACAAGGATTTAATTACATGTTAAAATTGTTACGAATATTACTTAAGAAACTCAATATATAATAGTACAAACATTTCGTCCGTAAATGATGTTAAAGTCTTATTTATTTTCTGTTATTAGTAATAAAATAAAAAACAAACTTTTGTTCAATTAAGCGTATATAATGAACCGTTCTAAATAAGCATTGTGTTTCTGCATAAAATAATGCCAAAAAAGTTGATTTTCTGTAAAATCAACAAATGGCACCAAACAAAACTGTAATTCTCTGACGTCATTACTAGTCGCCATCTTATTTTATTATTGTATGCGTTTTAACTTTGTCATTATTCGTCATTTTTCCTATCGAAACGGAAAACACCGAACGATGTTCGCCAGACTTTGCCGGAAACACTAAACAGGTATAGTAATCATTGCCAAAAGATAACCTATTAAATTTACAATCAAAAACTCACTTGCAAAAAGTAATAAATATATATAAATGAAATACATTGTTTTGTTCATATTTATTTTTACATGAATGTTTTTTCTTTGGCCAATCAGAATTCTTTAATTTTTGGGGCCAATCGAAATTCTTTTAAATTTTGTCACTGATATTAATCGAAAAGTATTGTTTCGTTACTCTCCTTATGTTTGCTTGCCTTTTTCTCTTCAGTTTTTTTTTTTTTAATATGTGTTCATGAGTACTTAATGAAAAGTTGAAAAAAAATTTGACGATTAAACGTAGACATGTACCCGTGATTCGTTGGCTCACAACTATTACCAGTATTTAATCAACTTTGGTTTTGTATATTCATTCTTTTTTGCGAACTGTTATCCTATTCGTAGTTGTTGATGCTTTGTTTCGGCCAACTCATTCCACTGGCCTCCTTAAGGTGATTAACCGCAACGGGATAGGGACGCCGAGTCTTGTAACTGTATCCCCAGTAATTGTGTTGTCCATCGTTGTTGTTGAACGATACAGCAACGACTATCAAAATGGGGATAGCAGTCCGCAAAAGAATGAATACACAAATTATGACGTCCCATCTCAAAGGATCTCAAAATAAAATAAAATAAAACAATCAAGAACACTTTGGTTTTATTCAGAAAATCAAACTGTGACATGCCTTTTAATACAACCAATAAGTCTCTTTGCCTCTATTATTATTATTATTATTATTATTATTATTATTATTATCATTATTGGCTCACAAGGAACTTTCACACAGGTCTTCGAAGATCTCATTGTATACAGCCTGCGATGTTCCCTGGAAGCTGAGTGACAACAAGTCTCCACAGATTGTCCAGTACTCTCCACCTCTTTCGATACAATCTGCAAATAAATCTGCATTATCGCAACAGCTGCTTGCCATTGATTTCTCGTTGGCAGTGGCTATTGGTCTTCACTAGAATTGGAGTGGCAATAAGCCTCCCCAAGGCCCCAGTTCTCTTCGCACTTATACAGTGGACGTCTAGTCAGTGCTCACTTCTCTGTCTTTGCTCTCTCCTTGACTACTTTGCTATTTGGTCTCACTCTTTTTGGGGAGACGGGGACAGTTATGTGATAATAGTGGGAGGGGAAGGGGTTAGAGAACTTATAGGTATGCAGCGTCAATGTTCTTGGTTCTGTGTAGCGCTTCATGCTTTGTTTCTGTAGCAGTTTGTCTGGTCTGCGCTTGTGGTTTGTGTGTGTTAATCTTAACATTCAAGGGTTTTCCTTAATACGGACTTTTTTCTTCTTGCTAACTATTCTGACTCCAATCTTTTTCCTTGAATGAGTTCATCTGTTTGTATGTTCATGTCATATGATTTGCTGACTTCCGATTTCAAGTACTGCTGTCAGTGTCTGCTTGTACAATTTGTCTATATGCTCAAGGTGCAATTGTCTGCATAATTCGCAGTGTACTGATTTCCACACTTGATCGTTTCTATTCTTATATTATTTTTGGGCTCGTTTGCTGCATTCGCTTATTATGTGGTTTATTGTTTCGTCTCTTTGTCCGCAGTGTCTGCATTTGTTGTTTTCTTGTGCTATGGCGATCCTTACTTTGACGTTGTCGGTTCTCCTTCTTGTTATTTTTCTTCGTCTCCTTTTATTATTATTATTATAATTATTATTATTATGGAAGTATTATTTATTATTCTTTATTGATACTCTGAAAACATTAATAGACTAGCTATTTGGCCATTTAATTTCCATACGTATATTTAGTGTGTACTGATATACGCACGTAAAATTATCTTAATCGGCCAATCTTGAGTATGTCATCCAAGCAGTTAATCTCAGCGATGTTCTTTTGTGAATGATAAAACGTTGCAATTCAGTGGTGAGATCGTCAAACAACTGCCTGATAGCCCACAATGAAACAATAAGCACCTACATGGTGTAATGGACCATAGAGCGAGATAACGCGCGAGTATCCAAAAGATTCGTGACACTACCATCACTAGATGATAATGATATTTACTTGTGTTTTTCTTCAAAATATAGAAAAAGTCATGCGTGAATAGAATATGAATGATTACAAAAAAAAACTGAAAATCTGTTCCACACAGAATAAATCATCATAAGTACGATGTTTTTCAACTATATAAAACGAGTATATTTATTACTTTGAACATACGTTGTAATCAATATCTCTGTATTTTATTCAAGTAAAAGTTATTTGGGTTTTTTTTTACTACTTTCAGGGTACTATCTCGTTGTAAAAGTGGTTTCTGAGCAACTGAAAATAGCTATACTGTTTTTCTCATATAAGAGCATATGGCATCCTGCAGTGACAAGTTGTAAAATACGCTTAGATAAGATATTTTAAGTTATGCAGATTTCGTATTTATTATTATAGAGTCAATTCTCAATCGAATACTTCATATTATTTTACGTCATTTCAAAGCTTAAAAAAATATGACTCGGATGCAATCAGCTAGAATCGAAACCGAAACTGATACCAAAATTTATAGCAGTTCAGCCTGAGATATTGCCGACTCAACCATTGCCAGTTGGATAAGAAATAGCTAAAAATAAAGTAAAATTAACTGTAAAATGTATGTGTATGTATATATATATATATATATATATATATATATATATATAAATATATATTATATACGGGGTGGTATGAAGATGACGTATATTCTGTATTGTTGTTGTTGTTCGTCTTAGGAAGAGTCTTAGTGTTTCATCTAGAGACAGAGTACATTCTACTACATGAGCACCAAATTGAGTGTTTGTTACGTTTTCGTATCATAAAGGATTCAGTGTTTAATTATCTTATCAGAGTATATGTCGTTGTGTGTATGACATGCATTTTCAACATACCTTCTGCGTCTTGTTAGTCCATCTCGTCTGGGAGGGAGACTGGTCCCTGTTTTTGGGGACGAAGATTCATTTCACTCCAAGACAAGAAATTGGTTCTATAGTTTTTTTTATTCACCTTCCAGATCGATCGCAGAAGAATGGAAAGTGACTTTGGCCTGTGTGTTTTCTTCTTTTAGGTCTTATTTCTACCACGTCAGCGTTCGTCCCCCCAGTTAAGGGGAGGAAACAACGGCGAAGCCGTCCGCTCTCTTCCAAGTCCCAACCAAATCTCCCCGATTCAGCATACTTGATCACATGACTCAGACGTAATCCCATCAGTTGATCTTGACTTCCGGTCAACGTGTCTACACTATAACTCATACTCCTCCCCCTCTTTCTCTCTCTATTGATCCATTCTATAACACACATATATATATATGTGTGTGTATATATATGCATATATATATGTATATATATGTGTGTGTATATATATACACATATATATATACATATATATACATATATATATATACATATATATACATATATATACATATATATATACGTATATATATATACATATATATATGCATATATATACATATACATATATATACATATATATACATATACATATATATATACATATACATATATACATATACATATATATACATATATACATATACATATATATATATACATATACATATACATATACATATACATATATATACATATATATATATATATATATATATATATATATATATATATATAAGCAAAGAGTTAATTAAAAAAGCTAAAAAAATCTTCAACAAGAGTTAAAAACATATTTAATTTCCAAAATGGAAACCAAAAGAAGTGGCTTGTCCTTAATACGGGGAATTTTGAAAGAAATTTTTTTCTTCCTTATCACAGAGGAAGAATTAGCAAAATGTGGAATCAGATTTTGCTTAAAATATATTTAAAGTAAACTGCAAGTGAGTTACAGGGCGTACTTGCTAAAAGTAAAAAAAAAAAAAAAAAATAGTGAAGCAGAGGGAATGGGAAATAATGAAAACTGATTTCACGTGAATGGATATTCAGTTGAATTGTGGAAGATCCAAGGACGGTAAAATTGGAGTATACAGATGTAAAGAATCCAAAACCATCCCGTTGTATATATATATATATATATATATATATATATATATATATATATATATATATATTCTCGATAGCTTTTTAATCTTTAAAACTATATAAAAAACTTATTTATATCTTTTATCATTTGTTAGAAAGCTATTTAGTCAGTAACTCATTTAATTATCTGCAATCAATGCATCATTCACTATAGTACTAATGTTTATTTAAGGGATCATCAGTTGTTTACCATGAAACACTGTTTCGGGGATTTAAAAAAAACAGTATATTAAATCATAGCTCTCTAGCAGTGTTGATCAAACACCACCTCCCTTAATCTTAAGACGAAAAATGTTACAGATATTAGATCTAGTTTCCTATTCTTAATTAATGTGGCTATCCTATTCATGTTATAAAGATGTATTCCTTACCTGTGAGATCCGTCCGTTTCCAAATTCAAAATGGATATATATATTTTTTTCTTTACCAGTCTTGTATTTATAAGATTAGGATTAATCCATTTGACTACTTATCACCCCTACTATGATTAGTATTTTCTATATTTACATCCTTATATTTTTAAAATTAAAAATATATAAAGGTTGAACATATCTATAAATATATACATTTTTAAAATTTATTTATTTATTTTATTTAATACATTACTAATATAATTTTGGGTTTCCTTTATTACTATATTTTGGTTTATTTTATACGATTCGAATGTTTTATTTAACTGCTTAAATAGTTTAGTTTTATCTCCACCCTGTTCTATCATCCTTATTACTAAGCTAGAAACTGGTGGCATAAAATCTATTAATTTTAAAGTAACGCGAGCTGTTCTCAAATACTCTGACAGAATAGTTCCATAAAGCCTTAAAACAGGACAGTGATTATCTTTATGCGGCATACGAACTATTTGAAAGGGGAAAGGGTTTCTTTTATCAAGTCTATCTATCTATCTTCTATCTATCTTCTATACTCCTATAAATTCGTTTTTCTTTTGTGTGTATTGGTATTCATATTAAAAACCCTCTTTTCTATTTATTTGAAAAGAAAATACAAGTTTCTTATATATGGGTTGTGGAATTGCATTCACTAGCTAAAGATCTAGCTAATTTGCATATTCTTCTAAACATTCATTTTAATTAATTCCCTATTAGTTTTTTCGGTTTTCTTATGGAATGATCATCTTTAGTTAACTATTACGTGTAATTATATTTATCCAGATATTCTACGTGATTTATAATTGCATAATATTTGCGTAAAAAGTTTACAGTAAACACAAACTTGTTTCCATATATATTTATGTATACGTGTATATTTTTGTTTAATCTATAAAAGTGAACGTGTCTGTGTATCTGTGGGTCTGTGTGTCTGTGTGTGCATATTTCCCTACGCAATAACTCTGTCAAGTTTAAGTCTACAGACTCGAAATTTGATATACAGGGTACTGAGATCTGGGAAAATCTTTGCAATCGGTTTTCGGCCATAAATTTGGCTGTTAAGAGAACTCCTCAACCAATTTTGGGTCTAAACACTTGAAATTTTGGATATAAGTTCCTTAGACATGTATCTAACTTAATAACTTGATTTGAGCTAAAAAAATAAATGTTAAGGGGTCATTATAGGGGTCAAAGTTAAAAAATTGATCGCTTTTTTTTTTGGCTCAACATACACCTCCAAACACCCGGGCAACACCGGGCTGAAATTCTAGTATTATATAAAAAAAAATCCCATCAATTTATATATCTAAATCCAAAAATGTAACCTGCTGTCCTCTCTCTCTCTCTCTCTCTCTCTCTCTCTCTCTCTCTCTATATATATATATATATATATATATATATATATATATAAATATATATATATATATGTGTATGTGTGTGTGTATGTGTGTGTGTGCGCGCATGCATAGAACAGCAGTCGAGTTACGAATGCCATATTCTTATTACTTTCAATTTTGACTTCTTAGCATCTATTTTAAACGAGTAAAAATTAGCAATAATTACTGAGTGTTATCAGTTCTATCACTTGTCGGCCATTTTCGATTTACAAATAGAATGATAATCATTTGTATCTTTTCTGTCAGTTATATATTCTCTATTTACACACTTTTTACTTGCAACAAAATGACGTTAGTTCACTTTAGTTAATGATTAATTGCAAGCTGTGACCATTTTTCTTTTTTGTTTTTTGCTTTGTTCTCCCTTTCTAATATTTCGACCCTCTAACTCCTATATTTTCGGCGATTTCCGTCTGAAGCGGAAACAGATGTTGTTTCTCGTAACTCAGTAGATGACAACGTCTGACAGACTGTACACAAAGACATCCGCCGTCATCTTGCTTTCCTTCTACCTGTGAAGTGATATTCTGTATTCGATGTAAATAAATACGTATCATGGCAAGGGCTGCATATAGATCACGCTGAAGATACGGCCGCTGAGTGTATATAGGGTATGGACTTCTCGTACATTTTCTCGCTCTTCTCCCCCTTACTGCACACACACACACACACACACACACACACACACACACACACACACACACACACACACACACACATTACTTGGGGGTGTTTCACTCGATGAATGAATGTTCGGTGATAGCGAAGTGATATGTAAATTGGGTGGAATTTGTTTATTTGGAAGGATGATCTAACAGGAACTTCTTTACATTAGATTTGAAGGCTACCATGTTGTATTCAACCGGGAAGCATGTCAGCGAAACAGTGTTCCAAAGACGGCCACTTCTGGGAAAGAAGCTATGTTCATGGAATCTACGTATACATTTAGACACAGATAGAGAGTGTAGGAAATCATATATAGTGGTTTTAGCTAGGCAAGTGCTTTTTGTGAAAGTTTGGCAAGCGGGGACCATAGATTGGAGTTAAGACGAGGACTTACCATGAAAATAGTGATAGAGCAGAGACAGGCTGGCGACGTTCCTTCTATGGGGAAAAGTTATATATTATTTCAAGCATTAACAAAATGTTATAAGGAGATATATTATTTTATGAATTGACTTTCAGTATTTACTTCAAGAGTGCTCAATACCCGAGTAGATCGAAGTAGTGTATGAAAAAATATTTTAGCTATATAGACGCTTCCTTGTTTCATCCTCGTATGAAATTTTAGCTGATGTTTTATTATATACATGCAGTGTGTAATCTAGCTAGATTAGTAATCAGATTCTTTGTTATTCGTTCTCACAGGTTAACGCTTACATTGGAAGCTGGGGGGTGTATTTTCGGAGACTCTTTATGACTATTTCTATAGTATATATATAGTATATATACATATATATATATATATATATATATATATATATATATTTCTGTTGTACGTTTTCTAATTCTGCCTTATTTGTAAGACGGCCTCGTCTAAAATGTTTGGCCAGTTTCATGATGGAAGTTGTTCTGTTGGCTCTTGTTTCTTGATGCTGATGTACCATCATGACGTTTGGATTCTGAAAGCTCATCAGATATTGCCTGATGCTAACAATAGTGGCATGATGTTGATGACGAATCTCCGAGAGACTCATACCTTCTGCTTCTCTGAAACAGCTTAAACATACACTCGTTTCTCGTATGTTACTCTTTACACTATCAACATTTTACTGGTTCTAGTGTTTAGTCTGCTATGTCCTTTTGTGGCCAGTCAACAATACCAAAGCTGTATCTTATCATAGCCATGACTAGTTGGTTCGTGGTAGCTTCCTTGTTTTTGTTTATAAGTTGTGTTTACAGATTTTCCTTAGACTGCGCACATATTCTATGTCATTTTCTCTCTCAGTTTAGCATGCCGAATTGACTCGCTATCTTCAATGCAATGTATTTCTATTGTTTCTGCTTTTCTAGATCTTTTATATCAGTATCTCCACCAAGCAGTAAGTTTTTCTGTTTGAATTTTCTTTCCAGCTCTTGTGGGGTATTTCGCGACTTTGTCCTAACCAAATTTCATTTTAATATCTGTAGAGAAAAAATGAGTTTCTCTTATTTGTTTTATGTTACTTCAGTGGAAGTTCTCAGAAATAAAGGGACCCACTACTTGGGGCTAACACTATATGAGATACATAGATATTCGAATGTTTCATTTAATTCTTTATTTCTCAAAAAAGGTTTATACATAAATTGAGAACAAAGTTTTCCTCTCCCCAATTAACCATTTTCATATGTTGTACTAAATCTTTCCTTTTGGTCTCTTGGATCTTTTGGAGTCCAGGACAAGACTTTATCTAGTCTGGTGGAGTATCCAGGTCCGTGCTGTTACTTGAGGTAACACCACTTGGAGAAGCTGCGTAGCCAGAGTGAGGAAATATTATTTATGCAGCGAATACCATGCGATTCTGAATATTTGGTCAGGGTTTACTTATTGGAAAAAGTATTATCATGCCAGGCTGTTCTGGCAAATCCCTGTACAGAGATACATTAGACACTCGAATATAGTGTCTAGTATTCATTTAAGTAGGAATTAATATACTTCAGTATAACCAATTAATCCATACATGTGTTGACACAGGTAACAACCGCCACTAGGTAGAAGTTCTGCTCCAAATTAGGTGGCGATGCTTTTTGAAGACTATATCTTATAGGGCTTTTGTTAACATTGTATAGCTAATTTTTTTTTAATGCAATACATTTTAACAATACGTTTGATTCCTTCGTATATTTCTAAAAATAAAAAAAATACTCCTATGAAAAGAAAAAACAAAAAAAAACAAAGCAATCAAATATTTTTATTGTTTTATGTAAGGTAGGTTTTATGTAAGGTAGGTTTTATGTAAGGTAGGTTTTATGCAACGTAGGTTTTATGCAACGTAGGTTTTATGTAACGTAGGTTTTATGCAACGTAGGTTTTATGCAACGTAGGTTTTATGTAACGTAGGTTTTATGTAACGTAGGTTTTATGCAACGTAGGTTTTATGCAACGTAGGTTTTATGTAACGTAGGTTTTATGCAACGTAGGTTTTCGAGTAACGTTCTACTAACAACTGATTGGCCATGACAGTTCTCAAATAGGACGAGAAATAGGTGTGGATTTTAAAATGTTATTTTTACTTCAAATTCACCGCTTATTAAGCTCAAGAGGCCACTCAAAGATAAGGGTTAATATTAGATAGTTGGTGAGACAACTCAGTGATGATCAGTAATAGGTAGACTTAGATAGTGCTTAGTTACTTAACAATATAAGTTAACAAACATTTATTAAAATAGTACTTGAAAATGAACAAGTCATAGTCAGTTAGGCAGCAGTTCTACAATATCTTGTTCTACAGACGAACAGTTCTAGGAAAGAAACTCTTCTCATGGGATTTACGTTTAGTTTTAAGCAGTGACAGATAATATGGGAAATTGTTTACAGGAGTTATAGCTAGAGAGGTATTTGTAACAAATGTTCGGTCGAGCACCTGCCATCAAAGTAACGATAAAACAGGTTTAGACTTGCAACGTCTCTTCTGTGAGAAAGCTAACTGTTTTATCAGAAGCTGAATATCATATCAACATTCAAATTTAACGGCTATCAAGACTGTTATATTATTTTTACAAATATGCACACGATTTATGAAATTAAAAGACCTGGAAGCAGAATATACAAAAGGCAGAAAAAAAAAACAATAAAATATAGCAGGCTCCTTCAGTCTTGGACAAACTATGAATACCCACGAAGGGTTGCTTGCGCGTGTAATATTCGTGGCAGGAGGTGCGCAATCTCAAACCACAATTCTACTGAGACGACACTGTTAAATACCAGTGGCAAGTGAAGTACAGGACGACTGGAAACAAATGCCGAGATAAGCAGAGGGCACATACAGCGCCTAGAATTCTCAAATGGTCACCGATCCGATTCTAACCAGGCTAAACGTTGCTTAACTTTGGTGATCTGACGAAAAGCGGTGTGTCAACGCGATTATGCCGTAAATATAGAAAGAAATAAGAAAGGAAAGATTTGACCGGTTATGTTCGGATCGATGAACGTTCTCCGAAAACATTTAAGGATATTAAATAATCCGGATCTAACCGGTTCAATTTCTTTGTTTATTTCTTTTTACATTTTGTTAAATTGTCTTTCTTTCTATTTTCAAACACACACACACACATACATATATATATATATATATTTATATACATATATATATGTGTGTGTGTGTGTCTATATATACATATATATATATGCATATATATATATATAAATATTCAGAATGTGATAGATTGTATATAATAAATTCCACAGCCAAACAACGTCGCAGCCCACAAGAGCCATGACAGTCAAAGAACCGGAAGTCCAAGACTCGAGTTTCGCCCTCATTTGGGCTCATCAGTTAGACACATCCGAACTCAGGATTCGAAACCCGAGCCTCTTGCATGCAAGGCAAGCACTCTGCCAACTGAGCAAACGCCCTGCACACAAGAATTTCAATTAACCAACACAGATCAAGCAAACCGCGCCGAAATCCGACTGTGAAATGAACCTACTTCGTCTCAACAAGGGACGCGGTCATCCAACCAGCTAATAAACCCAAGCTGATGTCTCACAAGTAGGAGTTTTAACTCGAAAGGACGATGCCATCCAGCAATACTAACCAAGCGAGCAACTTATGATAGGATTTTCAGAATGTGAGAGATGCCATACAGGGGTCGTTCTAACATTAAAATCTCCTATTTTTTTCTGAAATAAAATGCTAAAGAACTACGAAGGCGAAATTATTACCATTTAAATAAGCGAACTTTGGGCCTCAGAATTTATTTCTCTATATGGTCTCGACCATTCTCACTGAAGATTTGTAATAACTTCAACGAGGCATCTCTGCTTCTAATGCACGTCCATGGCGGGGTTGCTTTTTTAGAGAATCACACTGTGAATATCTGCAGCAGGGTAATAAAACTCAAATCATTGATGCATAAGTTAGCCATCCTAATAATGTAATTTGCAATCTTCTCTGACCCATTCAGGCGGAATAAAAATAGGAGGTATTACTTTTGGAACGCCTCCTGTATATAAATAACTTCGTATTGCACGATATAATCTCTCTGGTAGAGATTCATACGCCGTAGGAGTGAATGTACATTTCTACCCTTGAGAATGAGAACTGCTCTCGAAAATATCTGGGAATAAGTACCATCTATCGTCGAAATACACCATATATAATCAAGTAAATGAATGAAATATTATTGAATTATTATCTATTTATCTGTATATATATAAGTTCTGCATATAGACGCCTTCAAGCACAAATTATGTAAGCATATATATATGTATATATACACACATACACACACACACAAACACACACACACACACACACACACACACACACACACATATATATATATATATATATATATATATATATATATATATAAATAAAAATTGGTCTTCCAATTACGGGATTTTTAGATTTTACTTGTGCAAATGGAAATTCAATTAACTTTATTGAAGTTATATACTTGGGTTTTACCGTCACTGGATTATTTATCTTCCACCAGACTATCGATTCATGTGTAATCACCTTTTTCTTCACCATATTCCCTCCGCTTCACTTTTTTTTTTCAAGTAAGATCTTTAATTTACACGTTGTTTCATCAAATACTTTTGCATGCAAAATCCGATCCAGCATTTTGCTAATTCCAACCCTCTGATGAGAAGGAAAGTATTTCTTCGAAACTCCGCGGATTAAGGACTATCCACTTATCTAGTGTTTCCTTTTCAGATTAAATATGTTTGTTTAACTCATTTCAAAGTACTTTATTAACTGTTTGCTCGTATATATATATATATATATATATATATATATATATATATATAAAATAGGACAACAAGAGAATGAAATGAAGACACAAAACTATATATAGGTAGATATAGAGTGGATTATTTATTGAATAATGGAATACAGGCAAAATTTGGGGGATAGAAGGGACTCTTTATGCCAGGGCATTTAGAAGCCTAACGCTTCTCATCAGAAGAGTAGAGAAGGTGCTAGGTAGCATGGTGGGGATGCGGCGTCTAGCGTAAGATTCGTTAGGGATGAAAAAGATTAAGAGGAATTATAGAGTGTAGGGGGAAGCTTTAATGAATTCTAAATAAATAAGGAGAAGCTTATTATGATCCACTCTATATCAACCTATATATAGTTTTGTGTGTTCATTTCGTTCTCTTGTTGTCCTATTGTATAAACTCCAATAATTATTGTTGAGCTTGGCACTATCCGGATAAGTCTCCTTTTGTGGAATTGACCTTCATCTTTTCTCTTTTAATTAAAGCTATATATATATATATATATATATATATATATATATATATATATATATATATATTGAGAAAAATTGTTCCAGCTCATGTTTCCTGTGAACGTTAGGCCAAGCAGTTTGAAAGATGTACTCTCAGACAGGGAGTCACTGGCCATTGCTATTGGTGGCAGAGAAGGTTTCTTGTAGTTATTGAAGGAAACCAGTATATATATATATATATATATATATATATATATATATATATATATATATATATATATATATATATAGCCTGACAATTCCTCAGGAAGATAACACGCGGACAATTCTGTGTAACTTAATTACCATATGTATTTTCTAAACTGATATAACATCAACAACTATATTTTTGTTCGTCTCTACATATCTGTAGTGTGTCTGGAATGAGTGAGATTCTAAACGCAGATGCCAGTGACCGAAGTCGGATCTATACCAACTAAGCTAAATAAAACACCTAGTACTTCTCAACCAAGAAAAAAAGATCAGCATTTTTCACCGCGCCACTGTTGCATCAAAGAAAATTTCTTTCGTTCATTTTTATTGGAGTATGCGTTACTTCTTTTTACCCTTTGATTATTTTTTTGTAAACATGGAGTAAAAAAAAATATTATCATTGAAAAAAATATGTTTTATTTACTCATTCAGATTCATAATGTTTCAAATTTTATTCTATAATGTGAAATATTTATTTACAAAAATATCTTCAGATAATAATAATATCATTATCATAAATGATTATATCATTTTCGTGCAAAATGGACGCCCACTTCAGCACAAACTGTATATAAGCATTCAGTAAAAATCATTGAACTGACCTATTTTAAAATACTTGCAAATATATATATATATATATATATATATATATATATATATATATATATGTGTGTGTGTGTGTATGTGTGTGTGTGTGTATAAGACAAGCCCGTTCCACAGCTGACATCCTCACTGTAATCTCTGAACGTATATACCATTCACTGGACAAAGCGGGGGAGGGCAGAGCGGTAGCTCTAGATATATCTAAGGCTTTTGACAGGGTATGGCACAAGGGTCTCCTCAGGAAAATTAAATCATACGGTATCATTGGTAGAATACTTAGCATAATTAAATCCTTCTTAGATAAGAGAAAAATCCAGGTTGTCCTCGACGGTCGAACATCTAAACAGTGTGATATAAATGCGGGAGTGCCTCAGGGGTCTATTCTTGGGCCTCTATTGTTCCTGATATTCATAAATGACCTCCCCGACAAAACTGCCTCTGAGATGGGTATATATGCTCATGACACTACACTCTATAACAGGCATGACAGGAAAACAAATGAACACATATCTAAAGAAATGGCAAAAACACTAGAGGATGACCTCCAATCTGTAGTGGAATGGGGACATAAATGGATGGTCACATTCAATGCTGCCAAGACTAAACTGGTTTGCTTCAATAACTACAAGAAACCTTCTCTGCCACCAATAGCAATGGCCAGTGACTCCCTGTCTGAGAGTACATATTTCAAACTGCTTGGCCTAACGTTCACAGGAAACATGAGCTGGAACAATTATATTGAAAACATTGCCAGGGCCGCTGCAAAAAGGTAGGCTTTCTCTACCGTGCTAGAAAACTACTGACACCTGAAAGTATCCTGTATCTCTATAAGGCCACCATTCGCCCATGTATGGAGTACTGTTGTCACATCTGGGCTGGTGCGTCTACTACTAGTCTCTCGCTCCTAGACAAGGTTAAAAAAAGCCGCCAATCTGATAGGACCTGAACTGGCATCTAAGCTTCAGCCTTAGTCCCATCGACGAAACGTTGCGTCCCTCTGCTTGTTCTACAAGTATTTTAATGGTGAATGCTCTGACGAACTGCAGACACTTGTGCCCCCACGACGCAGACACCCTCGACAAACCCGACAGGCAGCTAAATCCCACCCCCACACAGTAGAGATCCCTAGATGTAAAAAGATCTTTCTACTCCAGTAGTTTCTTCCCCAGAACCGCTAGACTCTGGAATTCCATTCCAGGATCCTGCTTCCCTAACTGTACTGATATGCAGAAGTTCAAGTGCAACGTGAACCGACATCTTGCTGCCCAAATCCCTACATAGTACCCCTGTAGTTGCTGACCCTGATAGTAGTCCCCTACACCAAAGTGGCAATGTGCCTTGTTTGGGGTGAAAATGTAATAAAAAAAAAGTTACATTGTGTGTGTGTGTGTGTGTGTCTGTCTGCGTGCGTGTGTGTGTCTGTCTGAGAAATGGGCTCTATCAACTCCTCCGCCAGTTTTTGGTCTTCAATGTTAAAAATTGATATTTAAGAGGTTAGGACCTTTCGAACGAATTCAATTTGGTCCTTAGTCTGTAGAAATGGCAGCTAAGCGGACAAAATTCGTTTTCTTTTCGATTGTACGATTGTTAAAAAATTAACAACTTAGACTGGAGCGTTAAATATTTTGGTTTCGATTCTATCTGCTTGCACTCAAGTCATTTAAATTTTTTTAACTTTTGAAATCGCTGCTATATATTTGGTACAATATAATAATCAATAAACTCTTGCTTCTATAATCATACATATAGAATGTGTATGAATTAAAATATCATATTTAAGCGTATTTTACGAACAGTCAAAATAGTGTGACTCTTTTCTCCCATTCGCGCGTTTTCAAAAGAAATTGAAATTCGAGGAATCTTGTATAATTAGTGTAGAACGACTATGGATTAAATTTAATGCAAATCTGAAATATTTGAATTTTCAAATGGGATCTTGTTTTCTATATTGTTATTCAGAGATTCAGTAAGCTACATTAAAAGATTAACATTTGAGGAATATGTCTTCATGTTTAGTAATAGATTTCATTAAATTTCATTATCTGAATTTTCACAAAATTTCTTCAACCTTCTTTTTACCCCTTTGCACATTACTGAACTAAACTAAATATGGCTCATACGAAAGTGTATTATATCTCACAGCTGCATTCCAAAATCCATAAAGAGCAGTCAATTAGTTTCGAAGTCAATTCTGTAATCGAAATATATAAACATATTAACACACCTATCTTTGATGGGTGTTTTTCCATCGGCACAAAAATCAAAAGAGTCTAAGCAATTTCTTAAATAAATTTTCACCCTTGATTGCAATTTATTGCTTATCCTGTGCAGTTCTAGGAGGTCCGCCTTACTCTTTCTGAGAAAAGATTAGTATATTGCCTAATGCGCCTCTGTTGGGAAATGCCGATGGGCCTGCCAAGGCTTTTCAATCCCACTTTCCGACTCTAGTGTCACATCTTGTCGCTGTGGGAGAAAGAGAGAGAGAGAGAGAGAGAGAGAGAGAGAGAGAGAAATCCGACATCTTTGTATTGACAAAGATATATGCGTGTGGCTGTTTATGGTCTGTATGTGTGTGTGTGTGTGTGTGTGTGTGTGTGTTTGGCCTTCATGATTTCATAGAGTTATATAGAACAATTCCCGCCCGATACTCAATCCACCCCTTTATTCCTTCATCTTTTATTTGTTCCAAGGGAGAATATCTGTCTGTCAGCGAGCAGTATCTTTTCGTTCGATCGTGTCTCCTTCGTTATGATCCACAGTCCGTGTCAGCCAAAAGCGGCCAATCCGCCTCTTTGTCATTGTCACTGCTAGAGTGTGTTTTGTTTGTTAATTTTTTTTTTTTTTTTTTGTATTTAGTCCATCATTTTTTTTTTGTTTTGTTTTTTTACGTCTACCTCGTTTGAGTGACACAAACAGACGCATCGGTTCGCATCTTGGCATCACGCATACCTTCGCATCGAGGACTTTGAAGAATGCAGGAAACGGAGATCTGTCGCAGATGGATTAGAACTGAGATCTGATCAAATGATCTGCTATCGAGTTTTGCACCGGGGCAAGCCCTTCGCCATCTTGTTTCTCTTTTAGTATCCTTATTTATTTCTTTTCTTTTCTTGTCTGTACGCCTGCGTTTTTTTTGTTTTTTTTTTTGCTATACCTTTCCTTTCTTTCGTTTATTCTTATTCTCTGTTTTCTTTTTCTTTTTCTCTCTTTTTCCATTTCGACATGTCTTCCTTATCTTTACGCCTCTTTTCTATCATTTATTTCATCTTTCTTTTATACTTTATTTCTTTTCGTTTTGTTCTTCTTTATTTTTTTACCTAGCCGAGACCCGACATTGTCCGGGATTTAATAAAGGTCAAATTGTGTTCTACCCTTCCGTACTTCATTTTCATCGAAGTCGATAAAATCGCTTTTTTAAAAATCAAATCGATTGATTGCCTGCTCTAATTAACCCCCCTTTTTCTCAATGTACCAGGAGGATGATTCACATGCTCTTATCTTAGTGACACCATATATTGTAATCCACATTGCACTGTAGAGAATCTACTGTTGATTTTATAAAATAATCTGTAAATACTAGTTTCACTTTAAGTTTAAAATGAAACATTTTATTTATTATCAAACATGCCGTTCGATGAAGGATTTTAACTTATACGCCACACTTATAAATTTTAAGAAGTCCAACTGATCAAACCATAACATATTAAAAGTTATTTAAATGGCGTAGTTAAACAATTATTATGTTTAAACTATAACAGCAAAACAAATAGGTTAAATTATTTTTTTTAAATGAAATATTAACATTGTTTTGTTTATCGAAAGTTACTTTATTTGGAGAATTTTTACATTTATTCTGTGATATTTAATAAAATAATTATTAAAATTGGACTCATCGATTTTAAGTGTGTAACATTTCATCCGATCTTCTACATCTTAAACTACCTAGTGCTGTAGCGTAATCGTTATATAATAAAAAAAAAACACAGAACAGAAAGAGTAAAGACAAACAATGGCAAATTGAAAAAAAATACAAGACAGATTTTTATTTTTTATAAAATTTTCTAGCCGATCTTCTACTTTATTATAATTAATTATTATTATTTTATAATTTCTGGCGAGGATACAGATTTCTAAATTTTTTTTTTACATGGAGGTCACCACTTATCAAGGCCAGGAGGCCACTCAGGGATAAGGGTTATTGCGTGTACAGTAATCAATGAGATAGTATTGTAGTAATCATTAGTATTGGGGATTTGATAGAGTGTCTTACTTAAGGGGGAGGTTAGTCAGGAATTTGTTTATGTTAGGCTTGAAGACATCCAAGTTGTAGTCAGGTAGGAAACAGCCAAAGGGAAGAGAGTTCCACAGTCGTGCACTTCTGAGAAAGAAGTACATCAAAGTGTTTTTTACTTGAAATGTGATTTTCACTTGTGACTAATACTATATAAGCACTAGCATACTTACTTGGCTAAGTAAAGGTAACAATAACAAATGCATGTGAAGTATACATGGTCTCCCTTGAGTCTACAGTGAAAAAATTACTAAGTTCAGCATTTGCCCCCCCCTCCCCGAATTTAGCCTCAAAATCCCGAGATGAAAAAGCCTGGTGAAAATGAAAAAACGGTGCAGTTTTAGGCCTCAAGTTTTTATATCTGGTATTTCTAACGACGCATTTATTTCCGAATATCTAAACAGTTCGTTTCTCCTTCTCCAACTGCGTGTAAATTTTCGAGGATAAGAATTAATGAGTGTACAATGGTTAAGGGGAACATGTCGTAGTCATCTTTAGTAGTGGAAACTTAGTAAATTGGATTACTTAAGAGTATGGCTCATCAAGAATTTGCGAAATGTTCATTTTAACTTGCCGACATATTTGTACTCCTTTCTGCGCATGCTTACATAAAATGCGTTTCTTAATGTTGTTTAATATTAAGAGTTCGATTTTCTTTCTCTTGATAACAACATGGGTAGAGCACACGGCTGGGCGCTAAATGCATTCGGTTTGATTCTAGCTGATGGCACCAAGTCATTTTTTTTAAAACTTTCACCATCATATCTTTGCATTAATAAATGCGAATATCTGCATGATTTTAAACATATAAAAACTTATATATATACAGGAGCCTTGACTGCCGTACAAACGGTCGGGTTTCTATCCTGGCTTGAGGTAGTTGCCTGTCTAGCCGCACTGATGAGCTGTGAAACAGCGAAACAGTACTGTATGTGGATGACTATAGTGCTCCTCACCTTGATTTGAGCATATTGAGAAGTGAAACACGAATTACCATTAGCATATAAGCGACGCTCTTTGTGTAAACAAATCGAGCGGAGGTATTTCAGACGATATCAAAAACATCGTTAAACTCACTACTCGTTCAAGCAGCCGCCAATAGCGTAATGGTTAGGAGCCTTGACTGCCGTACAAACGGTCGGGTTTCTATCCTGGCTTGAGGTAGTTGCCTGTCTAGTCGCACTGATGAGCTGTGAAACAGCGAAACAGTACTGTATGTGGATGATTATATATATATATATATATATATATATATATATATATATATATAAGGTACCTTATACCTTAAAACCGATCCATTCTACCCCCTTTCCCTCCGTTTACGTACACTTTTGTCAATAATGTCGTTTTAACTAGTGTATATTATATTGATATTAATAATAATAATAATAATAATAATAATAATAATAAAATTAATAATAATAATAATAATATTAAATTTAGTTTAGTTAGTTGATTTGATTTATATATATATATGTATATATGTGTGTATGTGAGTTTGTGTGTATATATGTGTATGTGCATGTATGTGTATTATGTGTATATATAAATATGTATATGTATGTATATATATATATGTATATATATGTATATATGTATATATTTATATATGTATATATATGTATATATATGTTTATATATATATGTATATATGCATATATTTATATATGTATATATCTGCATATATATATATGTATATATATGTATATATATGTATATATGTATATATTTATATATGTATATGTATTGATAGTCCTTGAGTCATTTACTATTAGATAAGTTATTAAAAAATGTCCTTAATTTTTAATTATCTTAAACTTCTTCTTTCACATTTATTCTTTTACATTTAAAAATTTGATAAATTTTAAAATTTTATAATTCTTTTACAGTTTCATTATTTAATTAATTATTTATTTAGTTAGTTATTTTTACTAAAATTTCCTCAAATTTTATCTCTACCTTTGTTTTAATTCTAATTTTAATTTTAAATTTAATTTTATTCTAATTTAAATGTAAATTAATATATTCATGCTTTTTTCATTATTTGCTGCCGTTAATTGTCGTACCTTTCCTTCAGAGAATTTCCATACAACCCCCCCACACGTTAAACATATATATATATATATATATATATATATATATATATATATATATATATATATACGCACGCGTGGCTGCACACATGCACATATATACACACACGCACACACGTGCAACCCCCTTTTTTTGTCTCTCCTTCTCTTTCTCTTTCACACACACATATATATATATATATACACACACACACACACACACACACACACACACACACACACACACACGCGCTTTCTTCCTTCCTTAATCTATTGGCGTCGGTTTTATAGTTATATTTTTTAAATTCTGATACCCTGAGTCTTAAACGCTCTTTTAACGTTTTTTTCATTGTTTGTTCACTTTGCATTCGTTCAGTTTTTCATTATCGCTGACGAACTTACGTTGTTTTTTTCCAACCTATTATGGTTGATTCGGCGTAACGAAGCCAATGGTACGACCTTGCAATATGTATATATAGTGTCATAATAAATATTATATATATATATATATATATATATATATATATATATATATATATATATATATATATATATATTTATTTATTTATTTATTTAATTGGCATTCATTATCGAGATGAGTATTATTTATTAATTTATGTATTGTTGACTATTATCCTCATCTTTTGTAATTGTTGTTTCACGATGTTTCGGCCAAGCATTCCTCTGGCTCGTAGCGCAGTAGATAGAGACGTTGAATCTCTAGGTGAGATAGCTGAAGATAGCAGTTTCAATCCTACCCAAAGCCGGCCAGAGGCTTACTTGGCCAACACGTGCTGAAACAACAACTATGGAAGGCAGTAATTGCTGAGAATGCAGTTAGGAGATTCGAAGTTCCTATCCCGTCGCGATTACCATTTGACGAACGCCAGAGAAATAGTTGGCCGAAACATTGTGAATAACAATTACGAAAAATGAGGATAATAGTCCGCAATAAATAAATTAATATATTTAAACGTATTTTACGACAGGCGGAATCAATATAATTATATATTTATTTATTTAAATAAAACTTTTATTTGAAATTTTTTGCAGTCTCTTAAGACGAGAAATATTTTTTGACAATGATTTTTTTACGGAAACTCCTCTGGAACGAAGACAAAATTCATTGAAAAAATTCATAATTTTCTTAAGTAAATATTCCACGACATGGAACAAATTCTAAGTACAGTATTCATAGAAAGGCTTACTTGGGCTTAATGTCAGGCTCCTGTGTTTCTTTTTCTTCTTTTATTCCAAGTAATATGTAAATATTGCTCAAGATTTTGAAATTGGAAATATTTATAGTCTAGCCTTACTTTAATATTGTTATTTGTCTTTAACTTATATTATTACCCCTGTTCCCTTTAGGTAATTTTATATTCTCTAAATAGCTTTTCCTTTACTTTAAATTACTTCCGTCTTTTTCTGTAAATAATTTGTCTTCGTTTTTGCATAAAAATAAGACAACGAAATCCCTATAAATATATATTTTTAATCATTCATTGATTAGATAAAAATATTAATTTCAAATCAAAATTCTAAAATTTTCGAATGAACGTGTCGTGTTTTTTTTTTAGAAAATTTTCTTTACAGATTTACTGCATTCAAATATATATATTTTTTTTTATTCAATTTTCACCCCAAACAAGGCACAGTGCCACTTTGAAGCAGGGGACTACTATCAGGGACTTAATTAGCGGGGTCATTATGAAGGGAGATGAGTAGAAAGATGTTTGTTAACATTACACTTGAACTTCTGCATGTCATTGCAGTTGGGAAAGCAGACTCCCGGAAGGGAGTTCCAAAGACCCGCAGTTCTGGGGAAGAAACTATTGGAGTAAAAGGCTTTCTTGCACCTAGGAATCTCTACTGTAAAGGGATGAGACTTAGTAGCTTGTCGGGTTTGTCGGGGGTAGTTACGTCGGGGAGGTACAAGTGTTTACAGTTCGTCAGAGCATTCACCATTGAAGTATTTGTAGAACAGGCAGAGGGATGCAACATAATTTTGACAACACAAAATCGAGGTTTATTTAAATACAAAATAGAAATTTTTGTAACAAACACAATATAAATAGTCATTAAATTCTGAGAAAACAAATATTAATATCAATGACTTTTAAATAATTGGACTATCTGACTAAAGTACAAATATTTCGGTATTTTTTTTTTCATTAACTCCAACTCACCGTTCACATTTGAAATGTCGACTTTTATAAGTTTTTGTATATGTTGACAACGATTGGGGGTGATAAGTAGTTTACCAAATATGAAGACATTTGTTATCTAACGTAAAAGCTAATGTTATCTCTGGCAGCCATTTTTTTTTCATACCCGAAGAATTAGTAATGCGCATGCGGAATGGCTTTCGGAATAAATCCCAACAATCTCCCCATGTTAAGAATGGCTTCCGGAACAAATACTCCCAACCTCCTCACGTTAAGAACGGCTTTATGAATAAACACTCCCAACCTCCCCATGTTAAAAACGGCTTTCAGAATAAACGTCCCAAACATCTCTATGCTAAGAACAACTGAGGAATAAGCTCCCTATTTTTCCATTTGAGTAGGGAGAGAGGGTGAAAAATATTTGGTTTGTCCTTTACTTCAGTTACACGCATGCTCATTGCTAATTACTCGGTTGTGAAAACAAAATGGCTGTCAGGGATTACATTAAGTTTTACGCTTGATATCATATGTTTTCATATCTGGTAAAGGACTTATACGCCACAAATTTAACTCGTTGTCAGCATACCCGAAAACCTATAAAAGTCGATATTTCCAATCCAAAAATCGCCACAAGACCGACATCAACCAATAAAAGGTTGATAGGAAAAAGTCATTCAAATATAAACAGAAGTTCTCTTGCCTATTATTTTTAAACAAAATTCAGTCAAATTTGCATAAGTTTATAAAATTATTTAGTTTAATGCCCATCCACCTCGCACCGGTAGAAGTGTCAAGTGGCGGTTAACAAATCATTACAATATTGTAAGTATAATTCTATTCTTTATACATCGTATTCCGAAATCATCCGACAATAGAATTTTAAATTATAATATCAAATGATTGTAGAATAAAGTCGAATTAGAAATAAATATTAATTACTAGGGCAAGAGAATAAGAGAATGTTCTTATCATTGCTTTAACTCTCGAGTATATATCCGACGCATTTAGACACAGTTAATCAGAACCGCACCATTTATCTAAAAACATACAAGATATTAACTGATGTATACTCGAGAGTCAAAATAATGAAAAGAACATTCTCTGATTATAACTCTATTAATTATTATTAAAATAAATTGCTTCATCGACAGATACGAATAGTGTTTCAGAATTTTTTAGATGAGGATTGATAATTTGTATTGTTTGTATTGTTTGGATTATTGTTCTCATCTTGATTTTTATTCGCAGAACATTTCAACCCGTTTAACCTATGCCCTTGTGAAGGGTATCTTGTCGATTAAGTAATCTTTCTTTCGAACTCGGGAATCTGCACGGAATTTCGAACTGAATCCTTTACTCAATACACGGTGTTAGCAGGCTCCGGAGCCACCATGACCGGGTAGAAATCCTAAGTATTTTGCAATTGTAGAATAAGGTCGGAGGTTATATCAACTAAAACCTGGTGATAAAAAACAGTCAAGATGTAAAGAGTTGTTCAAATAATTCACATAATACAAGGTCCGAATCACTACAGTAGCTTTTATTCTATCGCGAGTGTTGTCATGGTAAGATGGGGAAAAGATAGAGGTAATTATTCATTAAATATAGTGTTTTATTTGCACTCTTGGATCGACTCCAAGTTGCTTTCCATTGACCCATCTGTGTATATATCCCGGAGCTTCCTCACATGCTAGAGAACAAAGCTCCATATTGTATGCGATTGTTTATCTTAGAGTCATCACACGTTTCGGATAGTAGTTTATACTGAAGTAGTTGTTAAAGTCACCTTCAAGGCTTGAAAAGTATGCGGTTCGCTAAAAAGTTTACAATCCTTTTTCCACTGAAGGAATTGATCTACTCTTTGTCAAAAACTATCTTCCGTAAAACTGCGGTGTTTTTTTGTCGAATCATCTATCTATCGATAATAACAATGGAACCTACAATCATCGTGCAAATATTTTGGGTATTTTTCTTCAAGGTTTATTTGTCAAGCATCCGCGCATATAAACAGGTTAACCTCATGGCAAAATGTGGATTTTCTCCCCGCATTAACGAAGCTGTGTCTTGCGCCTTTCATCGTGGTGGGAAACACGGAGACCAGTCGATAATGACACGTATTGACCATCACGGAAATCTACCATATTTTTGTAAATCTTTTAGTGGCATTTTCTTCTCATCTGCAGATTTTTTTTTTTTTTTCATAATGCCACGATAGCTGTCATATTTGATTTTGTTTCACCAACTCTTAAAACCTCATTTTTTGACATCGGTAAAAGAAAATTGGAATTTAAACTGTGATTCAGGAATAATAACTTGCCGCCATGTTGTTTTTACGAAATGTCCCCAAATCAACATCCGTAATTTTCTGTATGTCACGTGATTACCAAAGATCTTTAATGGTTTTTGTTCCTTTTCTTTTTCAATTTACATTTAATTTTTCGAAAGTGAATGTTTCTGTGTCTTTATTCTGAAGCAGATATTTCACTGATAGGTTTCATCCGTTAGATTATGTTTTATCACACTTTGTTTTCTTGTTTATTTGTTTATAAGTTAAGTCACAATAAAGATTTACACACTATCTACTGGTTTACTTTTCACAAAACGTTGTAGTATACATATTTATTTATTTATTGCGGACTATTACCCTCATCTTTTTAGTTGTTATTTCATGACGTTTTGGCCAACTATTCCTCCGGTCTTCGTTAGCTGGTAACCGCAACGGGATAGGAACTCTGAATCTTCTAACTGCATTCTCAGCAATTACTGCCTTTCATAGTTGTCGTCTCGCCACGTTTTGGTCAACTAATCCTCTGGCCGGCTTTGGGTAGGATTGAAACCGCTATCTTCAGACAATGCTCACCTGGAACCGTAGAGATTCAACGTCTCTATCCATTGCACCACAGGCTCTGAAGGCGCAGTGGATAGAAACGTTGAATCTTTACGGTTCCAGGTGATTATTGTTTGAGGATAGCAGTTTCAATCCTGTTCAAAGCTGGCCAGAGGCTCACTTGGCCAAAATGTGGTGAGACGACAACAATTATGGAATATGCTTACTGAGGATACAGATTCCTCTCCCGTCTGACGAAGGCTAGAGAAATAGTTGAGCGAAACGTCGTGAAACACCTCATATGAAGATGAGGATAACAGTTCGCAAAATAAATAAATAAATAAATAAATAACGATACAAATTACTCATCTCAGCGACTTCCAATAATAAAATTGCTAGTAGATATTTTAACACTCCCAAAAAGGTCGATATGCCGTAAAACAAGCAAGCGAAATATTCATTACTTTGTCTTCTTGTTCCTTAATTATTTCACCCTTTCTTCCTCCGTTCCTTCATTCTTTCTTTCTATCCTCTTTGCGAAGCAATGTGGCTATTTTCTTGTTGAACCTTCCAACGTCAGAGGATAGCTATTGTGAAACAGCTATCGAAGGCGCCGTCGCCCACTTACGCCTGCCACATTTAACCACGGCGAGAGCAGATTACAACACTCACCCCTAAGCACTACTTAACATAATTGATAAATCAATAGTTGGCTCACAGTGCGTCAAACATACCCTTCTACCCATGCTAACCAACGTTGCGCGACCAGGATTCAAATGTGAGGTCCGTGCTTGGCCACCGCGTTTCAAACTAAAACCAGATTTTCCAGAAAGCAGCATATCATAACGTCGTTACATGGGATTGATAGAACACAGGACGTTGGCAGTAGGGTCCAATATTAAACTATTGAGCTACGTTTGCAGTACTTCAGCACTCCAGTACCACTTAGATCACATAAGGTCATGCATTTTCAAGTTCTTTCCCAATAGGGAGAAATGGCCATCTGTTTCTTGGATCGGGAAGATTTATCAATTCTTATATTCTAATAGATTTATTAATGATTTATCTTTGCCTTTTTTCTTCCCTTGAATTCTTTGCTTTTTTTTTCTTTCTTTACCATTCTTCTTAACTCTCATTCTTTCTTTTTGTTTTCCTATATTATTTTTCTTAACACTGTTCTTCTCTACCATTCAGTCTCTTTTTTATTTTCTCATCATTTTCTATATCTGTTTCTTTTTCTTCCTTTCTTTTTTATTTCTTTCCTTTTTCTTTTTCTGTTTTCTTACCAGTTTTCTTCCCTTACATTCTTTCTTTTGTTTCCTACTCTCATCAGTGTTCTTTTCAATATATTTTTTAACTCTCTTTCATTTTTTTTATTGTTTTTCTATAGCATTCTTTTCTTTCTTTCTTCTTTTTTTCTTATGATTTTTTCATTCTCTTTCATTTTTCATTGTTTTTGTATAGCATTCTTTTCTTTCTTTCTTCTTTTTTTCCTATAATTTTTTCATTTTTTCATTGTTTTTCTATAGCATTCTTTTCTTTCTTCCTTCCTTTTTTCTTATGATTTTTTTCTTTTTTATAATTTTAAAAATTATTTTATTTACTTATCATTGCAATTCCCTAATGTTCTTTCTTTTCCTGTTTTATTTACCTTTTCTTATCTTTTTTCTTTAACTTTCCATTTTTTAGCGTTTTTGATGAATTATTTGTAAGTTTTAAGTCTTCCGTTTTCAATGTTCTTTCTTTTTTTTATTTTCTTCTTGTGTTTTATCCAACTGTATCTAATGTCCATCCTTTTCTTTTTGTTCCCTCGTTTTCTTTGATTTTTCTTTCATTTGTATTATTTGATTTTATATGATTCGATGTACTATTTTCATATAGACACGTGCTTAAAGACTTCCGTTAAAAATCAGTTCTAAGTGGTAAATTAAGGTCAAGGTTCAATCAGTAATAAAGTCGAAAATAACTGAGAACAGCATAAAGCGAACACGTCTCAGTTATGGGTGAGTGAATGAAAAAAAAAACGTATTATGGGGTCTGTAATTTGATTAACCACACCCTTTTTTCTTCTCTGCAACACCCCTTCCCCTCATATACGTTACGTTGTTAGTCTCAGTCTTTTCTATATATATTATTACGACATAAATTGTTTGATCTGTTCCCTGCTTCCTTTGTTCCAGTTCGTTTCACTCGTTAGTCTAGTGGTTTCCACCACTTTGATGTTTTGATTGTAATGCAGTCTTCTATTTCAGTAACTAACTGGAAGATTCTGAAACTCCGATTATTTTCTTTCTACCTATATTATTATTAGATCTTATCAAAACTACGCCCAATTGGCACCTTCTGTCATTGCGATAATCATCTTTTGTTCTTGTTTCCTCCTTGCATTAAGTAGCTTCACAACTTGTCTTAAATTAAATAACGCGTTTCGTAATTCCATAAAGATCACCAGTTTGTCATTATGCTTCCTTTGTTTTCTTGTTTATTTTCTTGGTCTACCTTTCTTTCTCTTACTTTCCCTTTCTTTTATTTTTTTTATTTCGTTAATTATTACCTCATTATATTCGTTCTTTCTCCTCTCCTCTGTTTTTGTCCCTTGATTTATCGGAGATTGACCTATATTTTCAGTGCCGTCCCTACGTTCGTGCGTCCGTTATTCCGAGCGATTGTCCGATAACCGTCCACTAGTTTTTCCTGTAATTTTGCCACAAATTGTATTTCATTAAATAGATGTGCACAATATTTTTTTTTTTTTGCGAAAGTTCCCATTACGTTAGGGGCTCAAAAGAGGTAAAAAAAAAATGCCACTAAATTGCCCAAAATGACACGTTTTGCCACATAACGTTTGATCCATCCATTAGATCTTTACTGAAACCTGGCCAAAATGTGGCGGCCATTCTTAATATAAGTAAAATATGGTAAAATTCTGGTTCGTATCCCTCAGGGATTTTTAGGACTAAAAAAACTGCCTTTTTGGAGCTATTTTATTATAGTACTACAAAACTTGATACGTATGTCTATATAGTGGTTTTCCATAGTGTTGAATTCAAATATACATGTATTAAGGTGTGAAACTGCACCGTTTGTCCATTTTCACCATGATTCGGTGTTCCCAGGAGTTAAAAAGGGTCACAAATGCCCCAAAATTGCAAAAAATGACACTTTTTACCCCATAACATTTGCCCCATCCATTATATTTTTCTGAAACTTGGAGAAAATGTGAAGGCAACGTTAGCCCTTCACACTTCTCACATTCATCATTTCTTCACTATATTTTGTGACGTCATCTCACATGCAGCACCAGAGGGGATCACGCACCCGCGGTTTGTTCTTTTTGTGATACTTTGCTATCATCTTTTTTCTACATTCATTCTTTTAACTTTCTATCTTTTCCGTTTTACAAGTGTCTGTCTTTTGATCTTATTTTATCTTTCTCTTGAATTGTCCTTTCTTTTTTCTTTCTCATTTTTCTCTTTCCTTATTTCTCCTTCCTTCGTCTATCATTTTCTCCTGTTTTCTTTCCTTCTTTCTTTTTCGTCTTTACTCTTTCTCTCCTTTTTCTTTATGTTTTCTTTCTTTCTTTTTTCTTTCATTCATCCATTCTGTCTTTCTTTATATGTTTCTCCTTTTTTTGTTCATCGATATCATATACGCCCATCCAAGTAGACCATTGGGGTTCACTTTAAAAGAGTGTATATATATATATATATATATATATATATATATATATATATATATATATTTCGCGGTGTTTTTACAACATTTTATTTGTTTACTGCTTTTTACCGTTTAATAACTCTTTTAGAATAAAATTTTGAAATTCTTGTAAGCTTAGACTATTCAGGAATCATTTCTCTGCAACCATACACCTGTTAACTTCTTCCAATTAATTTTGAGAAACAAAGAAACTGGATTATTCTATCTGCAAATAAAAAAAGATGTGTGTTTAAGGCTATAACAATGCAGTCATAAAGAAAACCACCACTGGATACGAGACAAGACAAAACAATACAAATGGTAATATTAAAAGATGTCAATAATTTTCAATAGTGCATTATTTTTTTACCAACTTAATCCGTGGAAACAGGATGTTATCGTGGCAGTATGTTGTTTGAATTTTCGAGGAATACCTCACCTTTAGAAAGAAGAACAATATGTACAACGACTAAGCGGAAGTGTGTTTATACCAGATCACAAAAGTTATAGAATGTCAGTAGGAATTTTGCTGATGTTAGATATTATCCAAATATTGTTATAATTTTTTTAACAGTAATAATTATATTATTAGGTGTAGTTATGATTTATGTATTTAATTATTTATTAGACACATAAGCCTTGGCATTATTTTTTCTTCTGTTTATGTAAGTCAGTTTTAAGGGATGTAATACATTATAACAAAAAAAGATAGAGGTAAGTTAAGTAAAATAATTGAGAAGTATGAATTCCTTAAATTAGATTTTGTATATTGCAATTTGATTTTTATAATATTAATTATTTACTAGCGGGACCTCTGGAAATTTCACAGGAAACTCATTCATATGTAATATATTGATGTTGACATTCTGTCGATGTTCAGTGTAAATGGAGACGCTCTGATATTATTGTAGCTTTTTTGTTAAAACTGCAAAACGTATTTATCTAAGCTAGCACGAACACCCAGCAAAGCCCGGTCGTAAAGTACGCTTAAATACGATATTTAAATTCTTGCAGATTTGGTATATATTATTATGGAGTTAATGTTCTATCGACTTTTATATATTATAAATTTGAGATTTCGAAAAAAAAAAAAACAAAAAAAAAAACAAACAAACATATCCTTATGACCTGGGTGCATTAGCTTGAATCGAAACCGAAATAAAAAAACTTATATATATATATATATATATATATATATATATATATATATATATATATATATATATATATATATATAAAATATATACATATGTATATATATATATATAAAATATATACATATGTATATATATATATATATATATATATATATATATATATATATATATATATATAACATGAGTTCCTTCAGCCATAATCGAACCCGAAACCAAAACTTATGAAGAATTCTTGATCAAATTATTTATTAAAAAAATAGATGACTAAAGAGCCATCAGCTATAATCGAAACCGAAACAAAAACTTCTGAAAAATTCTTGGTAAAATTATTCATGACAAGTAATGGAAGTACATAACTGTTAAACGACCCAAATGTAAGCGTAACACGGAAAATAACACACAACGCTATCGTATTAATATATAGATAATTATCTTATATACAAAGGCCTATTTCTGCGCGTAAGGGTTCTGCACGAACGTCAAATGCAGGGTTCGCGTATTCGCTGATATTTACCCACACATGCACACGTAAATATTGATAATATTTGAAAAATACTGTTTCTTTACTTATTGAAAAAAAAAAACACCAATGCGAGAGTCAAGGCAGTTTCCCTTTTTCTAGCTGTGTACTTCAATCTAGGCTGGCGTGTTTCGCCTGACTCAATATTTATCAATACTGTTCACGCCCCAGACGCAGTTTTGTAAGATACTTCTTATGGCTGACGTTAGCCGACACTCGTAAACACCTATCAATCTTAGCAGGGCCTTTTTCTACTGGTCGCAGGTCTCAAATAATATCAAAATAAGTCGTACATACTTAACGTTGTAAGACTATATCCATAAATTGTTTGTTCTGCCCTTTCATATGTATTTCGACTGTGTTCAGTGACAATAAAAGATGTGCTCAATGTCAAGATAGAGCTGGTATCATCACAAATAATAGTTTTACTTCGAAAGTAATAATAATAATAATAATAATAATAATAATAATAATAATAATAATAATAATAATAATAATAATAAACATATGGTCTCCTACCAGAAAGGTATAAGAAAACGCGGTTGATGTCACAAAATATAGTCGTCAAGTGTAAGGGAACCCGACTTCGACCGGAAAAATGCAGACAACACTGGACTGTATAGAATTTTTTTATCATCAAACCCGGGGAAAGAAAATAATCGTTGCCAACGATAAATCAATGGCAATTGACTGTTGCGATAACTCAATGCAATGATTATTCAAAGAGGTAGAGAATAACTTGTAATCTAAGGAGACTTGTTGTCACTCAGATTAAAAAAAACAGTACTAGTAAATAAATAATAAATAAATTAATGCAACAAACTAGCCTAAAAGAGATGCAAAAGCTGACATAACTGAAGTAACCCATTATGAACTATGAAAACGAACGGTTAAAACCAGAAGTCCTCGTCAAGCGACTAAATAAATGATTGCTTTCCACAGAACAAACCAGTCCTCGAATAATAAAAAAAAGAAACAAGTCAATTTACTTAAAATAAAAATTAGAAGTTAAGTGATTATAAAATTAAAGAGAGAGGAAGTGATCATGTGACATATATACTGTAGCATTAAAAGAAAGGCAAAAGAATATATATAATATATATAATATATATATATATATATAATTATTTTTTTACTATAATAATTATTAAATATTCATAATTATATATATATATATATATATATATATATATATATATATATGTAAGTGAACGTGTCTGCGTATCTGCCTGTGTGTCTGTGTGTGTACATTTCCCTACGAAATAACTCTGTCAATTTTTAGTCTACAGACTCGAAATTTGATATACAGGGTACTGAGATTTGGGAAAATCTATGTGATCCGTTTTCGGACAGCAATTTGGCGAATAGGGGGTCAAGGTTCAGCGATTTGACCTTTGAGAACTCTACCAAACTCCTCCGACAATTTTGGATCTAAACATTTGAAATTTTAGATACAGGTTCCTTGGACATGGGTCTAACTTAATAACTTGATTTGAACCTAAAAGAATACATTTAAAGGTGTCACAATAGGAGTCAAAGTAAAAAAAAAAAATTGACCGCTTTTTTTTTTTATCAACATACACCTCCAAATACCCGGGCAACGCCAGGCACCCATGCTAGTATATATATATATATATATATATATATATATATATATATATATATATATATATATAATGATTTATATTATATATTATTTATCATTATATATATTTATATTATATGTATATATTATATTTATATTTATATGATTTATACTATATACTATAATAATTATTAAATGCCTACAGACACTAGGGTTCGATCCTTTCGGGAATCTTCAGTACAGGATTTCAGGATTAACACTAGTTGTTAGACTCGAACACGGCGACAGAAGCCATCCCTGGCTTCATTGTTAAGGACCTAATCCATTCGGCTACCGTTAACCGCGAGAAGTTCTGTTGAATTTAAACATTTATTTTTTAAATGCCTTTTAACGTCTGTCAGAGTGATCGCATCATTATATGATTATCTACGCATAAGAGCTAAATTGACCCACTTTAATTCAACTGAAACTGCTCAACGATAAGAAACGAGTTTCTTAACGAGCTGACATAATTATTTACTATAATAATTATTAAATACCTACATACACTAGTGTTTCATCCTATTATTATTGTTCATTATATATATATATATATATATATATATATATATATATATATTACACAGTGATCACCACTTATCAAGGCTCGGAAGCCACTCAGGGATAAGGGTTATTGCAAGTACATTACGTTAGTGTGGAGATTTGATGAAGTGTTTACTTAAGGGGGCGGTTCATTAGGAATTTGTTAACGTTGGACTTGAACACATCCAAGTTGTAGTCAGGTGAAAAGCAGGCAGACGGAACAGAGTTCCACAGGCGTGCAGTTCTAAGAAAGAAGCTTTGTTCATGGAATCCGCGTTTTGATTTAGGCACAGATAAAGAGTGGGGGAAATTTTTCACAGTGGATATATATATATATATATAAAGGAATATTTCTTATATATTTATTTCGTTACTTCCAAGAAGCAATTCACGTTTTATACTTCTTGCCATATGCCCGATAAATCATAAATAAATAACAACAGCGTAGAGTGTTTGCTATACAGATTAAACGCGAAAAGTACAAAAACACTTACGCCATTTAATTATTTTGAAATATGAGAGTTTCAAGACCGCCATTTTGATCATTCACGAAAAGAAAACCTGCAGCGACATCTGGTGGCGTGTAGACATAACAGACCGTCGGCTTCATAAGCTGATATTTTTGTAAACATAGAAACAGAGATTTCTTATTTGCTTTGTCTAATTTAATCCTAATTATTAGAGCCTTTCATCATTTTTATACGAGATGTGTATCTTCCGTACACATGCACACACACACACATACACATACACATACACACATAAACAGTGAAACATATCTAATACTTAAAAGGATTATATATTTTTTCTAAATGCACTTATGCTAGGAATCTAATGACGCATTTCTGCTTCTTACGCACGCCCACAACAGATTGCCCTTTTGGAGTCTCACACCGTCAATATCTTCAACAGAGGGATGAAAAAATTAGATCTTGAATGCATATTCAATCATTATAACAATGTAGTTAGCATTCCCATTTGATCTATTCGGGTGGAATAAAATAGGATGCGTTACTTTTGGAACGCTCTTCGTAGAACAAAAAGTAATCAACAACAAATACGCAACAAATAAAGGGGACCAAGTGCAAGATAAAGTAATCTAATGAAAAAGTTTAATACACAGCTAGTATCAAGTTTTTAGTGAGAACTATAAAAATATGACTGAATATCTACGACCATACGGAATCTTGGTAATCGCTGAAAATCGGAAATTACACAAAAGTAAAAATAATCAAAGATAAACAGTTCAGTTGAATATTATATTTTCGCACTGTTTATGGTTCTTAATAATTGTGATTATGTTTGAAAGAAAAAGATTCGAATAAGAAACTAATAAAAATGTGCGATTCTAATGTCTTCAGCGGCCATCTTGTCTCTAAAAATATATAACGGCTCGTAAAAATGATTGCACTTTTGAAATGTAATAAAAAAAGTGTTTAAAACTAATTTAAAAATGCAATCGAAAAGCAATTTTTACCGGCTATGTTAATATTCATTTCTTGTGTCTGTTGTTTTTTACTATTTATTTATTTATTTATTTATTAAACGCGAGAAGTTCAAAAGTACTTACGCCATTTAATTATTTTGAAATGTGAGAGTTTCAAGACCGTCATCGAAAAGAAAACCTGCAGCGACATCTGGTGGACCGAAGACATATTTTTTTATTCTATTTGTTCGGTAAACTACGCCTAACATACCCTAAATTTTCATTTATTTTTATAAGTTGACCTTGTAATTTTTTCTAGTATTGCATCTAGTATCTAGTATAGAAGATACAGTAGTGTAGTATAGGATATAGTTTAGTATAGTAATATAGTATATAGTATATAGTATAGTATAGTAGTATAGTATATAGTATATAGTATTGTAGTATAGTATATAGTATAGTAGTATAGTATATAGTATAGTAGTAGAGTATATAGTATAGTATAGTAGTAATATAGTATAGTAGTATAGTATATAGTATAATAGTATAGTGTAGTACAGTAGTATAGCATAGTAGTATAGTATATAGTATGGTAGTATAGTATATAGTATAGTAGTATAGTATATAGTAAAGTAGTATAGTAGTATAGTATACAGTATAGTAGTATAGTACATAGTATAGTAGTATAGTATATTAGTATAGTATCTAGTAATATTTTTCTAATATCCATATACTCCCCCTTTTTTCTTTCATAATATAAAGTGAATTCTAGAAAACCATATGATATGAATAACTATCTTAAACTCCTGGGATATTCCTCTTGCAACTTTTTCCTCTCCTTTGTGTATTCGATTCTTAAAATAAAAGAAAATAATGTACCTCCCACAAAACTCGCTCGCTTCATCTCATAGTAATAATAATATTATCATTACTTCATTGTCGAAGTGATTTCGCCCCAAGGGGTGTGCGAAAACGTCTATCCACGAACCTAAAATAAACAAAGACGGTGTTTCTGATCCTCCCCACTTAACTAAAAGAAAAACCACGGACAAACTCAAAATCGGGCCGATTCTTTTGTTTTTCTGTCGTTCTTTAAAAAAAAGAAATCACCGCAGGTCCTTTAAATCAAAGGTGGTTTCTTTAACCTCGCAAGGGGTTGTGTAAACGGGATTCTTTAAAAGAATTTCGTCCGATGTTCTAAAGATTTTTTCAATTTATTTTTATTTTTATTCATATAGTTTTATACTTTCCAGCAAAGCGTTAAGGGGATACTGTGATTGGAAGAAGATTTTTTGAGGGGGTGGGGGCTGTCTTTTGGAAGATGAGGAATCATTTGGTTGAAAGACATTCCATATCTTTATACCAGTTTATGTAGTTTTTTTCTACATATTTTAGAGAAAAATAAACAGTAGTGAAGTATCTGTTCTTCTATTTCAAGGCTTGAAATTCAATAAAAAAAATGTAAAAAAAAAAACCTCCTTTGCTCGGAATCTTACTACACACTGACGTCAATATACTTGCTTCGTCAAATGCAGGATTTTAAAAATAGGACTTTAAAAGTCTTACTTGTCTGAAAGATGGCATTAAAAAAAAACGAACACATTTTTTAGCTATGCTAATATTTAGCTGATAATAATTATTTTGTGCAGTAAGAAGAACATATTTATTGTTTTAAATCAGATGTGAATTCATATTTGGATTTTTCAGACTATTATTCTCTTCCAGAGTATTTTCACATTTCGACATTCTTCGTGTATAGTTTGTTAGACTCGGGAATCTTTCTGTCAACATGAAATTTCGAACTAATCTCTTTATTTAATCCTTGAGGGTAGCGTGCTCTAGTTCCGTGAGTGATGATGTGGTAGAAAAGTTAAGTAATTCGCAATTGAATATCTATCTCTCTCTCTCTATATATATATGTAATTATAAAACTCAAATGACCTTGTAACGATGTATGTAACCCACTTTCCGGTTTACGACATCCGGTTGCACATGCGCGCATGACCTGCGCATTGAAATATTAACGTTATTATTTCGAAGTTATTATTTAACATGGAAAGAGTGGAGTTTAAAATAACTTAAATGTAATACAGAAATGAAGGATGTAAAAAAAAAAGCAGACAGTATTAACAATTGTTTATTTAGATAATTTAAACACGAAAAAAAAACAATTGGGACGCTGAAATATTAACGTTATTATTTCGAAATTATTATTTAACATGCGAAGAGTGGGGTTTAAAATAACTTAAACGTAATACAGAAATGAACGATGTAAAAAAAGCAGATATATCAAAATTTGAATTTAACTATAATAAGTATTATGGTATCTGTTCAGTGCACATTTACCTATAAGTATGGCCAACCACTTATAATTCAGTAGCTGTAATTTTTTTTCAAAAATAATCAATTATAATACACAGAACGACTCATAGAAACCTATCTATATTCTTTTTTCATTTTAATATACTTTCATAGAAATGTTTCTGTTATATCAAAAGAAAACTATTTCACTCATACATGAATTCCATAGCTAATATAACATACTGACTCAACGGGACAGGGGTAGTCTAGTATATCTATAAAAGTGAAATTGTCTGCGCGCGCACGTGTGTGTGTGTGTGTGTGTCTATACATTTTACATCATACCAAATTACTCTTTCAATTTTCAGTCTACAGACTCGAGATTTGACATAAACGATATTGAGACTTTGAGAAAATCTTTTTAGTTGGTTTTCAGCCAGAAATCTGACTGCCAAGAGGTGATGGTTGAAAGTGTTTGCACTTTGCAGACTCTACCAACATCCTCCGCCAATTTCGGGTCTGATCACTTGAAATTTTAGATATAGGTTACCTGAACATGTCAAACTTTTCAATATATATATATATACATGCACATAAAGTTATGGACAGTATGTAGGGTCCGAGCAAAGCTGGACTGAACAGTTAGTATATATATATATATATATATATATATATATATATATATATATATATATATATATATTATTTAGAATCACTGGTTCTCCATTAAAACGAATAATCAATCTTCAGCTTTACAATTCCAAAACTATGCATTATAACAGTTTTTAATAAATTGAGGGGATACATATTTGTTTTATGTTTTTTTTAATTTAGTTTACAATGGCACTTATTTTATGGAAGACGAAAATGACAGTGTTTGCTTTAATATTATAAAACTTCACATAAATCTTTTTTTTCAAACGAAATATTATTAACAACAACTTATTCAGACCAAGCCAGCACACGTGTCCAGCTTGTCTTATTATACAAGGGAGTTCGTGTTGATACGTAATTCAAAACATTTGAATTATTAGATCATTATATTGATTGGTGAGTTACCTGATGTCACTAATATAAAAAACAGTATCTGATTTGGTATTATTTGGATGTTTCAGACTACTGCATTCATCTTGAGTGTCATTTTCATAACGTTTCAGTCGATGTAAACCCCAACCTTCTTCAGATGTACTTGTCGAATTGAACCTTCAACCTACTATAGAATATCACGTTTACCATTGATTTGTTCCAAGTACTCAAACCACTGCGCCATGGATCCTTGCGGACAGTTCTAGTACGAATTTTAGGAGCCTATATCTAGACCTTTTTTTTAGAATTTCAACATGGCAACGAAACACCGTCCAATCAAAATAACCCTTTGGTATTGGATGCGTAGGTGTACACGTGTGGGCTGGGGCCACTTGCGGAAGATTGGAAAAATAAAACTCATTCTTCAGTCAAGCTTTGATGGGGGGGGGATACACAGATTCCGGCCGATCGGCGATAGACGGAAAAAATAAAGATGAAAATTTCTATTTCTATTAAAACGTTCTCGCTGCTAAAGGGAAAAATGCAATCGACTTTCCTCATTGTTTCAATAGAACGTGAACACAAACTAATTCGCCATTAGAGATTAAAATGCCGACTCGAACTCGGAAATTGCCGTATCTCTGAAAGATATGAGCGCGACATATGTGCACGTTCGTCGGAATCTGCGTGTCTTTGGACGTGGGCAGAATTCAACATAAGGTTATCCATGGAGGATAGTGCATTCGATTATTATTCGGGCGTCGAATATACGATTCTTTATATTTTTAAGAAAAAATTAATTTTTTTTTATTGTAGTTAGTAATAATGAAAAGGTGATGATTATTTATTGACTAGCAAGGCCATCCGGCGTTGCTCAGGACTGCATAAGAAAAATTTTGAACATACCTGTTATTCTTAGGATAGAGGAATTTTGGATGTCTATGTATCATTTGGCATCTTGAGCAAAAGAACATTTTAGCTATCCTAGGACGCGTATTATATGTATGAAATAATTGTACCTTCTCGGTGACAGGAAATTCACAGCACGTATACGGGGAAAAATTTCCTTACATATGGCGGGTAATGTAGAACACATATTAAAAAATAAATTACAATTTAGAATTTAGTTAAAATGTTACAGACAATTAAATATGGCCAAAGTGAAAAATATAAATCTTATTAGATTATCAAAATCTGTCATAGAACACAAAAGGAAAAAAAGCATTAATAATAATCTATATAATAATACGATAGCGTGTGTGTTATTTTCTGTGTCACGCTTACATCCGGGTCATTTATTTGTTATGCACTTCCATTTTTTGTCATAAATAATTTTACCAAGAAATTTCTAGAAGTTTTGGTTTCGGTTTCGAATATACTGATGACACTTAAATAATCTATTTTTTAATCAATAATTTATGAAGAATTCTTCCTAAGTTTTGGTGTCCATTTCGATTATTGCTGAAGGAACTCAAGTTATATATATATATATATATATATATATATATATATATATATATATATATATCCATATATTTTTCATAAGTTTTTATTTCGATTTGATCTAAGCTAATACACCCAAGTTATATGGATATATCTGTTTATTTTTGAAATCGCAACTTTATCATATATATAAATCAATAAAACATTAACTCTATAATAATATATACGAAATCTGCAAGAATTAAAATATCATATTTAAGCGTACTTTACGACCGGGCTTTGCCGGGTGTTCGTGCTAGATTAGATAAATACTTTTGCAATTAAAAAAAAGCTACAATAATATTAGAGCGTCTCCATTTACACTGAACATCTACAGAATGCCAACACCAATATATTACATACTAGCATTTCAGCCCGGCATTGCCCGGGTGTTTGGATGTGTATGTTGAGCAAAAAAAAAAAAGTGGTAGTAGGAAGGCAGGCTCGAACCCGTACCGCAAAGGAGGAAAAGAACGGGGTAAAACCTAACGTTTATGTTGTTACAACCACCGCCAAACCGGAAGCGACATTTTTAAAAATTAAGGCTAGACAATCTAAAGAGGGGGATAACATAAATATCGGCGAAAAAGTGACCCCCCCCTGTAGAAAAGTGCCTGGTGGAAGGGGAAGATATTAATGTTTTTAGCCAAATTTTCGATATTTGTCGTATGAAAGGTCGAACTTTAAAACGATACTGATCTTGGTAAAATCCGTCGCTTCTACTGAAAGTTTAAGGCAGACATGCAAACAGACATCCATACATACATTTATATATTGGTAACTAAAAATTTTCGATCTAAACCGATGAATAGCTTGCCCTATCTCTGAATACCCTTTATGTAAAATTTCAAATATTTAGACCAGAAATTGTCTGAGTAATTTGGAAGAGACTGCAGAGGTCAATTTTTTAAAAAATTTGACCCCCATTATGACCCCTTAGATTTATTGTTTTGGGCTCAAATCAAGTTATTAAGTTATATCCATGTCCAATGAACCTATATCTAAAATTTCAAGTGCGTAGACCGAAAATTGTCGGAAGAGTTAGGTAGAGTTCTCAAAGGTCAAATCGTTGAAGTTTGACCTCTTAATCGCCAAATTTCTGGCCAAAAACCGATCACATTGATTTTCCCAAATCTCAGTAACTTGTATATCAAATTTCGAGTCTGTAGACTAAGAATTGGCAGAGTTATTACGTAGGGAAATGTGCACAGACACACACACACAGCCACACAGACACGTTCACTTTTATAGATAGATAGATAGATGAATGAGTTCCCTGTGGAATTTCCACAGTTCCCGTTAGTTTCATATTAAAAAGAAAATTACCCCTACATTTAAAGTATATATAAACTATCAGGTAACCCCCACTTCAAAATAATAAGATTCTACTTTTTGCCTTCGCAATTGCATGTGAACATCTTAAAAAGCATGGGGGGGGAGGAAATAACCCAATTATTTTAGAATTTAAAATGAATTAAGTTTCGCATATTAATTCAACGTAAAATAAATTCCCATTTCCGTCCATATATGAATACCGTTTTATATCTTTTTGATAAACGGTAAAATCAGTGTACATTTATGGGGAATAAAAAAAATTCTCTTAACCCTACCACTACATTTAAGTCCGAGTTGCAACAAGCTTTCCCCAATTATAACTCCCTTAACCCTACAATAAACCTCATATTTGATTGGCAACAGGGCCACTCTATCCCCAAATAAATAACCTGATTTAATCTAGGATTTAACACAAGAAATATTAATTTTAGTGTTTTAGAGTCAGCATTAAGTGCGTTGGGTTTATCCCTACTTAAAACTAGAGGCGAGAGAACTTACCTCTCATAACCTTACAACACGATGTTATTTGTTTAAATGCAAAAAACTATATTAAAATAGGGGCGGACTTAACTTTTATTTACAACCATAAGGGAAGGGAGCTAGCTACTATCCTGAAAAAATTCTTAGAAAATCGTTTTTATTCGTGTATAAACATCAGAATGTTACGTTAATTTATCTAAAGGAGGTTATCTTCTATTTAGAAACTCTAGAGGGAGTCGAGCCCCCAAAATACGGGAAAATCGATTTCATGTGCTTGAAAACAAGATTAAATGCTTTTATTATTTCGATTATTCGGACTATTCTTCTAATCTTGGATGTTATTCTTAAAAGGTTCTGACCAGTCTAACCTCCGACCTTCTTCGACTGTGTTTTGTCGAACTTAGGAATAAGCCTTATACAGGGTTGCCCACTTAAAAGCAGCCCGATCTTTCTAATCCTTCTCTTACCGACCAATTGACACTACATGAAAAATTGCAATTCTTTTTCCAACAAGATAGATCTACATACTACACGTTTCACAGATCACTGACAGGAGTTCCTAACATGTTTACGGATGAGAGACCAATAAGCTACGGTTTATGGCCACCACGGTCCCCGGACTTGTCATGTGATTTTTATCTTTGGGGAACTTTAAAACAAAATGTTTATGCAAATAATCCTCACAATCTAGACAAACTAAATGAAAACATTACCAGCGCTATCAAGATCTACAGTTAGTATCTGCAAACGTTGTTAAACGTGCCCAGAAATGCATAGATGTCTACAGGGAGCACTTTCAACATCTTTTTATAAAACTACAGGTAATTTAAACAATAAAATAATGTTCCTCCTCTCTACTACGTTTTCTGGGCTACTTTTAAGTGGGCCATCCTGTACAATTTATTCACATGCCATTTTTATCTGCGCCATTTTCCCTGGTGCCTTTTCTACCTATGCCGTTTTTACCGTGCCCCGTTGTTATGCTAACAATAAAAATCCTTAAATAACTTTTGGAAGAATATTGTTAAATTTACAAAGATCTGAAAACTAGTTAAAAATTAAATTAAACATTTCTGTTGAGACAAAACTACTGACGAGCATCTTTGATAATTAAAATATCAAACAAATTAAATATAGAATGATGGGTTTAATTTTTAATTTGTTCATTTTATGCCGTTTGGCTTTTATCAATTTTTTTTTCATATAATAGGCTTTTGTTTGGTGAACTTTTATCTACTTTTGTTTTTGTTGTAAAAATAGCTGTTAATGGATTCGTCAATATTTAATACTGGGACGCCTCAGGCAATCAGAGATACACGAATATCCTCTGATTAGAAGGAAAGGTAACTTATTGCCTTCTTCAAATAGAAAGAAATTAAGGTCTAGAAGAATAGTCTGATTAAAACGAGAAGAGAAATTCACCTCTTAACTCAGCTCGTATGCTGGGCTGTGAGAAATTTAACGAGCTACTAAATCCCGCGAGATCATATTAGTTTTCGTTAGTTCTCGTTCAAAAAACAAAAAAAAAAAAAAAATTCAAATTTTCTTATATAGGTACTGTAATATACTAAAAAGACTTAGTTATCTGCCCTTTGCATCATTTTTGTAAATAAAGAACCGACGAACATATCGATAAAGTTGCATCCTATTACTGTGGCGTTTTTAAGAACCAGAAAACCCGTGTTAAGGCGTGGGTGGTTTTACGGCAGATCAGCTTTTGCTGGTTTTCATGGTAACTGTATTAACAAAACGAATAAAAAGAGGATGAAATGTCAGCAATTATATGGAAGGAATTTAAGGGTGTCTGAATTATACGATAGAAAAGACATAAGAGAGAAGGAAAAAAAACCCCGTAAAATCAGCGAAAGACACGTGATATGGATTATTCCCCTTTATCCCCGCTTGTTTCTTGTCTCTTGTTTCCACACCTGTTTCGAATGAATTGAGAACAAGTGTTTAAAGATCAGTAGCGAAGTAAAACGAAGTCACAAGAATGTCAACATTATTAAGTTACACGATGATTCTACACAGCGTTGTCCGGGCATTAAAAAAAAACTTACTTATTTGCACTAGTTGTATTATTTGGATTATTCACGCTACTCGAAGGGTATTCTCACGACATTTCAGCCGATGTAACTTTCGACCGTCTTCGGGTGTATCTTGTTTACTTTGGAAACCTTTCGTATCGAACTCGAGCATCTGTACGACATTTCGCACGGAACCTTTCATTTAATCCGCATGGGAAGTATGTTCTCGTTCCGTCAGCCATGACCAGGTAAAAGTCTAGAAGTCTCTCGCTCCTGGACAGGGTTCAAAAGAGTCACCAACCTGGTAGGTACTGAACTGTCATCAAATCTTCAACCTCTGTCCCATCGACGAAATGTTGTATCTCTCTGCCTGTTCTACAAGTATTTTAATGGTGAATGCTACAACTAACGACAAATCCTTGTACTTCTTCGACGTAAATACTCCCCAACAAATCCGACAAGCAGCAAAATCTCACCCCTTCACAGTAAAGATCCCTAGATGTCAGAAAGCCGTCTACTCTGATAGTTTCTTTCCCAGAACTGCTAGACTTTGGAACGCCCTTCCGGGTTACTGCTTTCCTGACTGTATTGACATGCAGAAGTTCAAGTGTAATGTGAACAGACATCTTGCTGCTCAACTCCCTGCATAGTATCCCTGCAATTTATGTTTCCGATAGTAGCCCCTACATTCAATAAGTAATATACAATTGTACACTTAGTATCGCTCGCACTGAAGATTGGATCTTTAACCCCGAGAAGGGTGTCACCTAAAACTGAATTTTATTAAGTACTTCATCCATTATGCGAAAGATAGACCTAAAGACATTTTGGTAGTTACATAACATTAAAGGATATTTTTTTAAGATAGCAATCAAGATCGAGACAGTAATTGAAATAATAAAAATGATCGATCCTCACCTTGAAAATTCAGAAACATTACCACTATTTTAAAACGTTTACAGGAAACGAACCAGACTTTTACTTAAGGAGACAAATACTTTAACATTATTCAATTAAAATATGAACAATTCTCTCTACTGATTAATAGCGTACGTTGATAATTGAAAAAAAATTGTTTCCATCATATCAATTGTTCCGTTGGAATTAGGTGGCGCGCAAAGCACTATCTCTTTCCATGGCAGAACAAAATCAATTCCACAATCTAGTAGGAAGTAATAGCTTCACTTCCGCACATGCCCTTTTTTTATAGAAGAGTATTTTCTAGCCTCCCTCTATTCTATCCTTATTTCCATGGTAGCTGCTCAACTGAACTCCAATCTAGGGTTATTCCTGTAAATCACTTACAGCAAGGACTCGTATTTTCTTCAACCACAGCAACAACTTCCTCCTCTTCTACTCCCCTGTTTGTCTGTCTGCTTGTCTGTCCGTCTCTCTCTATATATATGTGTGTGTATATATTTGTATATATATATGTATATGTGTATATATATACGTATATATAGTAATTTATAAAATATATATGGCGATTAAGCTACACTGAATATTCTGCGTTTCATCCAACTATAGGATTCGTCAGGCATATGCCTGACGAATCCTATAGTTGGATGAAACGCAGAATATTCAGTGTAGCTTAATCGCCATATATATTTTATAAATTACTAACTAGCTCTACCTACGTATTGAGCACTTTTGAAGTAAATACTTAAAGTCTACGCATAAATCTATACTTTCGTATAGTAAATTTATGTGAATAAATGAAATAGTTATACGTATATATATATATGTGTGTGTGTGTGTGTGTGTGTGTGTGTGTGTGTGTGTGTGTGTGTGTGTGTGTGTACGAAATATTTTAGTATCCATTGACATGTATGTTTTATCTTAGACAAGACTCATTGGTGAAGCTATATATATATATATATATATATACATATATATATATATATATATATATATATATATATATATATATATATATATATATATATATTAGTTTTGGCACAATTAATCAGAATGGGTAATCGGAAAAACTTTAATATTTGGGAGTATCTGAAATCGGAAAATCTATGACTATTTTCCAATAAAAAAAGCGGGTCGTTTTAATTGTCTTTTATTTTTTATTTATTTTGTTTAAAATATAATTTTTTAAATTACATTTTCACCCCAAACAAAGCACATTGCCACTTGATATAAGGGGCTACTATCAGAGACCTAAGCTACAGGGGTACTATTAAGGGAATTGGGCAGCAAGATGTCGATTTTCGTTACACTTGAACTTCTGCATGACAGTACAGTTTCGGAAGGGAATTCCAAAATCTAGTAGTTCTGGGGATGAAACTACTGGAGTAGAAAGCTCTCTTTTAATTTTGTCAGGAAGGTCATTTATGAATATTAGGAATAATACAGGTCCAATGATAGACCCCTGAGGCACTCCCGCATTTATATCATATTGTTTAGATGCACGACCATCGAGGACAACCTGGATTTTTCTCTTATCTAGGAAGGATTTAATTATTTTGAGTATTCGTCCGGTGATACCGCATGATCTGCCATACCCTGTCCAAAGCTTTAGATATGTCTAGAGCTACTGATCTACCCTCCCCTGCTTTGTCTAGTGAATGGTATATACGTTCAGAGATTACAGAATATCCTACTGTTTGTAGTAACGAAAAAGAAATATTAATAATCTTAAACTACCAACTAACTGCTGCATTGAATGTCTAATGCAAAGTTCTGTTCGTTAGACACGGTATATAAGATCCTTCAATATGTCCCCGTGTAAAGAGATACACAAATCTTAATTTTTTTTTCATCGTGATTATGAGATTAGTCGCGGTTCAGATGGCATTTCAAATGTTGATAGAAGCTTGAAGTTTAGATAGTATGATCAAAAGAACAATAATTTACACGCTGAGGAGTCCCGGAAAAGGATTACACTTATGAGAACGCCAATATAACTAAAATAATAATAATAATAATAATAATAATAATAATAATTATCATAATCTATCTATCTATCTATCTATCTATCTATCTATCTATCTATCTCTATATATATAAGTGAGAATGTATGTGTGTGTGTAAGAATAACTCTCAACCTATATATTCAACGAAATTTTTGATCTACAGGCTTGAAGTTTGGCATATAGGGTATTCAGACATGTGGTAAATTTTTTAATTCATATCATCCTGAAAATCGGGCTGCCAAAGGGTTCAAAATTGAAAAATTGATACTTAGCGTAATCAGATTTTTATTTGTTTGTAAACAATTGCACGACTGCGCATGCGCGAATAGTTCACATGAGAGTTTCCTTAAGTTTAGAATAAGAAGGCTTGAAAACACTTTTTAAAGGGTGTAACAAGCTGGCCTAATGGTTATTGTATTTGACTCACTGTATTTAGATTTTGGTTTCAATCTCAGCTCGAGTATCTACTTTAAAATTACAAGAAGTACACTGTTTAGAAAAATCATAATACTCGCATCCACGTCTAAGTTTATTTCTATTCCCCCCCCCTTTTTTTAAACGAATTTAACGTTACGTTTAATACTGGGCAACGCCGAATATACATGTGTGTGTGTGTGTTTGTGAAATGTGTGTTTATTCATTCATATTTCACCCTTTATAAGAATACTTTAATTCATGAAGCTTGATGTCACTATTGACCATATTCAAATAACTGGCAAAAAGTCTATATTCCAAATATCAAGACGTCGTTCATCTTACCGTTTATTTCTTTCAGGATGTTAAAATGTTCAATTCTTGACAGCACCTGTTTCGTAGTGCAGAAACTATTCATATAATTATTATGTCGATTTCTGAAATATTCCCGCCCTGATTCACCAGAAGAATAAAAACTCATTAATTCTAAAAGAAAATAATAATAAAAAAGAATATAGGCATGATTACATAATCCGAAAAAAAAAAAAATCGGAATATTAGTGCAATTGTGTTTTGTGATATTCACGCCATATCACACACACACACACACACACACACACACACACACACACACACACACACACACACACACATATATATATATATATGTATATATTACATAAAAAATGCGAGTATGAAAAGTAATATTGCTAAGATTAAAACATTGAAAAATAAAGGACTAGTTGTTAAAACTGGAAAAGAAAAGGACAAGATATTTTAGTAAAAAATAAAATAAAACTATTGCAGACTTAAGAATTTAAAAAAAATTAATACTGCAATATTTTAAGTTATAAATTTATTATATTTTTTACTAGAATATCGTGTTCTTTTCTTTTTCAGTTTTAACAACTTGTCTTTTACTTTTTCATGTTTAAATCTCAGCCATATTACTGTTTTCGCATTTTTCTATGTAACCCATAACTTTTCAAGGGTTTTCTTTGAAACAAACTTTTATCTCTCTGTTTCTCTTGTTACCTATGAATTATTAGTGAGAGTGCAGCTGAGCGACAGATCGGGACAGCGGTGACTTATTAGCGACAGTTTTTCTTTTCTTATATCCTGTTAAATCTTCATCTTCATCGTTCCCAGCCGATTTGACGTAGCTTAATAGATTTGGTTACTATGAAAACTAACAGCCAATTAAAAAAAGTCCGTTGTTTCTTACAGATTTTGAGAATTTTTAACGCAGTAATTTTATTATAACCTTTATTTTACGGCATGAAAATTATTTTTTATTTCAAAATACAACTCAGAAGGTGACCTATGAACTAAAAAAAATGTTTCAAATTTGGTCGTAAAATGAGAGAGCGGAATAAAAAAAGCAGTTCTAAATGAGTAAAATTGACACTGAACCATATATTGAAAAACAGTAGTGTTATGTCGTAGTACATTTAACTACGTACGTGTGTCACGGTTTCAAGATTATATATTGGAAATAAAAAAGTGTCCCTTTTGGGCCGTACTTAAAACTAAAATATACATTCTTGGTCTTCTGACTAGGACCCAACGGTAGAATCTGTTCTGTCTAAAGATCATATAATGATATCGTGGGGGTTCCGTTAGCGCCGAGCGTCCACACAATGAAAATACGTCAAAGACTAATATAAGGATATTGAAGATAAACCGAAATTACTAGATATATCCTGACACCACATTAACCAGATTACTTAGATAAATACTTTTACAGTTTTATCAAAAGGGATACAATAATATCGTGGGGTCCCCATTAACGCTTAACGTCCACAGAATGTCCTGCAGCAGTATATTACATATGAAAGATGTCACTGCGGATTTTCCACAAATCCCACTAGTATACGGTCCTGGATATGACCTTAAACTATATCCAGTGGTGAGGCCCCAGATTGCGGGCTTTGGGGAGTGTGGAGCCACCCTTTAATTGCCATTACTCCCAGGTCCACTCTGACCCGGAGTGGTAGTACCTGTTAAGGTCCCAACTATGGGTTAAATAGAAACCGACTGTAAAACAACAAATATAATCTATTAAAAAATTTGTCTTCAAAATCTTTGGATTCGGTATTAAATAACCTGAAAAGGGTTGATATGCCGTAAAACAAAAACCAACCAACCAACCAACCCACTAGTATACATACATTATTTACCTTAGCTAAAATCTCAATAGCGGGGCTATATGTAACTGTACCAATCGGTCACGGAATTTGAACACCGAACTACTTACATCATTATGTATTATTAGTTGTACTTACTCAGTATTATGTTTTCCTAAACAGTTCACTTCTTTTGAACAATCAAAAAATTACTCGAGATGCGATCGAAACCAAAACCTAAAGATAGCGAATCAAATACGACAACCATTAAGCCAGTTTGACACGGCTTAAAATAGTGTTTTCAAGCCTACTTATTCTTAACACAAGAAATCTGTCACGTGGACGATTAGCACATGTGTATTCGTGAAAAAGTTGACAAACAGATAAAAATCCGATTACCCTCCCTACGTACTAATTTTTCGATTTGGACTCCTTTAACATCTCCAATATCCTATAGGTGTCTGTAACATATTTCCATTGTATGGACGCTCGGCGCTAACGGAAATCCCACGAAACATCAACAGAACAGATTCTACCCTTGGATCTTAACCAGAAAACTAAGAAGGTATATATTAACAATCTTTTTTACAGACGAAAACCGATTAAAATGTTTTCCACGCGTCTGAATACTCTATATACAAAATTTCAAGCCTGTAAATAAAAATTCGTTGAGTATATAGTTTGAAAATTGTCCTCACACACACATTCTCACTTTTATAGATATATATATATAGATTCAATCGCATTTCTCTAAGGGGAAGAAGATTCATGCTAAGGGGAAGAAGATTCATGTACAAAGAAACTTTATATTCGAGGATAGTGTCTAGCAAACTGTCAAGTTCACTTCAGCAGGCATTGAAATTCTCTACAGTAGGCTTTCAAGGTTTCTTCAGTAAGAATTTAAGTTCTATCTAGTAGGCAGTTTAGCTCATTCTACAAATTTGTTTTTTTGTTTTTTGTTTTTTTTGTTTTTTACTAAATAAATAAAATGATACAAAAAAAAAACAGAATGTAATTATTTGTTCGTGTGTTTTCCTAGCGGTATCGCCTTTTTTATTTTCCTCCATTTCCCATGTCCATTTGACAATTTTGTACCTGTTAGGGATTCATTTGTTTTTTGTTCATTCTTTTTGTGTAACACTCGCCCACCCAAGGCCCCTACTAATTCGGCGTCGTGCTTCTTCGTTAGTTCGTCCATGTGCGCTTAATTTCCCGTCATTCTACACTGATTTCAACACCCCCATCGTGTTGATTCTCATTACGGATGGCTGACATGTTATGACGTGTGACCTGTGAGCCAACCAGAATCCTTGTAGGCGTCAAGTTATGCCTTTGGTGTTGTCATTATTACACTTGACTGTACAAGGCAAAAATAAATAAATAAATAAAAACCGCATTGAAACCGCCCACCGAACAGCTGGGTCTAAGATTAGGCCCCATCAGAAGTGCACCATTTGAACTGGGTTCTAAAAATGGACCAGTTCCTGATATTCTACCCTCTTTGTCTTTGTTCGCATTATATATATATATATATATATATATATATATATATATATATATATATGTGTGTGTGTGTGAGTGTGTGTGTGTGTGTGTGCATATATATATATATATATATATATATATATATATATATATATATTCTTTATTTCGACACTTTATAAAAATGAATTACTCAAAAATCTTTTTTGTTCATTTTCTATTACGTTCTATTATTATCTATATATAAATTATAATGGAAAAATGCGAGCATGAAAAGTAATATGGTTAAGCTTAAACATATATAAAGTAAAGGACTCGTTGTTAAAACTGGAAAAGAAAAGGACAGGATATTCTAGTAAACAAGGTCGATAGCCATTAGTCGCGTGCTCTCATGTCATGAATGAATGCGTGAATATAGGATTGACATGAAATTCTTAAAGATAAACTAAAATGACCGAAAAATGGGCTGAAATGACTTAAATAAATAAAATGTAAATGACTTAGAATGACTTTGATAATAAAGTGTGTGTGTTATTTATTTTATGTGTCACGCTTATATCCTAGTGACCGGTATTTAATCCTTATAGACTTCCATTTCTTGTAATACATAATTTTACCAAGAATTCTTCATAAGTGTTGGTTTCGGTTTCGATTATAGCTGATGGCACTTAAGTTTTCTTTTTTATAAAAAAAAATTACCAAGAATTCCTCATAAGTTTTCATTTCGGTTTCGATTATATCTGATGGCACATTTTTATAAATTATTTTATCAAGAATTCTTCATAATTTTTGGTTTCGGTTTCAATTATAGTGGAATCGACTCACGGTATATATATATATATATATATATATATATATATATATATATATATATATATATATATATATATATCTTTGACTTACTTGTTGTTTCATCAAATACTTTTGCATGCAAAATCCGATCTCGCATTTTGCTAATTCCTACCCTCTGATGAGAAGGAAAGTATTCCTTCGAAACTCCGCGGATTAAGGACTATCCACTTATCTAGTGTTTCCTTTTCAGATTAAATATGCTTTTAACTCATTTCAAAGTTTTTTTTTAACATTTTTTATTAACTGTTTGCTTGTATATATATATATACATATATATATATATATATATATATATATATATATATATATATATATATATGAGAACACTAGGAATGGTAAATGAATTCACAAAAAATAGATATTGATAAATATAGACTGGTTCATTTATTCAATGAGGGAATACAACCAATTACTTGGGGAATAGAAAGGACTCTATATGCCAAGGCATTTCGAAGAAAGGTGTATATGGTCTTTATCATAGTTTTAAATGTATGTAGTATATGTTTTTAAGCTTAAGTGGGAGTATAGTGTGGGTAGGAGCAATTCCATTTTATCGGTGTGTAATCTATATAAGCTCCAATGATACTTGTTGAGCTTTATATTGCCCCGATAATTATCCTCTTATAGAATTGAGCTAACCCTTTTCTTCTAACGCACTAAGCTATATATATATATATATATATATATATATATATATATATATATATTTCATAAGTTTTGGTTTCTGTTTAGATTCAAGCTGATGTGCCAAAGTCATATGGATATATTTTTTTTTAATTTTTGAAATCGCAATGATATCCGTAATAATATATACGAAACCTGCAAGGATTAAAATATATATAAGCGTACTTTACGACCGGGCTACGCTGGGTGACTCTGCTAGCTTAGATAAATACTTTTGCAATTTTTACAAAAGAGCTACAATAATATCAGGGCGTCTTCATTTACGCCGAACATCTACAGAATGCCAACATCAATATGTTATATATGAATGAGTTCACCGTGGAATTTTCACACGTCCTGCTAGTATTTATAATTACTATATATATATATATATATATATATATATATATATATATATATATATATATATATATAATTATAAAACATTGATGGCTACATATGTGCACACATGTTTTTGTAATCATCCGTTACTGGGGAGATTACGTTATCAGGCCAAGAATTACTCTTGAAAACTGAAATTTCAAGACACAAAAAAACATTTTCTTATTTGGTTTACAAAATTAGAATCTTGTCATCTAATATGGCTGGTGGTTAGGTGTGGGGGAGGATAAGTAAGATCTTTGAATAATCCATTCCTTACAGACTTTTATCTCTTCATATCTTAACTTCGGTAAGGGATAAATTTTATTTTTTTATTTCATTTTATATTCTTTTTTTTTATCTCCTCTTTAGTTTTGCGTTACGTTGAAAAATCCGACATTATGTCCTATAGCCAGCGGTCAAAGACTTTAGATACTTTGCATATTCCTGACTGCCACCCAGTGTGGAGAAAACGGTATTCTTGATTTACATATACGCATATTTCAGAAGTAAACATAGACATATATATATACTCAGGAGTGGATACACATCGTTTTGTATATTCCCTTACACATACGCAGAGAAATATAAAATATGAATAAATATAAAATGTAAGAAAGCCACCAACTTCTACATGTATAGATATACATAAATATATGCATAAACATCTATACTCTGATACACTCGCGTACGTATATACGTAGACATACACGCACACATATACAGAATGTACACATACAGTTCTATATACTTACACTAAACGTAAACGCACATGCATATAATATACATAAATACCTATACACGTAGTTACCGCTACACAAATATATCTACATATATAGCCACATACACACCGGCATATCATATACTACCGCTGTTATTACACCAATACTATTAAAACTATCAATTAGGATTTTTTAAATATCCAAGAGACAAAATTAAAAACCTGTGGATCATTCACCATTCGATAAACATATATATACACACATACAAGCATTCATTAAAACCCACAAAGATATATATATATATATATATATATATATATATATATATATATATATATATATATATATATATATACAATACACACATGAGACACATATGCATAAATAGGTATATAGATATCCATATACACATAAGTATACACTTACATATATTCATAAATATACATACATACATACAGGTACACCTGCGTACCCATATATATAAATATACAGCCATACATATACATACACATAACTATACATTCAACACGAATGCGCGTATGTAAATGCATAAGTGGCGTTACATGTAAGGGCGAAAAGTATTATAAAAAAGAGAAAGAGAAAGATCTCAACAAAGACGAGATAACGTTCGTAGTCTCGGTTAAGACGTCGAGGACGTTCTGCACCGTGTGCATGACGTCACGGCTGTACCGACGAAGAAATACATGTTGATGTATAAACCCCAAAACGAATCGGAGTTATTTTCTGTTCTTTTATCCATTTTGCTAATAAGGCCTTTCGCCACTTGTACGTAAGGGGCTACTATTTGGGACCGTGCCTACGGAAAAATTAACAAGATGTTTGTTTACGTTACGTTGAAATTTCTGCATATCAGTACAATCATGGAAGCAGGCAGCAGGAAGAGAATTCCAAAATCTAGCTGTTCAAGCCTGGATGGTTCTATTGTGTAAGAAAGATCTTATTATATTTAGTACACGTCCAGTTAAGGAAGCAAACAACATTAAACCGGAAGAGAGGAAAGTTATCTCCCTTATATTTGTTTATCAGTTTTTAATTTAACTATTTCTCAATAATTTTTTAACCGTATTTATTATTGTTTTTAATTAATTGATATTGAATAAGACATTATTTCTCTGTGATTTTTTTACGCATGTACTTTTTTTATGTGTATGAATTGCTAATATCTCGTTAAGTAATATAGTATAGTTTTTGTTGTTTCAGATATAGTGTTGGTTGCCCATTATTATAAGGAGATTACAGTGGGTAAGTGGTTAAAGGCACGGTCTGGCAACGTGGGTTTCCAAGTTCTAATCCAGTTTTTTTCCATAGAAAGACTTGAACGTTGGACGTGGGCAACTGTTATTCGGTGCTCCTCTTAGTATTTGATGTCTTTTAAGATAGGTTTCTAACAAGAAAGATATCGGAGAAACAAATGCTAACAGCAGAATAAGTCGACTTATAATAAATGAATTAATGTAAAGATTTATCTTTTTGTTCAGTTATTTATTTTTTATATAAATATTTAACTTATTTTTTTAAATTTAATTTGAGATGAAATTGTAAATAAAATATTTATAAAACTTGTGTCTTCAAAATACGTATTTAGGCTGGAAATATTATTCAAACAGAGAGTCTTTCAATAATTAGTTTAAGCTATACTGCATGAACATTTAATGCCAATATCTAGTGATATAGCTTTCAGATAAACAAATATATTGGTTTTAAATTTCATGAAACTAATTCATCAATAATATTACTTCCATATTATAATAGCAGGTTAAATACTTTTGTTTGAAATATTCAAGTAAAATGTTGTCTTACTGTAATGCTACAAGCAGCTGTCTTCAACTTTGGTGCAATCCTGGTATCTTCTCCTAGTAAGTTTATTATTATTGAATTGACTCTAATATTAAAATATTTGACAATTTTTAAAATGCATGAAGACAGGAAACATTTCCCTTGAAAAAATTTTCTTAATATAAATAACAAGAATAGTGAACGAAATCAAACTAGTATATAAAGAGAGAGTGTTTAATACTTATACTACAATCTCCATATTATCATTTCATTCATCAAAGTGGTAGAAAGTCAAATATGCATGGGACGTTCTAAAAGTTTCCTTGTTTTTATCTTAACCGAATGGATCAGTGCGGATTGCAAATTGCATTATTATTATTATTATGACTGAACTTATGCATTCATAACATGAAAGTATCATTTCCCTGTTGCAGACATTGATGGTGTGAGACTTTAAGAACGCATCACTGTCATGAATGTGTGTCAGAAGCAAAGATGCTTAATTGAATTCTTGGCAAAAGTGCAGGGAGAATGATGATGACTACGAAGCAAAATAAATTCTGGAGCACAAAAATGTGTTCGTTTTAAGAGTGCCACTACCGTTTTTATAGTTCTTCAACTTTCTAGGTAAAAAAATGGTTTTACTTTTAGAACCGCCTTCATATAATTTTTAAAACAATACATTAAATTGTAATACAAGATAACATATTGACTAAAGTCCATATACACTATATATACGCATGTGTTTATTATAAACAGCTGACCGGTTATATATATATATATATATATATATATATATATATATATAGAGAGAGAGAGAGAGAGAGAGAGAGAGAGATAGATAGATAGATAGATAGATTATGGCAGTGTAGTCTAGTTACCTAGAAGTATATCCACTGAAACAACATATGTCTACTAAAAAGTGCTCAATGAGTTAACAGAGCAGGTATGTTAAATTTAATTATAGAAACATTGACGGCTACATATGTGCATACATGTTTCTGTAATCACCCGTTATTGGGGAGACAACGTCTTTAGGCCAAGAGTTTCCCTCAAACACTCAACTCAAGATACAAAATCATGTTTTTTTATATCACCTAAAAAAATAGAATCTTATCTTAGATTAGTGAGGGGGACACAGAGAAGTATTTCATTTGATATAGAGGTAGGGTTTATTTTTTTTTGGGGGGGGGGTAAGTAAGGAAATGCCTCTGATCAATCTATTTATCGCATGTTTTTATTTTCTCTCATCTTAACTTCCGTAGGAACAATTTTATTTTTATTCTTTTTATAACCTAAAAATTAAGTATCTACTCTCCGGTGTACTATTATAAAATATTTGAGAAGTTCGCCAATTTGGCGTCGATAACTACGATCACCTTTTAAGGAGGTCAACCATTTTTAACGGCAACTCAGTAGGGACAAAACGATATTTTCGACTTTTACACACGCATATTTCGAAACTATACATACAAGCAAATACACAGGCGTGGGTGCACGCATTTAGTATATTTTTCATATATATACATATATATAAAAATATCAAAACATATAAAAAATATAAAATACAAAAGTATAAAACGTAATAATACAGCATATACATGCATACACATATACACACGCATACATCTGCGTACATATACACACAAATATAAACGCATGCATATACATCTACATATACACATCTATATATTTACAATAAACGTAAATACATATCCACACAATATATACATTTATGCACATACATACTCCTACATACACATATATACATACACATCCATATACATACACGCACATATATGCGCATACATAAATACATATACAAATGCACATACATAAATAACACATTTACACATACACACATCTATACACGGAAAAAACTATTGGACACAAAAAAAGACAAAGCTAGTATTTCATTTTTCTAGATTAGACATTTAGCATGAAATTTCGATTGTTATTACATATATAGCAGAAAAACACATACTCTCTCACATAAAGTCCTACAAACACCCCCAACACAAAGGTTACATATGAATCTACATATACACTTATATTCTATTTTTCTAGGTGATATAAGAAATGATTTTTTAACTTGAGTTAAGTTTTCGAGGGAAATTCTTGGCCTGAAGACGTAGTCTACCCTATAACGGGTGCTTAAAGAAACATGTATGCACATATGTAGCCATCAATTTTTGTATGAATAAATTATATATATGTATATATATATGCATATATATATATATATATATATATATATATATATATATATATATATATATATGTATATAATTGTATTCACGTATTTTCCTAGATTTAATTCAATGAAATTATTATGTAAAATGTAGTGATCTAAATCCGCTGATATTTCCGAAGAATTCGCAGCTGAAACATGGATGCAATAATGTTGCCTTATAATGAAAATTATGCAATATATCTATACATACATATAAATATATATATACATATATATATACACACACATATATTTACAGATATATACATATATATACATATATATGTATATATATATACATATATGTATATGTATATATACATATATATATATATATGTACATATATATATATATATATACATTATTGTTTGTTTATACTATTTTAATAGTTTATTCTAATGTATTTATCCTTCATGATATATGAGTGATACTTGCTCTATCTTCTAAAAGACTTTGTATATTACACATTTCAGACGTGTTTTTTTTTTTTTCTATATTGTTTTCTCTATTCATTTATTTATTTATTTATTTGCCTAAACGCAATAAAAAGTTCTCGAACTAACAGAAAACTTGATTGAAATATAATCGTTTTTAACCCGTGGATAAAAAAGAAAGAACAACAACAAAAAAAAAGAAATCCCTGAAAAACTAAGAGATAAAACCTATAAAAAAAAAACGACATAAGCCAGACATAGTTGTATATTGTGAGTGATTAAGAGTTATCGCCCTTTTAAAACTCATTTTCTAATTTATGGAAAAAAGCTTTCATTTTTCTCAGAGTCTTGGTTCTGCTTTGTAAGCACCACACTCCATTTCCCTCTAAGAATTCCAAATTAGGGGCGATATCTGGACGGTTATTAGAAGCAGTTTATGTTTTGCTCTACCAAATTATATATATATATATATATATATATATATATATATATATATATATATATATAGATATATGTATATATATATATATAGATGATTAAAAAAATTATAACTTTCTTAATTTTTTATATTTTTATTTTATTTTTTCAGATCATCTACGGTAATCCTTCGAAGGTGATCACGAGTCGTTACACTACCGGGGGCAGATATTTATCGTAGAGTCGTATTTTCGGTTGAGTGAGTCAATATCAGAAACTCAAAGAGAATTTCGACCAAACTTCAACACAAGAAATTCCCCTACTCCCAAAATAAAAGCTATGGTAGCTCGATTTCATAATGGTCTGTATGTAACCTCTCTAAATCTGGTAGAAGTAATGAGAATCGTCAGAGATTAGTAGAGAGTATGGCCGAGGATCCATCCACATCAGTAAGAAGGAAATCAAGTGAAAATGGAGGTCTCTCAATCAATGTGGTTCCAGCAGGACGGTGCGGCGGCGCAGAAGGCACGAGAAACATTAAATCTGCTCCAGGACATATTCGGTAACCGAATAATTTCTCGTGGCTGTGAAATAAATTGGCCACCTCGCTCGCCAGATCTCACGTGTGCAGATTTCTTCTTTGGGGTTACCTCAAAGAGCGGGTATACGCAAACAAACCAGCCACAATAAATGCCCTTAAAAACAACATAGAGGAGAAAATTAGGGCCATAAGCCCTGAAACATTAAGGGATGTGCTGGCTAATGCCCTGCAGAGAGCACAAGAGTGTGAAAATGAAAATGGTGGACATTTGAGTAACATCATTTTTCATGACTAAAATTAGACCTCTTAAAGAACATACCCTTGTGGAAATAAAATTAGAATAAGTAGAGTATGATATCTTACTATACCTCAAAAAAGCACGAGGAGGTTCGTCTATCTATTGTAATTGAAAATTGGTACACATAACTTAAATATTAGGGAAATTAATCAAATTTAAAATCCGTCAGCTTTTTGTGGGACACCCTGTATAATAATCAATTTACTTTTCCTAATTTGTTAACAACAAGGCCGATAGCCATTTGTCGCGTGCTCTCGTGTAATGAATGAATGCGTGAATGTAGGATTGACATGAAATTCTTAAAGATAAACTAAAATGACCGAAAAATGGGAGGAAATGACTTAAATAAATAAAAAAGTAAATGACTTAGAATGACTTTAATGAACTTAAGGATGAATTGAATGACCTTAAGAATGACTTGAATGCTTAAAAAAATAACTGGAATCCTTCCAAAACAACTTGAATGATCTGGAGAATGACTTGAATGGCTTTGAGACTGACTGGTTTTAAAGTGGATGATCATTTTACATTAAATGATTACAGAAAAGTGATCCCCCACTTTATATCACAAAGTTACAAACATAACTAAAGGATGTAGTAAGAACAGATACTACACATTGATCTTGGCCAAAAGGCCAAGAAAAGGGTATTTATTTGCTCCTTCATTGACCAAGGTCTTATATGTGTGGGCGCCCCCACATATGGTGTTTGCTTGCAGTAGCTGCCGAAACAGATACCACACTTTGATCTTGGCCGAAAGGCAAAGAAAAGAGTATTTATTTGCTCTCCCACCGAGCAAATCAGGCACAAGGCCGATTTTTAATGTGAGGAGTGAAGGGAAAATGGGCACCAAATCCCTGGGGAGTAGGGGAGCTCGATAGTGACAATTGGTATGAAGGGTTGCCCCTACATTGACCGAGGTCTTTTATGTGGGGTTGGTATTTATTTACTCCCCCATGGAGCAAATTAGGTACAAGGCCGATTTTTAATGTGAGGAGTGAAGGGGAAAGGGGGACCATCTCCCGGGGAATAGCGGAGCTGGATACTGACAATTGGTTTGAAGGGTTACCCCTACATTGACCAAGGTCTTATATGTGGGGTTGCAGCTACATATGGTTTTTGCTTGTAGTATCTGCCGGAACAGATAGTGCACTTTGATCTTGGCCAAAAGGCCAAGAAAAGGGTATTTATTTGCTCTCCCACCGAGAAAATTAGGCACACGGCCGATTTTTTTTATGTGAGGAGTGAAGGGGAAATGGGGACCAACTCCCCGGGGAGTAGGGGAACTGGATAGTGACAATTAGTATGAAGGGTTGCCCTTACATTTACAAAGGTCTGATATGTGGGTTTACACCCACATATGGTTTTTGCTTGCAGTATCTGCCGGAACAGATACTGCACTTTGATCTTGGCCAAAAGGTCAAGAAAAAAATATTTATTTGCTCCCCCACCGAGCAAATTGGGGACAAGGCTGATTTTTAATGTGAGGAGTGAAGGGGAAATGGGGACCAATTCCCCGAAGAGTAGGGGAGCTGGATAGTGACAATTAGTATGAAGGGTGACCCCTACATTGACCAAGGTCTTATATGTGGGGTTGGTATCTATTTACTCCCCCACCGAGAAAATTATACACAAGGCCGATTTTTAATGTGAGGAGTGAAGGGGAAATGGGGACCAGCTCCCAGGAGAGTAGGGAAGCCGAACAGTGACAACTGGTATGAAGGGCTTACCCTACATTGACCAAGGTCTTATATTTGGGGTTGCACCTACATATGGTCTTTGCTTCCAGTCTCTGCCGGAACAGATGGTATTTATTTGCTCCCCCACCGAGCAAATTAGGCACAAGGCCGATTTTTAATGTGAGGGATGAAGGGAGGGGGAAGGGAAAAAGGGGACCAGCTCCCGAGAGGTGGGAAATGGAAGCTGGTTAAAGGTCAGGCATGTGGGGTTGCCCCCACATCTGGTCTTTGCTAGTCATAGCTAGTCATAGCTAGTCATAGCTTGCAGTATCTGCCGGAACAGATGGTATTTATTTGCTCCCCCACTGAGCAAATTAGGCACAAGGCCGTTTTTAATGTGAGGTAAAAACCAGCTCCCCCAAAAGTAGGCAAAAAGGGGGCACTCTGGTTACCAAAAATAATAATTGTCCCAGTATAGAGAGTTTCCCCTCCATTGACTGGTACAAATTATCTTAAGTGCAGCATCTGCCGGAACAGATACTACACTTTGATCTTGGCCAAAAGGTCAAGAAAAGGGTATGTATTTGCTCCCCCACCGAGCAAATAAGGCACAAGGGCGATCTTTTATGTGAGGAGTGAAGGGGAAATGGGGACCAACTCCCCGGGCAGTAGGGGAAATTTGTGGCCGAAAACCGATCACGTCGATTTTCCCAAATCTCAGTGCTCTGTATATCAAATTTCGAATATGTAGACTACAAATTGACAAAGTTATTGTGTAGGGAAACGTACACAGACAGACAGACACACACACACACAGATACGTTCACTTTTATAGGTATACTAGCATGGGTGCCCGACGTTGCCCAGGTGTTTGGAGGTGTATGCTGAGCAAAAAAAGAAAAACGGTCAATTTTTAAAACTTTATTAAGACCGCTTAACATTTATTGTTTTGGGCTCAAATCAAGTTATTAAGTTAGATCCATGTCCAAGAAATCTATATCTAAAATTTCAAGTGTTTAGACCCAAAATTGTCGGAGGAGTTTGGTAGAGTTCTCAAAGGTCAAATCGTTGAACTTTGACCCCTTACTTGCCAAATTTCTGGCTGAAAACCGACCCCAAAGATGTACCCAAATCTCAGTACCCTGTATATCAAATTTCGAGTATGTAGACTAAAAATTGATAGAGTTATTGCGTAAGGAAATGTACACAGACACACAGACACACAGACACTTTCACTTATATATATATATATATATATATATATATATATATATATAGATTAAACAAAAATATATACGTATACATAAATATATATCGAAACAATTTTGTGTTTCCTGTAAATATTTTACGCAAATATTATGCAAGTATAAATCATGTAGAATATCTGCATGAATATAATTACACGCAATAGTTAACTAAAGATGATCATCCCATAAGAAAACCGTAAAAACTAATAGGGAATTAATTAAAATGAATGTTTAAAAGAATATGCAAATTAGCTAAATCTTTTGCTAGTGAATACAATTCCATAACCCATATATAAGAAAATTGTATTTGTTTTTAATATGAATATCAACACACACAAAAGAAGGACGAATTTATAGGAGTATAGATAGATATATAGATAGATAACAAAAACAACGCGCCCAGGAATATGTCCCTAAACTGGTTTAGTGTTTATTGTTCTCCATCTTTCAAAAGACGATTTAAAAAATGATAGCTTGCATTCAACAATACTTAATTCACTTTACATAAGTAAAAGCAAGACATCGTACACCAATTATCCATTTCAATACATTACGACTTCTATGTGTGACCACTGCTGCCCTCACTTGACAGACTAGGTTACTATAGGTGTAGTAAAAACGATAAAACTGGCTCATTGAATTTGTTGCAATATGGTTCATACTTAAAGTATTATTCATCCGCGTCATCTATTGCAAATGCTATAATTAGTGAAATATTTCATCGCTGTGTGTATGTCAAGGATTGGCATACTCAGTCACTCTGCAAACTGCATGGTTTTGGACAAAGTTCGAAATTCGAATCTTATTCGTCGACATTTTTTTGTATAATATATAAACTATTTTTACAATCGGACGATGGATATAGTAACACGTATAACAAAGCGATGATGACGTGATTTGGTAAAGAAGATATTTGTATAGATGAAATCCCGGCAACAGATTTATACTACACACCTTAACTTTGTCTCAATCAGTATTAGCAATAAATTAAACATTGCAGTATTTCAGAAAGGAAAGAGAAACAAGAGATTAAAAAAACTGTCTAAATCGATAGGAAAAAGCTGATCACTACTGAGTAAACAATCTGGACAATGACAAATATATATATTGTAAAATAAAAATCATGCTTTTTTTTCGAAATACTTTGTTTAAAAATTAGAGGCTTGTTAAGATAGAGTCGACCGTTCGATTTTTTTAATATGCTGTTTTAAGCAAAAGCAACAGTACTTAATTGTCATTCAAAAAAATGTAATACATTAAAACATTACCAAATTCTTTTTGCTTCATAGACTTCATTCAGTCGTTAGAAATAATGGACATTAACTCTAACGGTAGCTGTGTGTGTAATTGCAAAGCAAGGTTGCGTAATCACCAACTCTATCTCTTCTTGATCGTCATTGCTTTCTTCTAATTGCAAGGAGAAATCCAGGACTATTAAAAACAATACCGATTCTCTGATTGTCATCGTGGACGATTACAAACAATACCAATTCTTAGATTGTCACTAATGGTTAGCTGGTTAGCTATGTTCGGTTAGGGTTAGTATTATACTATAAAGTCACCGATTAGCAAGGTCCAAAGACCACTCAAGAATCAGGGTTAATAGGTTTGTTAGTAATCGATGAACAGCAAGCTCTAAACTGACGGATTAAGATTTGTTAACATTGAAATTAAAAACGATTGTATTAAACTCAACTAGGAATCAACCCCAGACTATTTTATTCCACTAATGAGAAGGCGATGGAAAAAACGTTGTTTATTATTATTACGTTTCGGTTTAGATACCCGAAGCGAGAACGGAACATTGTTTATGCTAGACGATGTTTGGCTGCGATTTTTTTTTTTCAAGGAGGGGCAGGAGATTTGAACTCCCACATTGGCATCTACCAGAAAACTGATGATTTAATAAAACTATGTACGTCTTTTCTGACAAAGTCGCCCAGGGTAGAGAGAGATTACTTCCTACAGGATTTCGAAGTCGATACTGCACACTGTCAAGGCATGATAGAGTGATCTGTGGAGGAGCAGTCGCCAAGATTTGGCAAAAGTACTCCATCTTATTTGGCTTTTTAGGGATTTGGGTGTTCGATTCTCTGTGAGAAAGTTTGCATGTCGGCCAATCGTTTTGTCACGATTAAATCTTTAATAGCATAAACGTAAGGATTGAATAGACGTAGCTTAGTCTAGATCTGTACAAACCAATATATAAGTTGATCTCGATTTAACGTTTCCATATAGAACGTTTTAAAATCTAAGGCGTTAATTTTTTTTAGGCACTTGAACCATTTACATACATTCACACACACACGCACACACACACACACACACACGCACACACGCGCACAGACACATATATGTGTGTTTGTGCCTAAATCTATGTAAGTATGTGTGTGCGTAAATGTGTATATATATATATACTATTATTTGAAAGGAACTGAGAGATAGAGAGTTCCATATGAATTCGAAAACGTCTGGGTCAATTTTTATGAAATTTAACACAAAGGTACTTTATGTGCCTGGCAGTGTTCTTTATCAGAAAGTAAGTGATGAGCATCGATAATCGAAATAATCCGATGAAAAACGGGATAAGCGATGTTATCAAAGTTGACACCTCATACAGCCTAACATCACAAGTTCATTCGAGAAGTTTTATTACTACACACACAGAAAGCCCGACGTATAAAATCAACAGTAGATTCTTTTATATAGCAGGGGCGTGTTCGAAATGAATATTTCTGTTTAAAACACAATACAATCATGAAACTTGACTTTTTCATTTTTAATTTAAATCTAATCCATTTATCACCGCACAAGTATAAGGGACAGGCATATAAAATCATCAGTAGCTTCTTTGATATGACAGGGGGCGTTCTAAATGAATGTTTCTGTTTAAAAGACAATTGAAACATGATACTAAACTTTTGCATTTTAAACTTCAATTCAAATCATTATATATGAAATTATTTTATAAAATTAACAGTAGGTTATCTACAGTTCAATGTATTGTGGACTACGCCACGCTATGGGGGCATGACAAGCTTTCTCCCGCTAAACCGCGATGGGTCCAGAACTAGAGTAAGTAATCAATCGATATATAATTGCAAAAAGACGATTTCACCGATTTCGATGGCAATGAAAATATGGTAGTGTAAAACATTCGTTGATAATTATTTAATCTCGAGCAACGTCGTGTCTCCCTGCTAGTATATAAATATATAATATATATATATACATACATACATATATATATATATATATATATATATATGCATACGTTAACTGTAAGCATATATATGTATTTTAAACTTAAATGCTTATGAAATTACGGAAAACACACATCTCTAAACATGTATATACATGTATACACACACACACACACACACACACATATATATATATATATATATATATATATATATATTACAATAGAAAAATGCGAGCATTAAAAATAATATGGTTAAGCTTGAACATGGAAAAGTAAAGAACTAGTTGTTAAAACTGGAAAAGAAAAGGATAAGATATTCCAGTAAAAATGCTCGTAAATTCATAACTTAAATTATTGCAGCATTAAGAATTGATTATATAATGTTAAATTGAATTTTAAAAAAAATTTAATGCTGCAATATTTTAAGTTATAAATTTATTATGTTTTTTACTAGAATATCTTGCCCTTCTATTTTCCAGTTTTAATAACTAATCCTTTACTTTTCCATGTTTAATCTTAACCATATTACTTTTCATGCTCGCATTTTTCTATTGTAATCCATGATTTTCCCAAGCTTCCAGTAAATTAACTTGTTCTTTGTTTAATTTCAGTCTTATTTTTTTGCCCCCATATACATAACATACACATATGTAATAACAATGTACGACACTCGTCTGCTTTCAATAAAATCCCCCCAATTATCTCCCTTTCATTCTTTTATTCTGTCTGTTTCATTTGTTACTCCCTTTTTCGCGAGAGCGGTGAATTGGTATCAACAGTTGTCGCTTAAGCGACGTGGTGTCTATGGAAACTAGTTGTAAAACGTCGCTTACCTCCTTACGATTTTTTACGATTTTGAACACAAGAGAGTTCATCATAACTTTTGTTTTATTGAAGGAAAATTGAAATTATATTTCACAATATAGCTAGAAGATGAAAATATAATAATTGTTTGAAATTTGGTCGAAAAATGAGTGAGCGGCGAAGCTTTAAAGCAGTTCTAAATGACTAAAACTGCCAATTAACCATATATTCAAAATCGGTAGTCTTTGAATGATATATATTATATTTATGGATCAATTATTACGAATTATATAGGGTCAGTTGCGAATAACATAAGATTATTTGTTGTTGTTTTTAACTTTACCATTTTGAGGTGCTTTTAAAATAAGTTAGATATAAAAACATTAATACAGAGAAGAATTTTGAAATTGAATGACTTTATAAAAAGAATTTCTGTAAACGTATTGACATCAATGATAAAATCCTCAGCTATTGAATTTGTGATGAATTATGGAGTTCGTATTTTAAGCAACTTGCACACGTGATTATTTTTGTAAATATGCCATTTAGGATAGTGTCGAAGACGTATTATACCCCTCTTTTTAAAACTAATATTATTTTTATTGCTTATACCCGTCTTGGCATCGCTCTTACCAAAATGATCAACGAAGTTATACTATAGTAATTGTCTGTATTTTTGAGATGAGGTGTTTTCATTGATTGAGATTGTCGGACTGACTTCCTCATCTTGGTTGTTATCGTCACAACGTTTCGGCCGTTTTGCCCTCCGGCCTTCGTCAGGTGTTTTGTATCGAACTGGGGAACCGTTTGTTAGGATTCTCGAACCCAACCCTTTATTATTATTACGGGGGTACCGTGTTCGGACTCCAGCTAGGCTTTGGGACATAGTTGCTGATTCTCTGTTTTGAATGTTACTTTTTTCACTGCATTCGTTCAGGATTGAACTCAGCACCTTTGGGTAACTGTAAACTTTGATACAACGTCTAGGACCACTCGGCCATATGTCACTAGGACTCTAACAAACGGTTCCCCAGTTCGATACAAAACACCTGACGAAGGCCGGAGGGTAAAACGGCCGAAACGTTGTGACAATAACAACCAAGATGAGGAAGTCAGTCCGACAATCTCAATCAACGAAGTTATGCTATATCTATCAAATAATCTGTTTCGAAATTTCCAACATTAAACCTCATGCTGCAACTGTCCAGACACACTCGCACAAATAAAGAAGGGTTTTGATATCCAACGGCACATGTTAGCGAAGCAAAAATGAAGGCAATGTGTTCGACCCGAGCGCATCTTGGTCTCAATACCACCACCCGTACCCGAGGTGCGTATGCGCGTGTGGGTGGTGGTAGGGGACTGGATTAGCGTCGATGGACATAACTGAGATTCTTCCATGTACCAATTACTGTCGCTACAATTTTTTTGTTCTCATCTTTGTTTTCATCTACAACCTTTTTTCTACCCTCTTTGTTATGAACATAGTCAGTTTTTTTTCCTCGGGAAGATGAGGAGGTGATGGTAGCTGGTGGGGTTGTAATGTTAGTAGGTCTTGGAACCTCCCTCGTCTTTTTTTCTTCGCTCTTTACTGCTTTTTGTTTTCGTTTAGGCGGTGTCGGCGATGTTCGTCGTGGCGGTGTTGGGGGCTGTCCGGGCTTTATCAATCATCTATATGTTGGTTTTTATACGGGCTTTTGGCGGTTTTATACAGTCACACTCTTATGCCTCCATAATTACGTGGACGCACGCATGCATTACACAAATATATATGTATACATTACCGAAACACGAATAATGAACATATTTACACATACACCCCTTGTTTTTTGTAGATAATGATGATGATAATAATAATAATAATAATAATAATAATAATAATAATAATAATAATAATAAGTTCTATAACCTCACCCTATCCTCCATTACCAAAAAAAGAAAAAAGAGTGAGACCAAACAGCTAAGTAGAGTCAAGAAGGAAGGAAAGACCGAGGAGAGAAAGCACTGACTAGGCCTCCGCTGGAAAAGTGCGAAGAGAACTGGGACATTGGGGAAGCTTATTGCCACTCAAATTCCAGTGAAGATCAATACCCGCTGCCAACGAGAAATTAACGGCAAGCAGCTGTTGCGATAATGCAAATCTATTTGCAAATACTATCGAAATCTGGGGAGACTTGTCACTCAGCTTTCAGGGAACACAACAGGCTGTTTTCAAGGAGAGATCTGTGTGAAAGCTACTTCTGAGCCAATAATAATAATAATAATAATAATAATAATAATAATAATAATAATAATAATAACTAGAAATATAAGAAGAAAAAGAAACAAAACTCTAGTGGAACAAAATATGGAAAGAGCGATAAGACCACAAGAGAAATGTGGAATGATTTAAAGACATGAAAGAAAAATTACAACAAATCGAAGAAGGGACAATAAACGGAATCAGAAATAAACACTCAAGACAATCCCAAGAAAAAGGACAAACTTGAGAGCTCCAGGTTACGATGAAATACAAGCAAACTGGTTAAAAAATCACGATACTACATGAAAGACTAATTCAGAGCCTAAAAAGCACATATTTAAAACGCAGACGTGCCAGAATGGACGGCCAGAGGTAGAACTACACTGACACAAAAATGCACCAAAAATGAACCGAATCCAGCAACTACAGTCTAATGTTTTTTTGTTTTTTTTTACATGGGAATCACCACTTATCAAGACCTGGAAGCCACTCGAGGATAAGGGTTAATGGGTGTACAGTAATCAATGGGATAATATCGTAGTAATCGTTAGTAGTGGAAATTTGGTAAATTGGACTACTTAAGGGGACGGTTCAACAAGAATTTGTTTACGTAGAACTTGAGTACGATTAAATTGTAGTAAGCTGGAAAGTGGGCAAACGGAAGAGAGTTCCACAGGAAGAAGCTTTGTTCCTGGAATCTACGTTTAGGTTTGTGTACAGATAAAGAATAGGATAAATTGATAGTGGTTTCAGTTAGACGAGTTTTTTTCGTGAGAGTTAACAATAGATTGGAGCTCAGACGAGCACTTGCCATGTAAATAACGATAAAGCAGAGACAGGCTCGCAACATCTCTTCTGTGAAAAAGAGGTTGCAGGACAGTAAAAAGGCCATCTCACACTAGGCTTCGCAGTCTATTTTGAACTCTGTCAAGGCAGGATTAGTAATTTCTAGCAGCTCTTACCCATATGTAGCAACAGTACTCTATCCTTAGACGTATCTGGTTTTCATATAGGTAGAGAATTGTATTAGCAGTGAGCTATCTAATGGGGTAGTAGAAGGATCTCCCCATTTTTCCAGCGATTTTGCTTACAGATTTTATGTACGTGTTTCATTTCAAATCACGATTAAAGGTCAAGCCCAGAAGCTTGTCAAAACATGGAGCCTCCACAAAACGAGAGCCATTTATTTCTATTGATGTAAAATGGGGATCAGAGCGTTTAACATGTAACGATAGAAGCTTGGTTTAGATGCATCAAAAGTAACCAACCACCTCTTTCCTTATTGTGCCACGTGCTCAAATGAAGAGAAGAGAGAATCAGAGAGAACTTGGCCATTTACGGCTTTTGATGCGTTGCCATAGATTGTAGTGTAGCATATCTCAACGGCAGAACTAAGAGGATACATTTACAACTTCCGTAATAATTATGAATTAATTAATACCTTAGAAATAGAAAGGTTCTGAAAAGGAAAAGAGGAACAGCATGGATAACAGAATGCTTGATGATGTACAAAATACCATGTAAGATTATGAATCCGATTGAAAAAAGCAATGAAAACATGGGGACTTGAATTTGCAGCTGCTGGACTATGCATAACTGATATTAAAATACAAAGACGTATCTTCCAAGGAGATGTCCTATCACCACTAGTGTTCATCTTAGCCATGCCATAATGCCCACTAACAACACACTAAGGAAAAGTCAGGCCGGATACAAATTTATAATATAGACAAAAGAATGAACCAGCTAATGTATATGGACAGTCTTAAACTTTTTGCAAGAAACAAAAAATTAACTAGATTCACTAAAAAAGCACAAGCAGAACCTTATGAATAGAATTTGGAATGGAATAGTGCGCACTGCTAGTTATAAGAAACAGAAAACTGGAGACCACGGAAGGTGTGATACTACCCAACTAAGGGGAGATAAGGACACTAATCGAATATGACATTTACAAATATTAGGGAGTTTGGAAACAGACACCATCAAATCAACAGAAATTAAAGAGAAAATGTGAAAACAATTGCTAAGAAAAACAAGAAAACTAAGCTTAACTATATAGTAGGAATCTAATAAAAGATATGAACACATGGGGAAACAAAGATATTGGGTATACGCACAATTCATAGCTTATGACATCATCTAACCGAAGATCTACCGTCTGAGAGACTCCGAGACACCTCTGAAATAGAAGCGCTGGGTCAATGCTACGATATGATGATTTAGCCCAGCTGAATTTAGATAATTCGGATGGCCCACGGCCGAGAATATTGGAATGCAAGTTGAGACAACACTAGGATGAATCCTCCAACACTCCATTCGATCAGCTAAACCAAGTGCCCTAGCTATACTTAGCATATGTTGATAGTTATTCATAGTTTGCTGGTTTTGGAGGTCCTTGCGAGTTGATCCTTTTTCTCAGAGTTGTGAATTCTGTCTATGCCAATGAATCTAAATCACACCCGCCTCCATGATCTTGGCAACAATCTGACGCGTGAGACATTGATCCACCAGCAGGTGACCACAAAATCCTCGCTGCACTGCTTTTTCGCTCATCGTGTGTACGGCGGCATTTGCGCCATATACTGTCTCCATGATCTCATTGAGTTCAGTGCCATCAAAGCCTATATTGCGCCCAACCCATTCATGAACGTATGGAAGGTGCCAAGCAACAGTATTACATCCCTAATTGAAGTGTCATCTGTAACTTCATTCACAATTTCAGACGCCTTTCAAAATAGCGGTTGATCAAAAGTTATGATCGTTAGCATTTTGGGCTTTGACGATCGACTGCATAAAGTAATCTAGGGTGAACAAGATACAGGTTTTATTTCCTGGGTTCATATCTATCATCGGAAGAAATGTACTAAAGATTTTCCCGGATGTTTTCACCCCTTATGCAACAGGTGCATCCTGCTTTGCTCATTGGGCGTACTCCTGTGGAAGCGAAAAGACATTTGCCAAAAATGTCCACTTTGCAATCACAGGTATCACAGATGTGTATAAGTCCGAGAGAAATTCTAAGAAAAGTAATGATCTATAATGTCGATCTTCGTCATTTCGACAAGTTTCAGGTTTTTTGTCGTGGTATACCATGGCTGATTGCTTCCCTGGTGTTATGGATGCGACCATTCCCATCCCATTTAAGGTACACTTTCGTACAATGTTAAGATGTTATGATCCACGTTGTCTCCTTAAAACAACCGAGACTGGACAAGAATGTCCATTTCACTGCCTAACACTTGAAACACGTCCATTTCAAACTTTGTACCTCTGAATATGACGAAACTAAATCCCATGTTTGAAAGACTATCAAACAAGAATCGTGATCTATACATCAGGCAGTAGAAGCTCAATAACAGTTCTTGGGCGCACTGCTTAAGCGACTGCTTGTCCAATGCCAGCAACCTTTCTAACCGTGCTGTTCCCAACGAACAGATGTGTTAACAAGAATTGCAAACTCACTGGGATTAAATCTAATGCGACTACTAGTTCCAATTCATCGGTCGTTAGATACGTGTCCTCCATTGGCGCAACTGCTGTCTTTATATCATTTTTGATGAGTTTTGCTGCGGTTTGGAGAAGTGCTCGTTTCTGTGCTTCTTTATCCTCCTCGCGAAGTGAATTATATTATGTACTAAGAATGTCAAAGGGTTTCCCCAGCCACAATGTTTTTGACGCTTTAATGGCCTTCAGTCACCAATATAGAGTTCCCGTATCGATTTAGCAGCTTTTCTTTGTGGTATTAATTTGCGTACACCGTTGATTTACTATCACAGAAGTATTCTCCTATTTTAGTAACAAGATCCGTTATCGTTTGCGTTTCTTCATTGGTTTTCTATAGGAACTCACAAAACTCTCGAATGCCATATCTTCCTGGCTGTCTTTTTTCCACTTTTTCGTCGTTTAGTAGATTCCGATGACGTGAATTGTCTTAGAATATTGCGCATTGTACGGAAGTTGATGCTACATGACTGCTGGTGAACACAGTCTGTTGCACGAAAATCACTACCAAAATATTAGATTCAGCTTTAAAAAGCAGTGACCCACTTATTCTCGCTGGTTTTCCAATCGACCAATATAGTTGGAACAAATGCTCTTGTCTTCACATAGAAAATTCTTTCGCTACTTCTTCGTTTTGGGTCTTTTCTCATAGTTACAGTTACACAGGATAAGTAATGTGTTCTACTGTCATATGCTCCCGGAGAAACATGAGCTCTCCTTTTCGCTGGTCGAGCAGAAGCAACCGTGCTAGAGACAATAGCAATATCATTTTTGCTGATATGGTTTACCCAATACGTTTTGTGAACACAAGTTCCTGCTAAAAACCGAACTTTCACACCTCTTTCGATACTTACTCGGTTGATGCCTTCAGTTTTTTTTACTCGAATCACAACTGTCTCTTCACGGCCCAAAGCTCGTTCATATAAAGGACACGTTCTTGCGTTGTCTGACTTTATGTTTTACCCTGCAAAAATATGTATACAGTGTATATACCTGCATGTGAATCGGGTTGAGTGCAACACTACAGGGTGAGCCCCAAAAGCAGAAGATATTTCTCTTACTTCCAAAGGGAACAGGTCTTAATAGCAAATACATATCATATAACCTGAGATCTGTATAGAAATTGTTGCACATTTTGGCCCACTCTGTAGAAAAACTGAGAGAAGGGGTAGGGATAACCATAGATATGGTACAAGGGGTGATTCAACATCACTGGCAACCATTACATGTGAAAGATTGACATTAAAAGCATGGGTAAAAATACAAGAGTAATTGGTTCATCATGAAAAATTACAGATTTGGTGTTACCATGCATTACGACCATGTAATCCCTACAGCAACCTACCTTGAAAATGCTGCTGTCAAACCTGACATAGTTATATGGAATAAGTCAAAGAGAGTTGCAACCTTGTTTGAAGTGCGTGTCCCTAATGATGGAGGTCTGAACAGAGCTGGAAGGGAGAAACGGACCAAATATCAAGGGCTCATGTATGACATGAAAAGAAACTGGAATCATAGGGAGATATCAATCATACCAGTTATTATAGGTGTTACAGGGCTTATAAAAAGAACCTGAAGTCATACTTAACTAATATTCTTGGTGAACCAAGTGCAAAAGAATTCTAGACAATTGCACTTACGGGAAGAACGAGAATACTAAAAAGAGCTCTCGGTTGGTTTCAATAAAAAGCAAGGCAATGTTGGCAGCTAGTTTGGCTGCTCCATATCCAACGTTACAATCTTCAAAGGGAGAAAATAAAAAATAAGTGTTTTAAAACATAGTGGAAAATGACTTGTAAGTCGAAAATTTGAAACTTTCCCATTCCTATCTTGTCCAACTTTTAGTATGATGTGGAGTAGACCCAACCCGACATTAAATTGTATAAAAACAAAATGTTGCAATTTTTGTGACAATTGAAGCATTAATCTGTCTTATTATTATTATTATTCGCTCACAAGAAGCTTTCACATCTTGACATAAAACAATACAAAAATATTGCAATTGCTTTTGCGTCAGTTGGTGAATGTCCTGTCTATTCTGATCTTGCCATTATTAAAAAATGAAATTCCATGATTTTGAATTTAGCAAAGAGAATATGACAATGATTTGAAAAAAAAAAAAAATAATATATATATATATATATATATATTCATATATGTATATATATCTTCATATATATATATATGGATATATGTATATATATGCATATATGTATATATACATGTGCATATATGCATATATATATATATATATATATATATATATATATATATATAGCTACCATTTAGATAAAGAATATCTATGTATCTTATATATAGATTAAGTGTTAGCCAGTAGGAAGCTATCCCCTTCATTTCTGATAACTTCATCTGAAGTAAAATCAAACAAAATTAAATATAAAACTAGACCGCTTCCTAACACAAAGAAAAAAGGGTTCGTCCCCTGAAGAAACAAAGGAAACACAGGAAGAATTGAAGTTAAAATGTGCATCTCTCGAATAATGCACAATGATTGCATGCGATAAATGTGTGTGCTAATAATAAAGAATCTGGTTGGCTGACAAGCAAACTAAGTCCTACAAAATATTTAAAACACACATTAACATTTGCAACAACCCTACGAATCCTTACGAGGATGAAACGCGGAAAATTCTGTGTAGATAATTGCCTTATATATTTTCAAAGTTATATATATATATATATATATATATATATATATATATATATATATATATATGTGTGTGTGTGTGTGTGTGTGTGTGTGTGTGTGTTCACTGAACAATAATTAAAATTCCAGTTTATTTTTTTTTGTGGTGAATTGTTTTAATTTGTCGGGTAACGTTCTGCTCGCGTGTGAACAGAAACTCCCTATAAGCGAAAACGTGTTCGGCTCCGATGAGTCTTTGAATAGAAAAAAAAAAAAAATAGAAAGAAAAAATATTTCAAAGAAAGAGAGATAGAGCAAGAGAAAAAAGATGAAAAAAGAATGAAGGAAAAGGACGGAAAGAGATATGAAAAGAGAGAAAAAAGGAAGGTAAAGGAAAAGATAGAGAGCGAAGATATGTTACTTTATTTGATATAAAGAGTTTCAAGTTCGACAAGATGTACTTGAAAAGGACTGAATATACATCGGCCCAAACGTTTCGAAAATAATAACCACAAAGGGATAGCAATTACAGTAATTGATTCAAATAATACAGATTATCAATCTGCGTCCAACCCCCCCCCCCCAAAAAAAAAAAACAGAAACATTATTTAATGACCAAAGAATACTACAACTTGTATGTCTTCAAATCCAATATAAACAAATTCCTTATGAATCGCCCCTTAAGTAAGACACTTCATCAAATCTCCAATACTAACGATTACTACAATAATATCCAATTGATTACTGTACACGCAATAACCCCTATCCTCGAGTGGCTTCCGAGCCTTCATAAGTGGTGACACCCATGTAAAAAAAATGTTAACGAAAGTAAACTGAATTGGTCATGTCTTTCATACTACTAAGAAACAAGGCTTAAGCTGCTTAACAACCTACACCGACACAATGTCCATCCCCACACATGAACCAACTACTTTCCGCGTCCTGAGTTTAAGAAATAGTGTGTTGTATATACTGAAATAGGATGTGATTGTTTATAGTTTCCATTCTTCTCTTCTAATCCCCTTCATCCGGCAATATGCCTCCACCCGGGAAACAGCGGTTATGTACAGTTTCTTTGGAATCGGATTACGTTATCTGGAGATGTTTTTTTATTGCAGACATTTGATCATCCAGAACACCTGAATTGTTACTTGAGGAAAAAAAAAAAAATACACAATAAATTAGAGACTAAGTAATAGACTTAAGATAAAAATTGAACAGAAAAATAGGAAATAGAAACACCAGAGGGAGACACACCGGGAGAAGAAAGTAGAAAGATATGAATGAAGAAATGAAGATCTAGTCGTAGTGGAAATAGAACGGGTATCAAATTGGACAGAAAGCAAAAAAAAAAAAAAAAAAAAAAAAAAAAAAAGAAGAAATAAAGACGAAACGTTGATGAACATACAATTTGGTTTGTTCCTTTTATTATTTCTCCATATATGATAATTGCAACGTCTTTTCAGACGAGTGCCACTCCCTCAGTTACTGAAAGTCCATGTGCCCAAATATGACGTTTAGTCTTAACAGCGATGCTAACCGTCAAGCAGACATGACACTGAAGACGGTCATTTGTATACATACATATATATACATGCACACATACATACATATATACACATACATACTCACGCATATACGCATACATATATATATATATATACACATACATACACATATGCACATATATACATACATATACATACGCACATACATATACATACGCACATACATACATATACACATACACATATATACATACACACATACATATACACACATACATATATACATACATATGTATGCATGCAATACATATGCATGCATATACACACATATATGCATACATATATACATACATACACATAGTCACATACATACACTTACACACATATACATATACACATACATATGCATACATGCACACATACATATACATATAGACACGCAAACATATACATATATGCATACCTATTCACACATACATATACATATACACATATACATATATACATACATACACACAGGCATATATACATACATACATACACACATACATATATACATACACACATACATATATACATATACACATACATATATATAAATATACATACACTAATACATATATAAATATATATACACATCTACACTTACACATATACTTATAAACTTATATATACCCACATACATACATATGACGATGTTAGATCAGTTATTACATGCTTCCAGCTTGTCACAACTTTTCAGTCGCCACAGGACTTCTTTTTTTGTAGATAAATGTCTGAGGCAATATCTACACAAAGAGGTTATCGCAAAGTGTTAGCTTTGTACGACAGCTAAGTTTCTATCTCCGTTCAAAATGTTGAAATCGAGCAACAAGCAAGAGCAAGATAACCAGAAACAAGTAAAACTGTAGACCAGCTTTATGCGGGTACTGGTCTTCCGCTGTATGTTTTTTAATCAGAGATTTGCTTATTCTAGATGGGTTGCCTTCACTACGGTTTACGTAAGCCTCCTCCACCCAAATGCTATATTCGGTCCATGTCTCGGACTTAGGTTTCTGGACAGCAGAGTATATTCCACACGCACCTGGATTATGCATGCCGCAGCTGACAAGGCCTAAGCTTCCTTGGGGGTTTCTGTCAGGGTTACCTCACCATTAGCCCTTGGTTAAGGCTAAGGGTGAGGTAACATACATACATACATACATACATATATATATATATATATATATATATATATATATATATAAATTACAGTTTTGTTATATTTAAATTTAATTAAGAAATATATAACTTTTTAAAACAATAACAAATTTTTATTTGAACAAAAAATTACAATTCAAAGTAATTTCCTTAACCCATGGATTTTCGCTGCCGGCACATCTCTTCAGAGGAAAGTCATTAGCAAAATAATAAATCTGGTTTGATATAATTTTGCTATTCATCATATACACAGAAAATATGTTAAATAATGTTTTTAAGGGACATAAAGAAAGAACATAAGGATTGTAACAAAAAAGGGTTGGATTTAGGTTGGGATTATCTTATATAAAAATATTGCCTCCCAATAATATTTTGAAAAGCTTGATACCACAAGATTAAAGAATCTGTGATCTAACTCATCTCATTGTTCTAATATATATATATATATATATATATATATATATATATATATATATATATATATATATATATATACATACATATATATATATATATATAAATATATCGTCAAGAATGGGCGTTCAATAGAAACGTTTTTTTAATTGGAATAAAATAAAATACGCATCAAGTGCGCTTGAAAGCCAAATCACAACGTAATATTAGGAAAATAAACAAACAGTTTACTTGTTTGAAATTCATCTCAAATATATTTCGGAGGTAGACTCCATCTTCAGTGTGCTGTTTTGTTTCTTTTTTTTCCTTTTCTTCTTCCTTGCAATGTTGTAAATTTGGAGCAAGACGTCTGTTTGTATAGAGCCGCGCGTTGTATCTGGCGGTTGTATTTTTAAATGTTTGAACTGTGCGTTTGAACTTGCTCCAAATTGACAACATGGCAAGGAAGAAGGAAAAGAAAAAAAAAAGAAACAAAACAACACACTGAAGATGGAGTCTACCTCCGAAATATATTTGCGATAAATTTCAAACAAGTTTAATATTTGTTTATTTTCCTAATATTACGTTGTGATTTGGTTTCAAGCGCGCTTGATGCGTATATTATTTTATATATATATATATATATATATATATATATATATATATATATATATATATATATATATATATATACAGAGAGAGAGAGAGACGGATAGAGGGGGAGAGAGTAAAACAAAGAAAGAAAGTGTGAAAGAGAAAGAAAGGTATAGAGAGAAAAAAATCATTGACAGAAAAAGGGGTTGTTAAATAGAAAGACGAGCAGATAAAGAGTGGGAAAGAGAAAGAAGAGAAAATAGGGAGAAAAGGAGAGAGAAGGAACGACTGGAAAGAAATAGTGGAAAAGAGGACGATAGACAGAAAAATAAAATATATAGAGAAAAATAAAAAGAAAAATAGAGAGGAAATCTTGAGAGTGACAGAAAAGGGGGAAAGAAAAATTGAGGAGTGATAAGAGAAAGTAACATGTTATGTTTCTAAGGGGGAAAAATGATTACACCTTTCCCTTTCGTATCGACAATGGTGGTAGGGGCTGAGCGAATAGACGACATTCCGCCTCGTGGAAAATGAAGAGAAAAGACCTCCTATCATTGCATTTTACAATTCTGCGCTCGGGTCGACTAGAATTTTGTGGACATTGCTGGCATGCTGTGCGTTCCCAATCTCGAAGCTTTTCAGAATCGTTCGTCGACAGGAAGACCTTGCAAAGGTTCAACGCCCATTTACGCAAATCCATACGCAAGACATTCTTTCTTATCAGAAACATTCTTCTTCTTTTTCTTCTTCTTTTTCTTCTTCTTATCTCTTTCTTTTTTCTTCTTCTTCTTCTTCTTCTTCTTCTTCTTCTTATCTCTTTCTTTTTTCCTTTTTCTTCTCATACTGTTTCTTCGTTTTTGCTTTGTCTTTTTCTCTTGCTATTTTCTCCTTCCTTTTTTTCTTTTTATCACTGTCCTTGTCTTCTGCTTTTATTTTGTGATTTTTCTTCTTCTTTTCCTTCATCATAAACATACAAAAAAAAAAGCTGATATTTTTATTACTTCTTTCTTTCCTTTTTCTAGTGTTGATCGTTTACAGTCTCCTTTTTCTTTGTCTCGTCTTATATGTTGAGTTTCTATCATTTTTTTTCTTTTTCCTTTTTTTCTTATGTCTGTGTGTGGATTGGTTTATCCTGTAAATTGGAATCGTTTGACTTTTTAATTGATTTTAATAAACATTTTTGTTTATCAACATTAAATTGATTTTTTTATACTGTCACATTTTCAAATAACTAAATATTCTTCTTCAGGAAATATAGACGAGTGCAAAATTGATTTCAACCGTTAAATTTTTAATTCTTAATATCGAGTGCTTTTCAAGCAGTGAATTTTCCTATTATTATAAACCCATGCGTTCGACCAAACGTGTAACACTGTTACCGGACATTTAGACGTCATTCCACCTCAACTTTCAACTTGCGAGTACCTGCCGACTGTTACATCCACTATGAGATGTTAAAAGAAAAAGAAATACTATCCGTATTTCCTGAAGAAGAATTCATAATAATTTATTGTTCTAAAATTTGAAACAAAAAAATCAATTTATTTTAATAAATAGAAATGTTTATGAAAATCAATTTTGCACTCGTCTGGTCTTGCAGCCGCTAAATTACAATTATATATATATATATATATATATATATATATATATATATATATATATATATATATATATATATATATAGTAAGTTATAAAATAGATACGGCGATTAAGCTACACTGAATATTTCGCGTTTCATCCACTTTAGGACTCATCAGGCTTATGCATAGAAGCCTGAAGAGTCCTAGAGTAAATGAAACGGGGAATATTCAGTGTAGCTTAATCGCCGTATCTATTTCATAACTTACTAACTAGCTCTACCTACGTATTGAGCACTTTTGAAGTAAATACTTTACGCATAAATTTATACTTTCGTATATTAATTTTATGTGAGTAAATGAAGTAGTTATATATATATATATATATATATATATAATTCTATTAGTTTTGCGTTTTTGGAAATGATTATGCGAACTATGTATCATAGTTGGTGTTTGCTTCTGTGATTTCGTTTGTTTGTTACTTATAGGAAACCTATCTCTCTTTTTCCCTCATTGTATTTGACCCTCAATTTCTCTGTCTCTAGCTATCTCTTATCCTTTGTCTATTTTTCTTTCTCTCTCTCACACTCTCTTTCTCTCTCTCTCTCCTTCTCTTTATCTCTCTCTAACTCTTCTTCACCCATGCGCTCCAACACATTCTAACGTTTCATCAGTAGGTGTTACGAATTCCACGATTTGCATATTTAGAATCGCGTACTTTGCTGTTCAGTTCATCGGAACTTTTATTTTCGCATTCTTCCTTGTATTTTTTATTACTTTCATTCTTTGTTTTGGGGGATTCTTTCTTTGCTTTTTGTTTTTTACTGATAGTTATATTTCGTTTTTGGTCGAGATTTTTGTTGTTTTTGTTGTTGTTGATTATATACTGTTTTCTCATTCTTTCTTTTTTTATCATCTCTTTTTTTAATATGGTGTTTTCTTTCTTCACTTTTGCATGCCACAAGTCTGAAATTATCTTACCAATGTCAGTGAAATTCAGTCCGTCCACGTTCAGTGTTTGCGACTGGTCGTGTCTTTTTCGGCGAGTCTTCTCATCAACGGAGAGGATCTGCAAGTGTGAAAATTGGCTCAAAAATATGAAACGACGCGCGCACGTGCGAGTATGGCCACCAGAGAGCGGTCTGCACACAATCAATGTCTTGTACTCTATCATTCTCTTACCTCTTGGGGAACATGTGTGTTCTAATCTACGACTTTTTCTTTTAACTTTTTAAAGTTTTTGTTTTGTTGAATTCAGTTGGATACCAAAACCGGGGTTGCAACAGGAAATGCACCGCCTAATACCACTTTGCTCCATAGGATTTAACTCTTACCTTTGCACATTTGGATACATTCGTAGACACATTCACACGCATACACACACGTATGTAAATAAAAGATGGACGAATAGATAATAGATAAAGAGCCAGACAAGTGAAAATAAATATTCAAAAATATATGGAACCAGAGATTATATATATATATATATATATATATATATATATATATATATATATATATAATGAAGTCATATATGTATATATGTGAGAGCTTATCAATATATATACATGCGTATATATATACATATATGAAGTATACGTATAGTAAGTTATAAAAATATATATGGCTATTAAACTGTGTCAATATATAGGTATATATATATATATATATATATTGTCTATTCACATAAAATTCCGTTGTAATTTGGCTTTCAAGCGCACTTGATGCGTATTTTATTTTATTAAAATGAAATCAGCGCTTTTATAACGGATCGCGCACACCTGACACTATATATATATATTAGAAATCGTCAAGAAGAATATCGCGTTCTGATGTCATCAGCATTTTATGTCGAGTACATTCGCCAGTAGAAACGTGAAAGAGGGAATTTGGTGCAACAAAATGTGAAGATATCCTAACACGGTCAGGCGGAACAAATTCTTGAAGGAACTGAATCGATTGAGCACCGTCGCAGCACCGGGGCGCCTGTTGCAAAAGGTAATATGCTTGCTTTATCCTACATATCAAAATCACATTCTTATTACTTTTTAATATCTTTACTGTTTCCCAATAATAAAACAGCTAAATTAGCATCATTAATATATTATACTTAACTGAAACACTCGCACTCCAAACACACTATGAAATTACTGTACAATTTTTAAATAGTTTATATACTCTCTCTATCATTCTTTCTCTCTCACTCTCGTATATATATATATATATATATATATATATATATATATATATATATATATATGTATGTATATATATATACATACATATATATATGTATTTATAATACACACACAAACACACACATACATACACACACGCACACACACACACACACACACGCACACACACACACACACACACACACACACACACATATATATATATATATATATATATATATATATATATATATATATATATATATATATATATACCCGTCTGGCTGAAACTACTGTCAATAATTTTCCCCACTCATTATCTGTGCCCAAATCCAAACGTAGATTCCATGAGCTTTCTTAGAACTGCACGTCAGTGGAACTCTCTGCCGCTTGCCTGTTTCCCACCTGGCTACAACTTGGACGTCTTCAAGTACAACATAAACAAACTCCTAACAAACCGCCCCCTTAAGTAAGACACTCTATCAAAACCCCTAATACTAATGATTACTACAATACCATATCATTGATTACTGTACACGCGATAACCCTTATCCCTGTGTGGCCTTCTGGCCTTGATAAGTTGTGGCCCCCATGTAAAAATATATATATATATATATATATATATATATATATTGAGAATAATGGAAATAGTATTCCGAGAAAATAGAGAAATATAAAGGAACAAACCGAGTTATGTGTTCATCAAAGTTTTGTTTATTTATTTTTATTATACTTAATTGAAACACTCGTACTCCAATTCATGTATAATCTTCATTCATAAAGAAAAGGAAGTCTTGTTTTATTCAGAGGAAGTCTCGAAATAAAGACGAAACGTTGAGGAACACATAACTCGTTTTGTATACGTGTTCTAGGATGAGAAAAAATATTCCCTGAACGAAACAGTTTTGCCCGGATTCTGGCTTTCTTAAGTAACTTAAAATCAAGATATAATGATACTAGGATCATTGTTCGGACCCCATATAAAATCTACAGCAAGTCAAACATTTTAGACATTAGGTTAATAGACTTTTAGTCTTCATTCAAATACAGAGAATCTTGTCTCATGCGTTGCTAAGTCAGCGAAAATCTGAAATATTTTTATTTTAAATAGAAATTTTTGCCAATAAAAACTTTTAAAATACTCTAAATAAACTAATAAAAATTTAGGAATTATTATTAATTGCTAAGGAATAACTATTAGTAACATTTCATGAAACGGAATTTTAATCAAGGATTTCCATTACCGTTGATGCCCTTTGAATACAACTGAATATATCCCTGTGTTTCAAAAGTTATGACCAGTGAACTAGTTTAAGATGTAATCCTGTATATGCAAATATATTAACATATGCAAATACATTAACACTTACAAAAACCTTAACATATACAAATATATTAACATATACAAATATATTAACATATACAAACATATTAATATATACAAATATATTAACATATACAAATATATTAACATATGCAAACATATTAATATATACAAATACATTAACATATACAAATACATCGACATATACAAATATATTAACATATGCAAATATATTATCATATGCAAATACATCACCATATATAAATATATTAATATATACAGATAAATCAACATATGCAAATATATTAACATATGAAAATACATTAACATATGCAAATAAATTAACATATACAAATAAATTAACGTATGCAAATATATTAACATATACAAATACATTAACATATGCAAATATATTAATATACACAAATACATTAACATATGCAAATATATTAACATATGCAAATACATTAACATATGCAAATACATTAACATATACAAATATATTAATATATACAAATATATTAATATATACAAATATATTAATATATACAAATACATTAACATATGCAAATATATTTACATATACAAATACATTAACATATGCAAATATATTAACATATACAAATACATTAACATATACAAATATATTAAAATATGCAAATGCATTAACATATAAATTTACATTAACATATACAATACATTAAGATATGCAAATATATTAACATATGCAAATACATTAACATATACAATACATTCAGATATGCAAATATATTAACATATGCAAATACATTAACATATGCAAATATATAAATATATGCAAATACATTAACATATGCAAATATATTAACATATGCAAATACATTAACATATGCAAATACATTAACATATGCCAATATATTAACATATGCAAATACATTAACATATACAATACATTAACATATGCAAATATATTAACATATGCAAATACATTAATATATGCAAATATATTAACATATGCAAATACATTAACATATATAAATACATTAACATATACAAATACATTAACATATGCAAATACATTAACATATATAAATACATTAACATATATAAATACATTAACATATACAAATACATTAACATATGCAAATAGATTGACATATGCCAATACATTTACATATGCAAATACATTAACATATATCAATACATTAACATATATAAATACATTAACATATACAAATACATTAACATATACAAATACATTAACATATGCAAATACATTAACATATATAAATACATTAACATATATAAATACATTAACATATAAAAATATATTAAAATATGCAAATACATTAATATATGCAAATATATTAACATATGCAAATACATTAACATATGCAAATACATTAACATATGCAAATACATTAACATATGCAAATATATTAAAATATGCAAATACATTAACATATAAATTTACATTAACATATACAATACATTAACATATGCAAATATATTAACATATGCAAATACATTAACATATACAATACATTAACATATGCAAATATATTAACATATGAAAATACATTAACATATGCAAATATATTAACATATGCAAATACATTAACATATATAAATACATTAACATATACAAATACATTGACATCTGCAAATACATTAACATATATAAATACATTAACATATATAAATACATTAACATATACAAATATATTAAAATATGCAAATACATTAACATATGCAAATATATTAACATATGCAAATACATTAACATATGCAAATACATTAAAATATGCAAATACATTAACATATGCAAATATATTAACATATGTAAATACATTAACATATAAATTTACATTAACATATACAATACATTAACATATGCAAATACATTAACATATGCAAATACATTAACATATACAGTACATTAACATATGCAAATATATTAACATATGCAAATACATTAACATAGAAATTTACATTAACATATACAATACATTAACATATGCAAATACATTAACATATGCAAATACATTAACATATATAAATACATTAACATATATAAATACATTAACATATACAAATACATTAACATATGCAAATACATTAACATATGCAAATACATTAACATATGCAAATACATTAACATATATCAATACATTAACATATATAAATACATTAACATATACAAATACATTAACATATACAAATACATTAACATATGCAAACACATTAACATATATAAATACATTAACATATAAAAATATATTAAAATATGCAAATACATTAATATATGCTAATATATTAACATATGCAAATACATTAACATATGCAAATACATTAACATATGCAAATACATTAACATATGCAAATATATTAAAATATGCAAATACATTAACATATAAATTTACATTAACATATACAATACATTAACATATGCAAATATATTAACATATGCAAATACATTAACATATACAATACATTAACATATGCAAATATATTAACATATGCAAATACATTAACATATGAAAATATATTAACATATGCAAATACATTAACATATATAAATACATTAACATATACAAATACATTGACATCTGCAAATACATTAACATATATAAATACATTAACATATATAAATACATTAACATATACAAATATATTAAAATATGCAAATACATTAACATATGCAAATATATTAACATATGCAAATACATTAACATATGCAAATACATTAACATATGCAAATACATTAACATATGCAAATATATTAACATATGTAAATACATTAACATATAAATTTACATTAACATACACAATACATTAACATATGCAAATACATTAACATATGCAAATACATTAACATATACAGTACATTAACATATGCAAATATATTAACATATGCAAATACATTAACATAGAAATTTACATTAACATATACAATACATTAACATATGCAAATATATTAACATATGCAAATACATTAACATATACAATACATTAACATATGCAAATATATTAACATATGCAAATACATTAACATATACAAATACATTTAGATATGCAAATACATTAACATATACAAATATATTAAAATATGCAAATACAGTAACATATGCAAATGTATTAACATATGCAAATACATTAACATATGTAAATATATTAACTTAAACAAATACATTAACATATACAAATACATTAACATATAAAAATATATTAACATATGTAAATGCATTAACATATGTAAATATATTAACATATATAAATATATTACCATATACAAATACATTAACATATGCAAATATATTAGCATATACAAATGCATTAACATATGCAAATATATTAACATATGCAAATATATTAACATATGCAAATATATTAACATATGCAAATACATTAACATATGCAAATACATTAACATATGCAAATATATTAACATATGCAAATACATTAACATATGCAAATACATTAACATATGCAAATACATTAACATATGCAAATATATTAACATGTGCAAATATATTAACATATGCAAATACATTAACATATACAAATACATTAACATATGCAAATACATTAACATATATAAATACATTGACATATATAAATACATTAACATATACAAATACATTAACATATGCAAATACATTAACATATGCAAATATATTAACATATGCAAATATATTAACATATACAAATACATTAACATATACAAATACATTAACATATGCAAATATATTAACATATGCAAATATATATAAACTACATGTTACATATTTCAGAGACGTAATAAATATAAACAGTTTTTATATAACTGATTTGTATTTTTGCACTCACATTTGCGATCGTGCACTTTATTGATTTCTTTTCAACACATCCGGACGTTTACTCACACGCGCACACACACATAAACACATGCACACACACATACACACACCTACACACACACATATATATATATATATATATATACATAACGGGAGTATATATATATGTATATATATATATATATATATATATATATATATATATATATATATACTAAACTTAATTATTCTACTTCATTAGAATTTTTATAAAATGCGGCATATATTTATGACATGCTTTTTAAATAATTCAAATCAATCAGTATATTTACTCCCGTTTTATTATTTAATATATTTTACGATAACAGAGGTGTCAATTGGTGTCTCACGATAACCATTAGAAATAATTTAGCTGTATCGTTACCCCTTTGGTTTCTCGCTCGCTATCATATTCTCTGAATTAATGTTGCAATACGGCCACCCCATCTCCCAAAGTCGTAATACTTTCCGAACTCTTCCGACAAAACTCTGGATAGTGTTCTCACTCCTCGGTCTATACATCATTCTAGACCCCCTCCGAGTATAATTTGTCGCATCAGCTGAGGCTAATGTCATTACCTTGTGAGTCATCATCATCATCATACACATCATCATCATCATCATCATCATCATCATCATCATCATCATTGTTTATTATTTGATTATTATTATCCATCGTTTGTGTCTGGATCAAATTTAAATATATTTAAACATTCTCTGTACTTCCCCAATATGGATAGTTATGTTGATCTATCTTGAAACATGATCAAGGAATTAGTGGACCAAGAAAAGAACAAACAGACAGGAACTATGACTTACGGAAATCTTCTATATATACAATCGTGTTGTCGACTGTACTGTTATATTTATTATTAGTGCTATTAATTTAAACCGTTTAATATAAAAGAATAGAAGTAAAACACTTTTTTTTTCAAATTTCCTTTTCAAGGGAGATAATTTACATAAAAACCTAAAAGTTCTAATATCACTGAGATGTGGGGAAGCGATATATACTTTGATATCAAGCAAACTAATGTTTTATTTATTTATTTTTTTTTTGTAACTAGACATTTTAAATGGATGAAAAATGCTCGATATAATCAGAAAATATTTTCATGAGGCTGAATATCAAAATATTCGTTTTGTTGTCAGGATACTGTCTTTTCATGAATTACCTCGTGGATTTTTTAAAGGTGTTTCGGAAGAGTCCTCCCTGATAATACATCCTCCTTTATTGCATTCTGTTTTATTGATGATACGTAGTAAAGTATCGGGTCTGCTATCTAAAGGAAGTACTTTCAGGAATTATCTCCTTATTTTTCGGAGGAAGGAGAGTAGTGTACTTTCGTCATAATAGCATCCTCTCAGAGTAATATGTGTTCGACCACAATTATATCAAACTTCAGGTAAACAAGAATATGAAACCCGAATGGGGGAATGTTGAGGCACGTTTTTTATTACGAAATAAAAGAAAAAATAGTAAGAGCTAAACATTTTTTACTGAAATCATTATATATATATATATATATATATATATATATATATATATACATATACATATATATATATATATATATATATATATATATATATATCCTTGGCAATGATATAATCCTATAGATTGGTTTTAATATAAAAAGGTAATGTTTTTAATTGATACTTTCGGAGATATTCTTGGCCTGATGATGTGATTTTCTCTAGCAGGGTGGTCACTGAAACATATTTGCATATGTGTAGCCACTAGTGTTCATATTCAACATATATATATATATAAATATAATTTTTATTTTAAATATATATATATATATATATGATGATTGCAACGTCTTGTCAGACGAGTGCCACTCCCTCAGACATTTAAAATCCATGAGCCCAAATGCCTGAGGGAGTATCTATACAAATATGATGTTACAGCTTTGTACGACAGCTAAGTCTCTCTCTCTCGGTTCAAAATGTTTAGATCCAGCAACAAGCAAGAGCAAGATAGCCAGCAACAAATTAAACTGCAGACCAGCTTAATGCGGGTAATGGTCTTCCGCTTTATGTTTTTTTTAAATCAGAGATTTGCTTCTCCTAGAAAGGTTGCCTTCACCACGGCTTCAAACTTTATGACATATGTTCATTCTATGGAGGTCAGGCGCGAACCAGCACCCCATAATTTTATCATACCATATTTCTTTAAACTGAAACATAATCATCAAAGTATACTTACGCAGATAGATATGAAAAGTCGTTATTAAAGTTTGTGCCTATTTCCATCCTATGGATGTCAGGCGCGAACGCAGACCACACAATTTTATTATACCATACCTATTTAATTTAAAACATGCTTATCAAAGTATTATTATGTACATCTATATCAAAAACACTTGTAAACGTTTTTTTTTTTTTTTTTTTTTCATTTTTAAGTTTTTTATCCCATACTTTGGGGAACAGGCGCGTTCGCAGACCCCACAATTTTAATGAATCATCATTATGCCAGATCAAACATACCCATTCCTGTGTCTCGATACATCTTCTATCATCATATGTGATCAGTTTTCTATAATAGTCAACCATATAGGAGCATAATCGTGACCAGACACACACACACACACACACACACACACACACACACACACAGACGTTCAACTTTATATTATAAATATACATATGGTGATCGTCACTTCTTGACAGAAGACCGTAATTTCTTTGTTTATTGTTGATTATTAATCCATTTTAATGTACTTTTTAAAATATTCTTTTATTCTTGTTTTTTATTTAATACGTTTTATAATTTGTTTATATATATATACATATATATTATCTATTTATTTATTTTATTATTTATCTTTTCATATACATATATATATACATTTATACACGCATACATCTATACATATGGAGATGTGGTCACGATGCATTATCTATCGTCTGTGGGAACGAAGGTGGCTCTTTAGTCTAGCTCTTCTCTTACACGATCTATTGCAGACGTCATACTTTAACTGAGATGTAGAGACGCCAACCGGTACTGCCTAACTGTGGACCCTATTATGACGCTTCAGACCTCTACCCAATTTGCCGACCATATAGAAAATAGAACAGTGTATTCACTACCAAAGAAAGGCTGATTTCTATGTGATAGCTTGTGGCTAGCTAGACCGGCTACGGATAAAGTTATTTTACCGCATATATCACAGACGTCGTTCAGCACAAGAGCCTTCGACAGACCTGACGTGTCTGACAAATTTTGCTTCCGAATCTTACGCTCCATTTTTGCCTGCTCATATTTTTTCTTTTCAAAGCTATCACAGTTATGATAACATTATAAACCATGGATCGTCATTATATATATATATATATATATATATATATATATATATATATATATATATATATATATATATATATATATATATATATATATATATATATATATATACTTCAGAATAGTTTTTTCTACAAATTCTCCTGACACAGGACTTCTGATAAATGCATTATTTTCACTTTGACTTTCCATGTCTCACTGACTTTAGCAAATAGGGTGCATACCTTTATAACTATTTATTAATATTTTCTCTCCTCTGATGAGATGGTAGACATCGAACCCCTATAGGTTAAGGAGATAAATTTTCTAAAGCATTCTTTGTCTTGCTTAGAATAATAAAAATTCTTTGTTATGAAACTCAACCACTTCATTTCATTTCAATGAGAGTTTTTTTTTAAATTCATTGAATTACAATTTAATTAATATATATATATATATATATATATATATATATATATATATATATATATAATATAACAAGAACAAAAGAATATTTTAAAAAGTTCATGGAAATGGATAAATAATCAACAATAAACAAAGGAAATATGGTCTTCTTCTGTCAGGAAGTGACGATCACCATATGTATATATATATATATATATATATATATATATATATATATATATATATATAGCGTCATTATATATATATATATACATATATATATATAAAATAAGGTATATAACTCATGTATATGAACATTTACTATTACGTTTATTTCAATGTAAAATTAATTTTCTAATATATTGATATTTATGCATTGTAATTTCCAATGGCATCATGCTAAAATTAGTTCGTTATTTTATTTTCTAAATTAGCGACGATAAAAAAAAATATCAAGCGTTAATAAGATTCCTCGTTTCTAAATAATATATTTCTTAAATTTATATTTTAGAAAGGTTACTAAAGAGAATATTATCCCCCCATTATGAGGGGACATTCTGAATGTAAAAAGAACCAATAAAATCTATTCTCTTAATAATAAAAGTAACAATTAAACTCTATCAATAAAATTCAACTGGTAAAATTGTTTTGATGTATTGATGAGCTTCACAACTTACTGGGGATTAATCTGATCAATCGTTAACAATTTTATTTTGATTCTTTATGGATTCATCCGATTAGGAATTTTGTTTGTTTTTCAATTATGATTTTATCATAATAAATGAGGAAATCGAATTGTTTACTTATAATATAATTCTTAAATAGAAAATAACCTTCTACATTTTATTAGTTTTTTTTATATTATTACTTATTAAATTTTCTTAGTCTTAGTACGGTATGCAATTTCATGCCCAAAACTTCTGATTCTTGGTTCGTATGCCTAATGATAATTAAACACATACATAAATATTAGTAGTATTTTATGAATACTGTTTGTTACTCGTTAGTTATAGATGTAGGTTCATTGTGTCTGTTGTCTTTAATTACAACAAAATGGTGCAATTGACCACCGCTCTGTATCTTTTTAATTATTTAGTTGAATTAGTAAGGATTTCTTGATTCTGAAGTTGCTTAGTTTTCTTTCAGTGACCCACTGAAAGAAAACTAGGCGACTTCAGAATAAGTATTTTTATTCGCGGAGTTGTAATTGGGTTATAGCTGTTTTCAGAATAAATATGATTTGGTTGTTTTGTGCTCTTTTACCCGGATATACATTGGCTTAACAGTACTATCGATGTAGAACTCATTACATACCTTCCAATGTATTATCTTTTATTTGGTATACTGAATAAGTGCGACTGCATAAGCATATGTGGTTGATGATGCAATTTGGTAAAGTTACTCTTTAGCAAAAGAAAAGCATACATATATATTTATATTGTCTCCGAAATTCTTTCACATTATAAAGCTTTCAAAATACAAAATGATTTTAATCAGCAAGATTGACACGTGTTTCAGCAATTATACAATTCAATTGTTAAAGAATCCAAAATAAAAACAACACAAAGTTAAAGGTTATTTTCTTCATATAATCCTTATCTATAAATACTAGTAGCGCAAATGTAACAAAAATGAAAAAAAGAATTTATACTTGAGAAATAACATCTTTCAAATGATTTTCGGTTTTAGTTTCATAAACTCGAAACATTATCCATGACGGATAGCAGAATCAATCGAGTGTACGAGTTCATTGTCTATCTTAATTGTTGATATCCTCCATTAATTATTTTAAAGTTTCATGTGTGTTGACGTAAATGTATTTTAGTCATCCTTCATACCAAAAGTTTTTAACAAACTGAAAATGGAAAAGATTTTAAAAGTTTTATTTTTCATGAATAATTTTTTTTTCATTTTTATTCTGTTTGTAAATAAATCTTCATTATGTTCGCCATATCATGCTTTCCATTAAGCTACCATTTATATATATATATATATATATATATATATATATATATATATATATATATATATATATATATATATGAGTTAGGAAGCCCTCAATTACTAATTTCAATCCTGTATACATGTGTATACATGTAATGTTTTAATATATTAAATTATGGAGTTTTTGACATATGGGCAATGCTGGGTAAGGAAGAGATCATCATCCACTAGATGTCGAAAAGAGGAAAGAGTGTTCTAGATGGAGCAGTTCTGTGGTACTGTGTTCCAAAGCTGCGAGTTTTTTTTCGGTTTCCGTTTAGTTTTTAGCATACAGCGGATGAGAAAACATTATTTACAGAGGTGTTATGACTTGCTGCTTTCATGGAAAAGAACCAGAGACTGCAGATCGATGGAGCACTTATGCAACCAACAATTCAATAGGAAAAATGTCTCTTCTGTGAAAAAAAGGCGTAGAAAGAGAAGAGATCTTCCCTTACTAACTTGCGAAAAGAATTGTTATGTTATTGAGTGTGACAAAGATCCCCACATCATATTCCGCGTTAGAACGTGGCAAACATAGGACCAACTTATACACTAACCAACTTCCGGCATTTATCTATGAAAATGATGGTTGAGATTTAAGTATGACAAACTTACTAACGGATTAACCGTCGGACGGACGAAGTTTCTAAATATAGTGCACCGACGCATCTAAAAAACACGTCAGAATGTAAATAAAGAAATGACTTTTCGAATTACCCTTCATCTGTGGTCCGTCATCCTTGGTCAGTTGTCTCTTTTTCATTCGTTTCACATACAGTTCCACCATACGCATATACACGCATATACACGCATATACACACATAAGCAACAAAACGAATACATATAAAAAAAATAAATCAATAAAAAAAACAATAAACACCGGCAGAAGAAAAGAATGTGAAACTCGAAGTCTTTTATGGATACAAGAATTTTGGCAATTTTGTAATTATTTCCTTATGAACGATTCCAGATTTTCAAAAGTCCGGAGAGGATGATGGCGCGGGGCATGGGGCAGGAGGCAAAACCTGTAGATCATAGGTCCGGGGCCCCTTTCAGCAAATTCATTTGCAACTCCAGCGTTAAGTTATTGTGATGTGGAAGGGGTGTTGACGTTTACTTGTAATAAAACAAAAATGAAAATAAAAAAATAACATATCTAGGACAAAGGAAAGATAAGACTCTTGTGTAGTTCTCCCCAATAATAAATGAATTGGCCGTGGAAAGAAAGTCCGAGGAAAGATAGCACGTTCAAGATATTGACATCAAATGTATAGAAAATACTACTAGGCTGAGAACGATTATTCTCATTCTAATTCTTCCGGCCATTATTCTTTAATCGCGATAATCATATTTCCACTATCCCATAAGAGGATACTGCTATCATTGACCAGGCTTTTGTTTGATTCATTTTAACAGATGAGTTGTACAAGATATTTGTTCACATTACATTTAAATTTATGGATGTTGATACAGTTAGGAAATGGGCGTGCTTCTAAAAGCAAAGCGACAAACGAAATAAGCTAATAGAATAGTATATCTTACAGAATCTGGGAACCTCTACAGTAAAGGGGTGAGATTTTTCTGCTAGTTTGGTTGTTTGGGGGTATCTAGGAAGTTGGCAAGAAAGAATATATATATATATATATATATATATATATATATATATATATATATAAATGAAGTATCTTCTCGATTGAGATTTTTACTATAAGTTGACAAAGATGATACTCCAGACGTCATAAAAAGCATTGCAGATGTATAATCCTATTAACAGCATCCAATCTAATGCATTTTCTTAGACGCGCAATCTTCTCGTCCCGCAGACATATATCTATCAGTGAACTCCACAATCTTGCCATACATGAATTTCTGTCTTTTACATTATTATATTATATTAACAGAACCAAACTCCAGTAAATTGCATCTGCCGATGACAGCAATTTTCTCACCAGGGAAACATTAGTCGTTGACCTGTTATAAGATGTAAACCACAACCTTCCGTGACCATCTGTTCTCCAGCTTGTGTTTGAATACCTCCAGGCCGATGCAATTTGAAAATTGAAAAGAGTAGAACGTTGAAATTGGGTTTACTCTTGGCAGCCTTGTAATACATGCTTCCTTTATTTTGTTATTTTGTCCCTTAATCTTCACATTTCATAAGTGACGTTTCTGACAAGGTGGGGAGAATTCTGGTTTTCTATATAAGGCTCTATCTAACGCCGTTGGCTAATTTTGTAAGCTTTAAGTGACACATTTGTAACTCCTTACAGAGCAATAAAAATGCATTCAATTATGAACGGAGGCTTAATGATAAACGATATCTCTTAGTTTCAATGTTGATAGAAGGAAGTCGGGAATATTGTGATTCTGGGTAGACCTATTATTTGGACAACATGGATCTATACTAGTTAAATCAGTGAGGAATTACAGGTTATAACTCCTGTGAAAACTATTTGTGAATTAATCTATTATTAATAGAGAGTTGGTATCTATTTGAACCTAAAGCGATACTAATACTATCTTTTAATACTTAGCTCAGTGTACTATAATAATTAAGTGTAATGTACTATCTTTTGATACTCGATTAAGGAATGATATAATGTAGTGTATGTTCTGTTGTCATTGCATCTCCCTCCCAGGTATTACCTCTTTCATTGGAGGAGGCAATGTAATTATGTGCGTTCTATCATGGCACTATCTTCCTAGGCATTACCATTCTCCTTTTGGGAAGGACATATTGTAATATATGTTCTCTCGTGATAATACCTTCCTTTCAGAATTGCTATGTCCATTTTTATACATCTATTGTGTTGTAAGGATACAATCTTCCAAGCCATTACTTCTCCAATTCTTACTAGAAGGATAGTTTTGTTCTGATGATGTGAGAACATTCTACCAGGCATTATCTCAAATTTTTTTTTCCGGCAGTGTAATATATGGTCGTTCGTCAAATATTCTAGTAATAATTATTACTAGCGGAACCTGTGGAAGTTTCAAATGGGATTCATTCATATATAATATATAAGATATTGATGTTGGCATTCTGTAGATGTTCAGCGTAAATGGAGATACTGATATCATTGTAGCTTTATTTGTTAAAACTGCAAAAGTATTTATCTAAGCTAGCAGAGACGCCCGGCGTAGTCCGGTCGTAAAGTACGCTTAAATATGGTATTTTAATTCTTGCAGATTTGCAATATATATTATTATAGAGTTAATGTTCTATCAATTTTTTATATATTATAAAGTAGCGATTTAAAAAATAAAATATATATCTTTGTGACTTGGGTTCATCAGCTTGAATCGAAATCGAATCCCAAACTTATGAAGAATTCTTGTTAAAATTGTTTATTACAAGAAATGGAAGTGCATAACAATAAAACGACCCGGATGTAAGCGTGACATAGAAAATAACACACACGCTATCTTATCAATATAAATACATTGTCAGTAATAGTATAAATAGCAATAGTAGTAGAAGTAGTAGTAACAATAGTAGTGTCAGCATAAAACAGGCAACACACTAAATAGTTGAGAATGAAAAGACCGCGGAGAGAGAGCACTAACCAGACCTCCTCTGGATGCGTCCGAAAAGGACCGGGACTTATTGTCATCTTAATTTCAGTAAAAAAAATCAAACAAACAATGGTCATTGTCAATGAGAAGTCAATGGCAAGCGACTGTTGCTATAATGCAAATTCATTTGAAAAGGTTGCTGACATAGGCGAGAATTCTGGAAATATGGGGAGACTTCAATCACTCAGACTCCAGAGAACCCCACCGGTTGTTGTCAGTGAGAAATCCCCGACGCTAACCTGTGTGAAACCCCCTCATAATAACAAGCCGAAAATAACTGATAATATTGGTACTTTATAGAAGGCGAGAGTTAGTTATTTGTCACTCAATTTCCAGAAAAGGCCGACAGTGGTTGATCACCAGAGATTAATGGTAAACGTCTTAACAAGAACAAGTTAACAAAAAGAAAATTCATGACAAATTTGAATAATTAATTGAATAATGTAAGAATAACTATAATTTGGGTTTAGTTGTTAAATTAAAATATATTTGTATCAAATAAAAGTTCATATTATACACACACACATATATATATATATATAATTATTTTTTTACTATAATAATTAAATACCTACAGACACTAGTGTTTCATCCTTTCGGGATTCTTCAGTGCAGGGTGTCACGATTACTACCAGTCGAACGATTCGAACCCCGCGACATCTCTGGCTCGATTAGCGGAGGCCGTATCCATTCGGCTACTATTAACCGTGTTAAATAGCGTTGAATTTTAAACATTTTAATTTAAATGTTCATTACGTCAAGCAGACAGTGATCAAATCGTTATACGATGATCTACGCATATATATATATATATATATATATATATATATATATATATATATATATATATATATATATATATATATATATATATATATACACAAATATACAAATATACGTGTATATTTGTGTGTGTATATGTGTATTATTGGGGTGGAGAGGGTTCCCGTAAGCCGTGGTGAAGGCAACCTTTCTAGGAGAAACAAATCTCTGATTTAAAAAAAAACATAAAGCGGGAGACCAGTACCCGCTTTAAGCTGGTCTGCAGTTTAATTTTTTGCTGGCTATCTTGCTCTGACTTGTTGCTGGATCTCAACATTTTGAACCGAGAGAGAGAGAGACTTAGCTGTCGTACAAAGCTAAGACTCTGTAACATTATCTTTGTATAGATACTCCCTCAGGCATTTGGGCTCATGGATTTTAAATGTCTGAGGGAGTGGCACTCGTCTGACAAGACGTTGCAATCATATATATATATATATATATATATATATATATCACCGATGTATTCGTTTAATTTATTTAGATTGGACTTTAAAGCGGCCGTGTTGTATTCAGACAGACAGTAGACCAGCAGTATTGTGTGTTACATGCAGTCAGTAAAAAACAAGCAAATGTTTGTTGTTTTATAAAACCCTAATCAAGAACTATCGCATACCTTCACTTTTTACTGTTTTGAAACTGACCAAGGATCTTTTCTCGGAACTCGGTCCGATGTGGGGGGGGGGGAAGAGCTGCTTTAGCAACTACGACACCCGCCGAATGAGAAATTACACTACCCGTATCTGTGAAGAGAGGTTATTTTATTATAGATTGTCTGAAACGCCCTTACAGGGGAATGCAAACGCTTCCGTTTTGGGATATTTCTGTACCCAACCAGACTTCCCCCCTTCCTTCCGTGATGCTGGCTATGTCCGCCTTCTGTCCTTGTGCCACATCTTGCATTGGCGGTAAGCAAGTAAATTTCAAACTATCGCTAACCTTGTGTGCGGATGTCAAGACAGTTTCCTTTTTGATAAATTTGTCCTAGTCAGCCATTTTTGTTTTTGAACCTTTTGTAAGGAAGCCAATTTAATTGCCGTGTGACCTATTCGACTCTTTATTCCATCAAACGCACATCTCTTCACATACGTAGATGCGTTCGTGTGTTCTTTATTTCCCTCGACTTTTGGGTGTGTCTTTTTATTTATTGGTTCCTTCTACCATCGTCTTCGGCAGCACATTTTTACCCACCAAAACAAGCTATTCTAGATGTCGTTTGAAAAGCTAGTTACCTTTTTATTATCTTTCTTCTTTTTTTATTGGTTATTTTCTGTTTGATTTTTTTTCTATCTTACAGAACTGACTTGAACAAGTAAATAATCCGAGACAAAAACATTGTTTCATGTCAAATGAAAGAAAATAGGAAGCGAAAAAGAAAATGAAAAATGAAAAAATGAAAAAAAAAAACTTAAAATAAAAAGTGAAAAAAACACACACACAAACACACACACACACACACACACACACACACACACACACACACACAAAGAAAGAGGACAAAAAAGAACAATAAAAATAACAGGATATTTTCTCTTATTTTATTTTTCTTTTTTTGGCAGGGTGAGTTTTTCTAAAGGGTTTAAAGAAACACGCACATTAAAAAGGTTACAAAAAAATAATAAATAAAAACAATAATGACCTAACGACAAAGATCCAGACAGTATTTATATGTTATCTCTCTAAGTGCTCCTCACACGTGGTGAATCTATTATTTTGTAATTTTTCTTTTTAAGACTTATTACAACTAAAATCCATTCCAATTTTTGGATTTTATCACTTGTATCGTGTACCTACGTTATTATATTTACACTAATTAAAATCACAAAAGAAATACTGACAGATATTTTAGTTTTATCTACTTTATAATAAACTAGCATGGGTGCCCGGCGTCGCCCCGGTATTTGGAGGTGTATGTTGACCAAAAAAAAAAAAAAACGGTCAATTTTTTTAAAATTTGACCCTTACTATGACTCCTTAAAATTTATTGTTTTGGGCTCAAATCAAGTTATTAAGTTAGATCCATGTCTAAGGAACCTATATCTAAAATTTCAAGTGTTTAGACCCAAAATCGTCGGAGGAGTTTGGTAGAGTTCTCAAAGGACAAATCGTTGAACTTTTACCCCTTAATCGCCAAATTTTTGTCCGAAAACCCGATCACATCGATTTTCCCAAATCTCAGTATCCTGTATATAAAATTTCGAGTCTGTAGACTTAAAATTGGCAGAGTTATTGCGTAGAGAAATGTACACACACAGACAGACAGACAGACAGATACACAGACAGATACACAGAGACGTTCACTTTTATAGATATATAGATTGTAATAACTAGGGATATGACAAGAGAATATTTTTATCATTGTTTTGACTTTCGAGTACATATCCGACACAGTTAGACACAGTTAATCAATCGATGATCACATCACTATCTAAAAACATACACTATATTAACTGATATATACTCGAGAGTCAAAATAATGAAAAGAATATTATTTTGTCATAGCCCTAGTAATAACGTAGTTGTCGATTTAATATGGCCATTAGTTTTATTTCTTTAAAAAAATATTCAGCCGAACATTATTTTTTTTTTACTGAAAAAAGAGACTTTTTCAAATGTTTTAGTTTCATTCAATTACAATGTTTAAACATCGTTTTATTATTTATTTATTTATTCTTCAGAAATCGCTCCAAACGAGCTATGCCTCCATTTAATGATAGAGGACATAAGAATATCGCTTCAAATTCAAAAACTAGAAAAATTAAGTTTGTTTATTTGTATTTAAAAAAACGTACTAAAATCTTTTGCGGCATTTCCTGAAGAATCTGGGATTGGATTCGAAGCAGGAGTTACAAGCCTACCGAAAGTAAATTAAAGTTTTACTTTCTACTCTTCGTAATTAATATAATTTCTTTAGACATTATTGATGACCGTGGCCAAGTGGTTAACGACACGGACTGACGACATGGTTGTTTCAAGTTCGTTCCCCAAAAATTACTTTCACTTATGACGTCAGCAACCTTCTCTTGGTATATACCCGATGTGAGTCTTGAAGAAATTAAACTATAAAAATATCGTAGAAACCAATGCCAACAATAGAAACTTCAGATTCATACGATGGGATGAGTAAAAAAATAATTAGCTGACAAGATTTTTTACGGCAAAACTAGTAAAATTAAAATAGTAATTAAACACTTTGCAGTTCATGTTAGTTAAATGAGGATCTTTTGCAGAAAAATCCCGCCACAAAATATACGCTCGCAGTCACACAAAACAGACAAAATTGGTTTGAAGTAAAAATATTTTTTATTGCTTACTGAAGAGGATTAAATCCATGTTGTTGAGTATTTAAATAAAAGTTTCGTTTCTCTTATATTTCTGTCCCAACATAAACTTACACAGACTTGATGCCCAATATGTGGTGATGAGCTCCACAGTAGCGTTTATTCTGCATGCTTAAAGTCCTTACCCGACACATAGTTAAAGAGATTTTGCAAAAGTAAGTTAAGGGTATGTAAGCGCACTCATGATGACTGACGAGCTTTTTCTTTTCCAAACCTACTTTCTCAATTTATGTGGGAATCTTATTTTTAAATTTGACTATGTGAACTCTTATTCATATTTAGTGCTTCAAAA
>NC_136494.1:70355776-70388276 GCF_053919585.1 Euprymna scolopes | reverse complement strand
CCATGGTACACCATCTTCAATGGTGTGAGTGATTGATGTAACCCAGCCCATGAAAGTCCTACTCATTTCCATAGTGGGGTTATCATGGCAAATTCTTTAACTGTATATCAAACTGTGAGCGAGCATAAGATTCCTATTTAGAGGTGCCACTCCTGGGGTCCCCATCCCGTTGTTGAGGGTAAACGGTGTAACTCGTCAAAACCTCTACCAACCCCATGGTGGGTTATCCTGCCATAATTGGTAACTGTGCGAATGTAAATCAAAGAGTATAAACATACATAGGTTTTCCAGTTATAAGTAATCCTCTGGAGCCCCATCTCTGTCGGTGAGAGTGAGCAGTGTAACCTGTCACCCCCTACTCCTTATCCTGCCAAATTTGCCAGCTTTACGTAAATCGGCGTGAGTGTGCATAGGATTCTCCCCCACACACACGAGGTCCCTCCCCAGCTGGTAGGTGATGACTTTATCATACTCCATTCCAGATCCTTGATACATTTGCCATCATCAGTTTAGTATAATAGTAAATCATAGAGAAGCCTAGTCGTGTACAAACAGACGTTGAGCTTTATTATATAGATTTTATTTATCTCCTATATTATTATCCTTGATTACATTTATCCTGTCTGTATACAGTTGTTTGCTATTTCACTTCTATAGTTTGATAGGTTGTAGGCGGGCCATTTAAGTTTACAGTTTCAAATTTCTCATTCAAATATAATCTAGACGGTCATTTTTAATTAATACATGCACTGGCTCGCAGTACTATTTTCCACTTGATTACTGGTCTTGCCACTGCTAATCGCCACGATAGCGAAAATGTTATCCTTTTCATCTTTGATGAGAGATGCTGCAAAGTCATCCCGTTTCACTGAACTCATGAATTGAATTTCAATCACTGTAAGAAAAGGTTACATATTTATTGAACAGGAACACCCGACGTTGTCCGGGAATAAATGAAGACCAATGAATGTTTCACACGCCCAATACTTTTATTGTCATCGAAATCGGTGAAAGCAAGCATTTTTCAATCAAATCGATCGATTGCCTGCTCTTATAGGGAACCCACCAAGATGCATCGGGAGTAAGTTTCACGTGCATCTCCGCAGCGATTTTTTGTTTTACACAGAAATCACCACTTATCAAGGCACAGAGGGCACTCGAGGATATGGGTGAATGGGTATACATTAGTCAATGTGATTATAGCGTAGTAAACATAAGTAGTGGAAATTTTGTAAATTTGATTATTTAAGGGGACGTTTCATCAAGAACTTGTTTATGTTGGACTTGAAGACAGTCAGATTGTAGTCAGTTGGAAAACAGACAATTCAGAATACATTGTAGTCTACATTGCGCTGTTGATAAACTACTGTTGACTTTATAAAATTACGCTTACGTAATTACTTAAATTAAAGTTTACAAATATAGAACACGGGTGTCTGCAGGTATGAAAAGGCCCTCTGATTCTTTCATCCTTTTTTATCATTTGAGGAAGTATTAGTTTATTGTTAATTACCTGAAACGCCCCTATTGTAGTATGCCGATAGGGCGGTTTAAGCATTTTTGTAGTCAAGCGTGCTATTTATCTAAAGCACTGGCTTTAATGCCGTTTTCTTTACCTCGTGTAGTATCTTCCCGCCGTTCCAAGGAAAAATTAGAGCAACATCCAGCCTTCGTATATAGGCAGATAAATTAATGTGATAATTGACAGATAAACATACAAGGAAAATAATTCACCAGAATTTTACAAAAAAGACACATCCATAAGTGAAAGTGATGCTTTAGAGCCGACAAAATTCGAACTTGGTACTCCAGACCATCAGTTCATGTCGATATCTACTCCACCACCCACAAAGAACTTGCAAGCTTATTTGTTTCTTTGTACTCGATAATCTAGTTGAACAAAGTCGATCTTTCAACGGTTGTAATATTATTTCTAGTTCCAAACTTGCACAGGTGTTGGCCTGCCCCTCCTCTATCGGTTCACCAACGCTTTGCTGGTAATTCATTGCTTATTATGTCAGTAAAGATGTAACGATTTTTATTCTACTTTGCAAAGTTTCTCCTTCCGTTGGAAAATGGCGGCGGACAACATGGTGTCGTTTTTGTTACGCCCATTAGTGCGTATTTGGCCATAAGTGTGAGTGAGATCTCGCTGCGTCTGTGTATTCTGTTTTTTTTTTCTACGTGGTTTATTTTTTTTATACACTTCTCTTTCTTTCTCCTTATCTCTCTCTCTCTCTCTCTCTCTCTCTATATATATATATATATATATATATATATATTCATATCACAATCTTTCATATATATATATATATATATATATATATATATATGAAAGATGGTGACATGAATAGAGAGAGATATTGCTCTATTCTTATATATTGCTCTATTAAGGTTCGCATTTTTCTATTGTAGTCCATGTTTTTTCAGGCTTCCAGTAAATTCACTTGTTCTTTGCTTTATTTTAGTCTTATTTTTTGCCTTATAAACATAGCATACACATACGTAATAACAATGTACGGCACTCGTCTGCTCTCAATAAAATCTCTCCAATTATCTCCCTTTCATTCTTTCAATTTCTCTGTTTCGCCTGTTACATATGCCTTTGTGAGAGCAGTGAATTGGTATCAACAGTAATCGCTGAAGCGATGTGGTTGCTATGGAAACCACTCATAAAAATGTCGCTTACTTCCTTACTTTTATTTACGAGTTTGAACACCAGTAAATAAATCATAACTTTTGTTTTTGAATTTTTTTTTCGCAATATATCTGAGAAGGTGATCTATAAACTGTAATAACTGTTTGCAATTTAGTCGAAAAATTAATGCCCGGTGAAGCTTTAAAGCAGTTTTGAGTTACTAAAATTTTCACTTAAACATATATTCAAGCACTACTGTGTTTGAATTATATATATATATATATATATATATATATATATATATATATATATATATATATATATATATATATATATATATATATATATATATATATATTTCTTTCTGGTCGAAAGATAATTGAAAGTAATTCAATTTCATCAAAGGTCAATGATAATGCTCAATCAAAGAGAGCAAATTATATTTTTTTAATTCTTTATGTAAATACAGTCATATCTTGCTACGATATGCAGACCGTTTCAATCATATTAAATATCATGAGACTAGAATACTTTTTAATTGATTTAGTTTTTCTTGCCTGGTTATATCTAATATATACATATATATATATATATATATATATATATATATATGCATTTTTTTCTTTATCTATAGTTAAAGCGTTGCATATTAATTGAAATTTGAAAAAATAAAGTATATAAATGGATATGTTTGGAAGGCTAAAAATAACGCGTTTTTTAATAGACAAATTTATTTGTTTATAGCAGATATATTTCGATGCTATACAATATTATCAGTGATAAGTCTGTTTTTTTTTCTTCTCCGCATGGTGGATTTCGCCGAGTGACAGTGTGTTAGTCCGTGGGTTTGGATAAAAACTATATATTTTTTTTTAAATAAGAATTTAAAAAAAAAACAGTAACTAACAGGGGTATTGCGTTAGCTGCGCAAATTGAAATAATGAAAAATATTTCTTTACCTTTACCAGCAAGAATTGGAATACACCCTACTAAAGCGTGATTGTCACAGCTGGTGAATTTCGCAAAATACAATCTGGATATGAGGACACTTTAGAAGAACGATATGCAATAAAATTTAGTTTTAAACTTGGAAAAATGCCACAGAAACAGATGGAATAGTTTAGCCTGCTTTCGGACCATCTTGCATGAATCGAACATCAGTTTTTGAGTGGTATAAGAGATTCAAGGATGGCTAGGAGTCTGTGAGGCATTATGAGAGGTATGTAAGGAGTAAAGAAGTTAGGAAACCAGAGTTGATTGGCCAAATAAAGAATTTCATGGATAAGGACAGCTGTGTTTCTACATAAAAAAAAGAAAAAAGACATAATAACTGCCCAGCTTCATGCCAGTGTGGGACTATACACAATTATTCGCGAGGAACTGAAGAATGTAGGTGTGAAGTTTGTTCACAAAGTTCTCAAAGATGATAAAAAAAGATGTTGCCATGGTCATTAAAGACAGTTCCTAAGCCTAACTATAGTCGAGACCTTGTTTCATGTGAATTTTAGTTATTTCCTAAGCCCAAGGAAAAATTAAGGGACTGTCGTTATGAGACAACTGAGGAGATGAAAAAGACTGCATCGAAGGTCATTGACATGCTCAAACAAGATGGCTTACATGGAGCTTTCAGAAAGTTGTTGGAACGGTGCAATTAGTGCATTACAACCGGACGAGATTACTCTTAAGGGGACTAGAGTTTCATGTTTACTATCAATAAAAGTGGCCACACGAAAAACATCTGGAAACTTATTGAAGTTACTCGTATACATAGTAATTTCGTGTTTTAGGACAAAAAGAGAAAAACAATGAGAAAATTTCTATCAATTTTCAGCATTAGAAACAAACAAGGGGATTAACTTGTTATATTCGTCCTTACTTTATTTTTTTTGCACTCAATAAATTCCTTTTGCTCTTTTAAGATCTAATTTAGTGCTTATTCATAACTGCACTCATTAAAAAAACAAAATATACAAAACAATATCTTTATAATATGCGTACTCGTCACGATACAAACATGTCATATTCCGAAAATTATGTAAATAGATCAAGTGGATTGCTTTTAAACTAAGAAGATCCAAATTTACGATTTTTAGCGATTTTACTAATAAATTGTATTGAACATGAGGCTGATTTTTACATCGACAATTTAAATTGAGTTATCTCCCTCTTATTTATTTCATTACGCTACGACTCGCTTAGTCGTACAATTTGATTTTTCTCAATAAAAAAATACTAGATCAAATTATATGATTGTTTTAATAGTTTATCTTTGTTGTGTTATGAGTGCATGCATCATGCAAACTTTTCTGTTGTTTCTTTGTTTTAATTGCCGCCATAAGTGCCATTCTGGACATGCGCACTAGTTTAACCCAACACTAGAACGCTACATATTGCGCGTACATTTATTGTTTTTTAATTATTATTATTATTATTATTTTTTACATTAAAACACTTATTCTTCCAGCCCTAAGTAACTCTAAATGGCTTGCTAATCGATTATAAAAATGGCGGTTATCTCCAGCTTCTCTTCCAATTTTTGGATTTTTACCATGTCAAAGCATATTTCAATTGCTTTTGACGGATTGATTGTTGCTATTTCTTCTGATGAGTTAAGGGCATAATAGATTCACTGATTGATATAATGATTAAGTAATTGATTTTGCGCTACGAAACAGATACTGTCAAGAATTGTATCCGTCAACTGATTTAAATAATAAATTATAAGATGGTCAAGATCATGATTTTAGAATATAAATTTTTATCATTTATTCTCTATATTGCTCTGTAATTACATTGAGCTTCTTAAATAAGGATTAATATATGATAAGAAAATATATTTCTACAGAAATATATATGTACATATATATATATAAAATTAATAAGCTACAAAATACAGATGTACAAAATATAGCAGGCTGTAACTGTAGAAGAAAAAATAAATGTCCCCCTACAAGGCTCATGTAAAATAAAAAAAAATGTAGTCTATAGCTGCACAGTATCAAAACCCCCCAAATCTAAATGAATTTAATAGCAACCATAGCTCAACCACCCGATTAAATAATGACACCAACTTTAACCAATCTACCAATCAAATACAGACCAACCCACCATATAATAATCCAACACCTAATCTACCGGAAAATAATTACACTAAACAAGAGGCAATATATTTTGGTTCCACATCTGGCTTAATAAAACATAGAATTTCAACGCACAAATATCCATTTAAAAATCACTCCCTGCTAAACCAAACTACCCTATCCAAGCATATTTGGCGACTCAAAGATAACAATATTTCTTTCAATTTGAAATGGCAAATAATAGGATCTTACAAAGCATATAAGCCAGGAGATAAATTCTGTGCACTTTGTACAAAAGAGACCCTAAAAATGTTCAAATATGAAGATATAGAAAATAGAACCACTCTCCTAAATTCAAGAGAAGAACTTATTTTCGCATGCAGTCATAAACATTGGTTTAAATTTAATAAATATAAACCACCTTAAATCATTAAAAATGTTACTTATTAATATTCAATATTAAAATTAAACTATAACTTGAAATGCTTATTAATAATATTTTTTGATTATCAATATTATTGTTATTATTAATTGATCTGATATATCGACCATTATTATATATTATTAAAATATATTCTTAACATTAACCTATGATATATTTTTTAATTTCAATAAATAAATAAATTATCAAATATTAAATTCAATAATTTCCTTGATTTATTATTCCTTAATAATAAATTAAGTTAAATACTAATTATCTCCCTTGCATTGTTTTAATTAAAGAAATAAATCTCCCCCTTTCTTTCTTCAATTTTGAATTTAGCATTTTCGGTCAAACGTATTCTAACCGATATAAAATATTCCATTAGCGTTCTTTTCAAAACTTAACATTTCAGAAGTGGAAAAGCTAAAATTAACATCCATATGAATGCTTTGTCGTTAATTATTGATTTCAAAAGGCGAAGAATTAAAAGGTAAATAATTATATATATGTGTATGTATGTGTGTATGTGTATATATATGTATGTATATATATGTGTGTGTATATGTATATATATAGTTGTGTGTATTTGTATTTAATTTTTAAGTTTTATTAGAAATATATTATCATAATGTTATATTTAAACCAAATTCAGATTTATAATTTTATTCTATTTTATTTCTATCTTTATTCCATATTAATTTACTTATCAAGTAAATGCATACCTTTTATTTTAATTTTTTCCAGATGCATCTGCCTTACTTTAAATGCTAGGTTTATTTATGGTATCTTTTACATATACTAAAAACCCTTCCCAATACTTTTGATGATGAGGAAACTTTGTTTTTTTTAATACTATATGTAAAAATTATTGAAATTAAACTATAACTTGATATGCTTATTAATAAAAATTTTGATCATCCATATTATTGTTAATATTAATTGATCTGATATATCGACCATTAATATATATTATTAAAATATATTCTTAGCCTTAACCTTTGATATTTTTTATTTTAATAAATAAATAAATTATCAAATATTAAATTCAATAATTTCAAAATAGATTATATTTAGTTTGCTTGATTTATTATTCCTTAATAATAAATTAAATTTAATACTAATTATCTCCCTTGCATTGTTTAATTAAAGAAATAAGATTATCTACCCCTTTCTTTCTTCAGTTTTAAATTTAGCGTTTTAATCAAACGTATGCTAACCGATATAAAATATTCCATTAGCGTTCTTTTTGAAAATTTATCATTTCATAAGTTGAAAGGCTATAATAAACATCCATATGAAAGCTTCGACCTTAATTACTGATTTCCAAAGGCGAATCATAAGGTAAATAATTATATATATTTATATATATATATATGCATGTATGTGTGTATATGTGTGTATGTATATGTATATATATATGTATATATATGTATATATATGTGTGTGTGTCTAAGAAATATATTATTATAATATTGTATTTAAACCAAATTCAGATTTATAATTTTATTCTATTGTATTTATATCTTTAACCCATATTAATTTGCTTATCAAGTAAATGCATACCTTTTATTTTAATTTTTTCCAGATACATCTGCCTTACTTTTAATGCTAGGTTTATTTATGGTGTCTTTTACATATATTAAAAACCCTTCCCAATACTTTTGCTGATGAGGAAACTTTGTTTGTTAAAAAGACTATATTTAAAAATTATTGTCCGTGGCTTAATGTCTACCACAATAAAAACATTGTTTTCCGAAACGATCGTACAAATTATTGACTTTGCTGTTGTTCCTTCTTATGAAACGGATTTTTAATTTAATTCTAATTTGAATTCTTAATTATCAATCACATTACTGAATATATATATATATATATATATATATTTTGGAAAAAAGATTTCAGCAGAGTGCTCTATTATAAGGAGAAAAGTTAAAAAATAAGACCGTATTATTCATTTTTTTTATTTTCAGAAAGTTTAGATGAATAAGTCATCAGTACCGTCGGTTTTAAACCTTACAACAGTGGACTGTTTTCGATCCCCGTATCAAGCTACTCATCTCTTTTATAACCGAAATTGGAAACATACACATACGTTACAAGATCTCGTCCAAATTTCGTTTTTTAAAACAACCTTAAACTTCAGATGATAAAATTTTAAAAGAAATGTCCATTTAATATTTTGGACGCTAAAGAAAATTAAATAAAAAGAAAGAGAGAGAAATAGAAAAAGAAAAAGACAAGGGAGAACGTGTATATTCTGTATTGTTTCTGTTATTTAATGTTCTTATATATGTTAACTATTTATCGAGTCACTTATGGGAAAATATGGTTTATAAAATTCATTAATTTTAAGCAAAATTCTTTTTATTCTAACTCAATTTCTAACTAGTCTATAGGAGATAACGTTGTAAAGGCCTGAAACCTAATTCGATAATTATTATTTTTTTAAATTTTTATTTAACTTTATTCTTCTTCTGTATGTACTATATAACACACACACACACACACACACACACGCACACACACACACCACACACACACACACACGCAGGCATATATATATATATATATATATATATATATATATATATATATGTGCTAATTTGGGAATATTTTATTAATTTGAAAATAGAGGTTCTTTTAAACCAATGGCCATAAAATTTTAAGCATAGAATAATATTATAATCTTAACAAACCCTGGAAATTTTATTGTAGTTTCGGCCCATAGAACCAAAGATATAATATTTAAATATTTGATTTGGCGACGAATATAGATATATCCATCTTTTGGGGCAATTTTATGAGTTCGAAATCTTGGCAACTACTGAACAGAACTTAACAAATGAACGCTCGTTGGAAAGCTAAAGACATGAATTGTGTAGAGGGGTTGAAGTCGCATATTAATGTTTCAAGAAGTTGGGGATCACTTTTCTATATTAATTTAACGTTAAATGAGCACTTATTTTATGGTCACCTTGGTTATAAAGTGGGTGTACATTTTATGTTAAATTAACATAGAAAAGTGATTTCCCACTTTATAGTTTTTTCATATCTTAGAAACTACTCGTTTCCTATACTTTTTACCGTTATTTTCGTTTTCAGTACCTTCGAAAACCTATTATACTTGTAATTTTCAAGGATTTTTCGTGGGTGGAAAGATACCAATATTTAAATCATAGTTATTTGTTTTCCAAGTGTTGCTTACGAATTGCAAAATATCTGATATTTCCCTCAAACCTCTAGCCTTGATGGAAGGGAGACAAAAACTTGCTGCTATGGTTTCAAATGATCTGAAATAACAGCAAGGGGAGACTTGATTCCAAATATTTCTAATATTTTTTTATCTCCCCTCTTTCGTTTTCATACATAAAGTACATTTCACAGTGTATAAGGATTATTTGATACTGGACGTATATGAGAAATATTTGGAATCAAGTCTCTCCTTGCTGTTTTTTCAGATCATTTGAAACCATAGCAGCAAATTTGTGTCTCCGGTCCATCAAGGCCAGAGGTTTTGGGTATATATATATATATATATATATATATATATATATATATATATATATATATATATATATATATATATATATATAATATATATATATATATATATATATAACCTGAAAGTTTAATATCTGTGTTGCAGATATTGACGGTGTAAGACTCTAAGGAAGCAACCCTCATCATAGACGTGCATTAGGAGTACACATGCGTCATTGAATTCTTCCATGCAAAAAAAAAAAAAATAAAAAAATAATAAAATAAAATAAAAATAAAAAATAGAAATAAAAAATTAAAAAAGTAACCGATCAGTATTCACCCGTGCCTGTTGAGCTTTTATGAAGCCGACGTTGATGTTAGCACAGTTGGGAGATAGGTTCGGCGATTTCAAAGTGACGACAGAGATGTGAGTGACGGATCGCGCGCTGAACTTATTCGACCGAGGCATTGAGAATGGTTGTGACTACGTAGAAAAATAAATGCTGGAGCATAAAACGTCGCTCGATTTAATAGTACCATTCCTGTTTCCGTAGCTCTTCAACTTTTTTGTTTTTGAATTTAAAAAAAATGGGATGCCTCATTTTTAGAACGTCCCTCGTCCAATCCAGTCCAGCGCGGCCGTAGCCGAGATTGAACTCACCACACGTGTTTGTAGTGTAATTCCAATCTTGTCGGTAGCTCAATACTTGATGCTTCGCCAGGGCTATCAAGAGTATTTTTTATCGTAACGCCATCACTAGACGGGTTGCCTACCACAGCTTAAGAGAAGGATAGACCGCGTCAGTTTCTCAACCTGGTATTTTACCTCGCGATAGATACAGCACCTCGCCTTCCCAAATGGGCACCCATCTGGTACTGGCTAAGCTCAACGTTGCTTACCTTCGGTGATCTGGCGAAAACCGGGGTGTAAACGTGAATGTGACGTATATATATATATATATATATATATATATATATATATATATATATATATATATATATATATATATATATATATATATATTACGACCCTCGTAAACATATTGATCTATTAAAACATGAGATTGTCAGTTGACTTGCTGGCACCTTGCACAGTTTTAATCAGTATACGAATATTTTCGATTCGTGTGAAGAAAGCGTAATGAAACAAATAAGCAGCGTATGATAAGCAATGAAAAAAAAACAAGGTTGGAACGAAGTAAATAATTTAAAGAAAGACAAAATATGAAAAAGGGATACATGGAGAAATAAAGGGAAGAGAGGGATAGTATTAGAGAGACAGGAAAAGAGAGAAAGAGGGAGTAAAATTCTGTTAAGTTGTGGTAGTCAGATGAGGTCTTGCTGTGTATACTTTATAAGGATGCGCCAGATATTAAAGCGCAGTCCAGTATCTTTCATAAATATAACGATAGCGTAGATAATGGAGTGCAACCTGTTTCTGTGAGAAAGGGGTTGTATAGAATAGAGGAGATCACCTCCCACTAGATTACGAAGTCGATTTTGTACTTTGTCGTAGCAAAAAGGGATTTATTTTGTATAGCCTCAACATTTAAGCCTATACAACCTTTGGTCTTCGTCGATCGTATATTTTCGAACTTGGAAACCTATACGAAATTTCGAACTGAACCCTTTATTTAATTCGAGACCCTAGATAGTTCTTATTAGGGCTGTTTTGACTCTTGAGTATATATCCGTTAATATCTTATATGTTTTTATATAGAGTGATGTGATTCTCGGTGGATTAACTGTGTCTAACTGTGTCGGATATAGACTCGAGAGTCAAAAGAATATACTGTTGTCACAACCCTAGTTATTATTTCCTCAGCCATTATCAGGTAGGACATGTTATTAATTATTATATTATTTTTAGTCAGTATTGAACCTTCAACCTCAAAAAGACAGTACTTAGAACAGAATGCTAATCAATGCTCTTACCCGCTGCACCAAGTTTCTATGCTAAAAAAAATCTATTAATAATGTTAACCTAATGTCACTCTGTATTAAGATCTTTACGAATCGTTTCAATCGTAAATGATTATCAAGATCTTGAGACGAATCTTAAGACGTAGCTTAAAATGAAAATAAAGTATAAGGCTATAGTCAGACTAAATAAAAAAAGTCCCCCCTCCCCCCTTACAAATTAATGGACCACAAAGCTTTCTGTCAGAGCGTCAGGATACTGACTACCGACTAAATGAAAAATAGTCTGCAAAATCGCCGGTGTTGAAAGATGAGCGGACGGTGGGAATTTCTGTCGATGATGGAAGTGTTGGTCGTTCGGAAGGAATTTGAGAGAAAAAAAAGTCATTTCCTGAAGGTTAGCTGTCAGCTGGTCTCAGAGGCAATTTCGGAAACAAACGTTACAAACCGGCACATTAGATTGATGAATGTACATGTAGTCGCTAAGACCCACTACACGCCGACCCGATCTTTAACAACAACAACAACAACAACAACAACAACAACAACAACAACAACAACAACAACAACAACAACAACAACAACAACAACAACAACAACAACAACAACAACAACAACAACAACAACAACAACAACAACAACAACAACAACAACAACAACAACAACAACAACAACAACAACAACAACAACAACAACAACAACAACAACAACAACAACAACAACAACAACAACAACAACAACAACAACAACAACAACAACAACAACAACAACAACAACAACAACAACAACAACAACAACAACAACAACAACAACAACAACAACAACAACAACAACAACAACAACACTAAAACTCCACCCCACCATAAATACAACTAAAATATCATTTTAAGCCCAAGTGTGTCAAACAATCGAATATGCTGACAGACCGACTAAAATCTTATTTCAAGCTTAAAGATAACAGACCGAATTTTTTTTTTTATTGCATTTTCACTCCAAACAAGACACAGTGCTACTTGAATGCAGGAGGCTACTGTCTGGGACATACTTTTCAGGAATGCTATGTAGGGAGTTGAGCAGCAAGATGTCTGTTTACATTACACATGAACTTCTGCATATCAGTACTATCCAGGAAGCATGAGCCCGGAAAAGGAATTCCAAAGTCTAGCAGTCCTAGGGAAGAAACTAGTAGAGCAGAAGGCTTTCTTACATCTACGGATTTCTACTATGTAGGGGTGGGATTTTGCTGCTCGTCGGATTTGTCGGGGGTATTTACGTCGAGGAAGAACAATGTCTTGTAGTTCGTCGGAGCACCTACCATTAAAATACTTGTAAAAAGGGCAAAGGGATACTACATTTCGTCGATGAGACAGCGGTTGAAGCCTAGCTCATAGTGCGGCATCTATTAGTTTGGCGACACTTACTAAGAGGAAGAGACTAGTAGCAGATTCACCAGCTCAAATGTGAAAACAATAGTCCATACATGGGCGCATGGTTACCTTGTAGAGGTAGAGGATACTCTCAGGCGTAAGTAACATTTTGGCACGGCACAGAGAGCCCACCTTCATTGCAGCAGCCTTGTGTATCTGTTCCAACTTATGTTCTGCAGGATGGAACGATAAAAGTGTCGCCCTAAAAAAAAAAACGGCGATTAGGCTGGCTTTGGTGTTGTGGGAAGTCATGTTCGTGATGTTCTCGACGTATGACCAAACGAAGTAGTCTATCAATTTCAGCTTGGGGAAGGAGGGGGTAGTGAGAGAAGGGCACAACGTCATAGTACTCCTGAAGCCAAGCCTGGGTCTCTTTTGGAATTGTGGGCCGGCGCCTGATGTATGACTGACGAACATTAAGGTAATTTTAAAATGAACTATTATCAACTTATGAAAATGCTTTTTCAAACTTGACCATGACAAACCAATGACGATACTATTTCGATCTTAACTATGACCAACCAAAAAAAAATTCCATTTTAAACTTGCGCATGGCAAAGCAATGAAAATGCTTTTTTCGAATTTCACCATGAAAATTTTATTTTCAGACTTGCGCATGACAAACCAATTTAAATGCTAGTACAACCATAAGCGTGGCAAATGTTGTAGATGGTTGTATGCAATTGAAATAAGATGCACCGATTAAATTTTGCGCCCTTAGTGATTTAACGCGACAGATCAATAAAACTGCTATTTCAGAATGAATCAGACAGACCAATAAGGTTGCTATCTAACTCTAGGGATAATTAACAGAACTAATTTTAGGATATTTATAGAAGTTGTAAGTTGGATAACCGATCAAAGATTAACACATGCAAAGACTCGAAGTTTTCTAAGCAATAGTTTAAGTTACATACTACATTATTGTTCACTGTAATTAATGTCGGTAGAGACAACCGTCTCAAGTTGGTAGATAAATAAGTCACATGCTTTTACGGTTACACTTTTGTCTATAGAGACGAACGCTTCAATAACGACAGCCATCAGAGAGTTGACCGTATTGTGGGCGTGTTTTCTATTATTTTAGAGTGAACCATTACAAATGAACGAAATTGCTTGACAGACCAACGAAATGCTTTTCGTGTCAGACAAATAAAGTTGCTATTTCAAACGGAACTGCGCAGGTCTTCAAATCTGCTATTTCAGAATGAAGTCTGACAAACTAAGGAAACTATTAGTTTATACTCAACCGTTATAGACCAATTATACTGCTGTTTAAAAGTAAACTGTGACGGATTGATGGAATTTTTCTTTAAGACTGAAAATCAAGGATCAACGAAACTGATATTGCAGATTAGAGCAGGTCTAAGAGGTCTTTAATCAAGAATACAAAATAAATAAAAATTAAAAAAGGATACAAATTGGTTCGACTAATGGAGCACTCGACAAAACGCACATTTGAATATTTCGAGAACGGTTGGGATAAGAGGTGCTCGCAGTTGACCTTGTTTCAAAGAATGCGTTTTTCTGCCATGTAATCGCATTTTTTGTCAGATTGAGGTATACTGAAGAGGATTGAAATGATCGTAGTTGCTTGGAGCTTAGTGATGAAGGGGAGTTTGAAAGGGTATAATGGAGAGCTACACCCAAATATTAATTCAGTAAATTTGCTTCAGATTTTTACTTGATGATGGAAAATGTCCTGAACACAAATTTCCATGATAGCTGTTCTTTACCTATGTATGTTCGACAGTTAGTTGATTTACGAATGGTAACACACACACACACACACACACACACACACACACACACACACACATGCGTGTCTGTACGCAACGCAGCATTCTTTCCTTTAAGCATGTTTATTCAAATAATATAGACAATTCCTGTGTACATATTTTGGTTTGGATCCTTTCTAATTTTTTTTAGTTTTCTTGTTACTGACAAGAACTGGTTGATGTAATTGTCATAGTCATTTTTTACCTGAGTACTTTAAGATCCATCCGGATCCATTGTCAGGGATAATTAACGGAACTAATTTTAGGATATTTATAGAAGTGTATTCTTTTTCTCAAAAAATCTAGTTATTAAATATATTAAGCATTCTATATTACTTTTAAATGCATTTAAGAATTTTTTTCGCTTTTATTGAATTTTATTTCATTAATATTTGATTTCTTATGTTTAACTTTCTGGCAACAACGCCATTGCTAAACATGTTGCTAATCAAAAGTTTTGTTTCCGCTCCAAATTTCTAAAACATTAGTAGGCAACATGTATATTCTTGAACATAGCATTAACAAACATATACTTCATATATAAATCAAATCAGACGCTTAATTCTAACTGCTCTGAAAGTGCCCGGATCAAAAGGAACTACGGCAGCTACATTGGCCAGTTCTTGTCTGAAGCAAGAAAATTTATAAGATAAGTAGAATCATCAAAACACACGCACACACACACACGCACGCACACACGCACACAAACACACACACACACACACACACACATATATATATATATATATATATATATATATATATATATATATATATATATATATTATCTTTTATTTATATAGCATGAGTGCAGGAATTCCACTCTGGACTAAATTACGATAACAGATGCCAACTAAAAAATCATTATGTCTAAACTATTATCCACCATCTTATGTAACTTTAGAACGCCGTTTAATACAAATTTATTCGTTATAATAAATTCCTACATTACATCCTAGGAGAAACATCACGATCTTCAGAGGAGGTAGTTACTGCTTTTCCTTAATCTAAAGCCCTTATATCGCCACCAGGGAACTAATATACACATTATACATATATCACCCTGTCTACCTTCGTAACTAGCTCATAAACAGATAAACAAAACAGTACCTTTTCTTTTCCTGTTAAAAAATAATACTTTCTCTCTCATACAGTTCCAGCAATTCTCATTAGCTGCGAGTTGTAAATTCGCTTATTCATGATTACATATCTTCTTAAATAAACACACACGTTAGATCTTACCAAACATGGCCGCTGTCTCTACAAACTGCAATCATTATAACTCAAGTCAAACACATTGTTTTTCTTTTTCCCCTTTTTTCCTAAATATATTACTTCGTTTACTCTAACCCGAAAACAAAACTACACTAACTTTATTTTTATTATTACCAGAAAAGATGCATTTCCCCTGTTATCATCATCTCTCACAAACTCCCTTCCTCCGTTGAATCTCTTATGTCACCTAATAATGATGCTTGATTCATAAAATATGCGCCAAAAGCAGTCTGAAGCATCCGATACATTTCTGGGCCATTTTTTTTCAAGTTTTAAACAGAATTTTATTGCATATAGTTTTTTCAAATTCTTCTCAAATCCAGATATCTATTTTAAAATTTACCAACTGTGACAATCGGGCTTTAGTAGGACGTATTCTAATTCTATTTGTAGCTATCCATTTGAACCTGAAGTCATAAAAACTGGTCAGTCATCTCATGATGTATAACAATAATATTTTAAATGCCTGTACAAAAAATGTCAGGAAACCTATTGAAGGCACCTCGTAATTTGCTTTATTTGTTTTTATATCAACCATTATACTGGCTCCAGCAATGTTGCAAAAAGTTTTCATTCTTTAAGTTCTTTATATCTTCAAATATTTATTCATGATGTTTGGTTTTACTGTTTTGTAGAAAAATGTTCTTGATTTTTACTTTGCATAACATGACTGGATTTTGCAAATTGAAATAAAAAAAAAACAATAATATCAATATTTGGTGCATTTTTGGTGCAAGGATACCAGTATCTTCAGACATCTTTATCTTGTAACACCAGATAACGAAACAGGTATTACCACTCCGGGCCAAAAGAAATTTAGGAAAACTGGTAATGAAGGGTCAACTGTACATTCTCTCCAGTTCCCACATTGGTCACATAGCTGAATTAATTCTTTTTAACATAATATCCAGGATCGAACGCAATATTTTGTGAATTAGTCATCTCTAAGTCTAGTGATGAGGCAGATTCCACAGGAGAAATAAAAACGGCTCAGGATCTAAAATAATTTTGGGCGGATAGCCGATCCAAGATTAACACATGCAGAGACTCGAAGTTTTCTAAGCAATAGTTTAAGTTACATACTACATTATTGTTCACTGTAATTCATGTCGGTAGAGACAACCGTCTCAAGTTGGTAGAGAAATAAGTCACATGCTTTTACGGTTACATTTTTGTCTATAGAGACGGACGCTTCAATAACGACAGCCATCAGAGAGTTGACCGTATTGTGGGCGTGTTTGTTGATCTTGGCCTCGATCATGCTGCAAGAAGAAATAGTCAAAACGTTAGGGTCGGGTGAGGAATTCAGTCACAAGTCGAGCGATCAGTGGTTAGGAACATTGTGAAGCAGCCACATCTGAGTCGTCTTGGCTGTGTGTGCAGGAATGGAGTCCTGCTCAAAGGCGTAGGGGCATCTGGTGGCTATGTCGTCCGTCCTGGGCTTTTCTATGCTCTTTAGTATCCTTTGGTATTTCGTTTACTTTTTGTCAAGTGTCGGATTTTTCTGCAACAATATGTATTCTTGAACTTCTTAAATTTATTCTTGGTCTTCTGTCCCTACTTCTTATATTCCAGCCTTTTTCATTTTGTCTTCCTCTTTGCCTTCTAATAACCTTTCGTCCTCTTTTTCGTCTCCGTCTCCTCCTACTACGTTTTCTTCATTTTGTGTTATTTTACTTCTTGTTATTGCAACAAATAAATAAACACACCGTAAAAACTAACAAACAAAACAACATCTACATGCTATGTAAGCAAATAATATATGTTGTCTGTCAAAAAGGGGTAAATGAGTAGCGAGCATATTTGCCTAGCTGGCATCCCGATCCTCGAACCGCCCACCTCCATTTGTGGAAAGGAATGATTTGTGACGGACTTCCATTTCTCCGGCCAACAACGTTAGCCACTTTCTAATTTTTCGCCCTCACTGACAATCGTTGCTTCCCCATTTTTTTTTTATTACTTATCTTTATATACGAACACCTTGGAGAAAATCACAAATGGCTACCGAGGCTAAGAGGTAATATTTACCCCATCTTCAAGAAGTTAGACACAAAGTCAGATGAGGTTTTGAAAAGCCAACACATTGGGAGAAATGCAACCTAACCTACAAACATGCTTGGACAGCCTTGTGAGCATTTACAGGAAGGGGCACCTCAAGAGATTTACAATAAACTAAATTTTTTCTGAAAGATCTTGGTAAATATTGTAAATGCGGAGCTTTTATAACTAGCTGAAGTACACCTAAACCTAACAAAAACAAGGGCATTATTGAATTGATTGCCGAGGACGTATTTCCAGTTGATATTAAGTACGGTTTGATTTGGTTCGATTATTTTATTTTACGGCATATCAACATTTTGAGGTTATTTAATGTTGAATCCGGTCATTTTTGTAAACATTCTTAGGTTTCGAATTTTTTATATCTCCGAATGTTTGTTTATGGTGTTTTGTTTACTGGTTTTGTAGAGACAATTTGTTGGTTTTTTTTTGGGGGGGGGCTGTGCTGAACATGATTGAGTTTTGTAAAAACAAAAAAACAATAACATCAATGTTTGGTGCATTTTAGTTCAGGAAGCCGGTATATTCAGACAGCCTGGTCTGGTAATACACGTGTATGAATAAAACCTATTCAAACTCTGTCAGTTAAGTATCATGGGTAAGAAATGGGGGTTGATTAAGTTAAGATACTGCTGTGAAATAACAACTTGGCGTGCTGTGTTCGAATCCTGCTAAATTCAGATTACTTGTTGAACGTTCAAGAGGTAGCTTTCTCACTACCATTTACAGTAAGCCGACTTGTACAAGCCTGTATATAAACTAGTCTTCTTTTGTACCTAAATCGCGGAAAATCGGCTTAATTAATACGTTGGTACATAGAGCCCTCATGATTTGCTAAGCTATTAAACTGGACACCAAACTGGATAAGATCAGGGATATTTTCATTACTAATTGTTACCCTGAAGACCTTTTAATGATTGTATAAATAAAAAGGCTGCTGATTGCAAATCCCCTAAAATATTTAGCCCTTTAAAATGTCCTGATTACTTGAAATTGCCATGGATTTGAGATAATTGTACAAAATTAGGTAAACAGATTGTTAAAAGTATTATTAATTGTTTATTTTAAAACTCTATTTCCTTGCGTTATTTATCAATTTAAATGCCAATGTGCTGCTGGTTATGTCGGGCGGACTTCCTTGCATTTGCAGACTCGTATAAACCAGCACGTTCCATCCAATATTAGACAGGGTAGGCCGGGGCCTCTTAGTCTCCCTGCCTCTACAGTTCTAGACCCTGCTATTAGCCAACATCTGGTTGAGAATCCTCGTTGTGCCAATCAGTATAAAATAGAGCGGATTCAAAAAATCATTTAAAAATTATAGAATCGGTCTCTATCGCAATTCGTACACAGAAGGAATTGTTAAAAGCGTTAAATCTCTTCGCGCAACTTTGACCACGCCCACTTTTTTCCCCTCGCGGTGCTATTTTAATCGCTTTTTACACGCTTTATAAAATTAGATTATTGGTTTTAATCGTCGTTTTTTTTTTGGCACCTTTCATTTATAAAAGATCCCCCATTGCTCTTTTTTTTCATTAATATCATTTCAATGCAATCGATTTTCTTCTGATGGCCAAAAGAGTTCTTGAGAGATTTCCGTATATATATATATATATATATATATATATATATATATATATATATATATATATATATATATACAATGGGACCCAAAAGAACGGGCCCCCTCATATTAGGCCCCATTTTTTAGTGTTTTGTCCGAATGAAATGAAACTCTGGTCATAACTACTTTATTATATTCTAAACATCACATCAAAACACTAGGGTCTTTGGCCTTTTTTTTCTCTGTTGACTGTAAAATGCTCAGAAAAACAATTGAATGCGCTCTGTTTTTTGGGGGTCACCCTATATATATATATATATATATATATATATATATATATATATATATAGTAAGTTATAAAATATATATGGCGATTAAGCTACACTGAATGTTTCGCGTTTCATCCACTCTAGGACTCTTCAGGCTTATGCGCGAATTTTGTGGTTGTCTGTCGTATTTATATACTCACCTTCTATTGAGATTTTAGTTAGCCAATCAGCTTTCTAGTATCCACTGCACCATTCCAATGAACATGCACTTATCAGACACAGGCCTATTTGACCTCTGGTTGACCTGTTCCTTTGTGTGTGCTCTATTTAGCCTGGATATCTAGTTTCTTAACCTGTTTTAAATCTAGCTAGGGTTTTTATGTTAGTTTATATATAAATATATATATATATATATATATATATACATATGTACATACATATATGCACATATACATATATATATACATATACATATACGTATATACATATACATATATGTGTGATCGTTTATGTATATTCATATTTATTTAATTTATTTGTTTGTTTATTTTCTATTGTTTTTGTTAGTTTTAAAACTATTTTGTATCGCTATCGTAGAGTAAATTTTATTTGTGAACACAGTTGTTCGCTATTTCTCTTCTACAGTTTAATAGATGTTGGGGTTCTTTAAATACAGGATAGCAAATTTTTCATGAAGACGTAATCTACATGGGTCGTCTAGGTCTCTACACGTGGTAGCTTGTCTTATTATTTTTCATTCGACTACCGGCGAATGTCCGCTTTCTCTGAGTTCCCAGTATTTATTTGCTAGCCTTGTTTTCATAAGGTGTTTTTTTTATTGTTGAATGTACTTTTGTGGTCATAATATTGAGTTCTAAATCTAAGGAAGTCATACCTACGTAATATTTCTTGTTAGTCAAATTTTCTGTCACAATTATGGTGGCCTGGTAAACTACGCTTTTGGTTAGACATTTATTTTGAAGTGAGCAAAGTGTGCGGTGTCTACAGTTGCATTTATCTTGTTGGTAATTAGTATCTTTATTTCTAGTATGGTTGTTCTTGTCTAACTAGCTCTACCTACGTATTGAGCACTTTTGAAGTAAATACTTAAAGTTTACGCGTAAATTTATACTTTCGTATATTAATTTTATGTGAGTAAATGAAGCAGTTATATATATATATATATATATATATATATATATATATATATATATATATATATATTTTCCACAGCTAAACAATAATTATATAATCTTTCACATTCTAAAGATTATATATATCGGTCGGGTTTCAATCCATCCTGGCTTGAGGTAGTTGCTTGTCTAGCCGCACTGATGAGCTATGAAACAGCGAAACAGTACTGTATGTGGATGACTATATATATATATATATATATATATATATATATATATATATATAGAGAGAGAGAGAGAGAGAGAGAGAGAGAGAGTTGCCTTAAATAAATTTCCGGACTTTTTTGTACAGGCATTTAAAAATGTCGTAGTATCTTGGCAATTTAGTGTAAATCTATTAATTTAAAAGCATTCAAAATTTTAGTAGACTATTGAAAATTCACTAGACATCAGGAGATTGCTGACCAATTTTTATGATTTTAGATTTAAATGAACAGAATTGGAAGACGCCCGACTAAACCCTGACTATTAAAGTTCGTGAATTTCAAAAATGGAATTTGAATGTTATGACACTTTAGAAGATTTATGCCATAAAATTATGTTTCAAACATTTTAAAAAAGGCCAAAGAAACGTATGGAGTACTTCACACTGATTTTGGGTCATCTTGCATGAATCGTGGATCGGTTTTGAATGGCATAAGAGATTCAAAGGAGGTAGGGGGTCTCTGAATGATGATAGCAGGAGTGGGGTAGTAAGAAAGTCAAAACACCAGAGTTGATTTGCCGAATAAAAGATTTCATGGATAAAGACAGTCGTGTTTCTATAGCGACCATAAGTGCACCGTTTGATGTCAGTGTGGGAATTGTACACAAAATTATTGGCGAGGAACTGAAGACGCGGAGTATTTGCGCGAAGTTTATCCCAAGGATGACCCATCCTTGTAACAGACTATTTGACTAAGATGAGCATCAAGACAAGTCCTAACACTCCCTATAGTCCTGACCTTGCTCCCTGTGAGTTTCGGTTATTTTCTAAGCTCAAGGAAAACCTTGGAGGCTGTCGTTAGGGGACAATTGACGAGGGTTTCTAACATGCTCACACAAGAGGGCTTCCATGAGGCCTATTAGAAGTTGTTTGAACGGTACAACAAGAGAATTGCAGTCAGAGGAGATTAATTCGAAAAGATGTGTGCCCATACAAAAAAGTCTGGAAACTTATTGAAGGCATCTCGTATATCTATCTATCTATCTATCTATCTATCTATCTATCTATCTATCTGTCTGTCTCTCTCTCTCTCTCTCTCTCTCTCTCTCTCTCTCTCTATATATATATATATATATATATATATATATATATATATATATATAAGGGAGTAGTCACCAACAATGTGTATTTTTTAACATTATTTTATTATTCCGTGTCTTGGTTTTTCATTGAGAATTATGTTTGGATCATTGTAATTTATTAACCCATTTTATATATATATATATATATATATATATATATATATATATATATATATATATATATATATATATATATATATATATATATATATATATATATATATACACTCGACTGCGGAGTTAAAGGCGACTTTGAAACTGGATTCTATCCTTCGGCCGACAGTGGTTATCATTTCGTACACTGAACATTGCGTAATCATGACACACTAGAACCAGTAGGTAACAAATAATAAACATTTTCAATGAAGATATTGTTCCTTTAACAAGAATTGGACCTCTATGAGAATTTATATACTACGTGCCAATCAATGTGTCAAGTGGTGTTTAAGCGACGGCGTTTAAATTCTACATGATTAAGGTTAATGTATATAACCGGTAATTGATACATAATATATAGTTTAAATTCACTTCTCCCATATGTTAATTACTGGTTGCATGAGGTGTTGATTAATAAAAGACTGCCACATTAAAGGTGACTTTGCAAGTAGATTAGAATCCTTCGATCAGCAATAATTATCACTTCCTACAGTGAATTGTGAATAATTATACATTTTCGAACACTGCTATCAATAGAAAATTAATTAGGCATCCTTATTAGTAGTGCAGACCTTGTAATGATAATTCCTGTCTCAAGCTGACCGATTCTTGAGAAAAATGTTGTTCATGCCGAATGCAGAACTGGAAGTCTTGCAAATCGCTAAATTCGATTACGAAAATAGATGCAAATCTAGAATTCGATTGTAAATTAATTGAAACGAAGTAAATTAGTCAGATATTATGTGTTATATAATAGTTTTAACTGTGTCAGATTGATATAATAAAATAAAAACTTTGGTAGTTGTAACATCTTTTTGAATTTATAGGAATTTTTAATAGACTGCTTAGCTAGTACAAAAATGAAGTCCCGCCAGTCATTGGAATTATGTGCACATAAGGCAATTACTCATCTTTTGTTTATTCATACTAGACATGTGTCGGGATAGAGTTTTAAAAAAAAAGAATTTTTTTAACAGAAATCGTCCCACACTCGGTGTAAGGAGCTAAAACCTTGTAAACGATAATGTTTAGACATAAGAGTGCAACTAACGAAACAACAGTTCTTCCTCTTTTGTCAGAAACATCACGTGTGCAATGTGAGAACTAATGGACAAAATAAGAAAAACGATAGTTATGGGGTTGTCGAAAATAAACTAAAGGTTCACTTTCTAATCTTCTTATAATAAGAATGTAAAAAAAAATGCAGAATAAACGCCACTCTAGAACGCATCTTGGCATATTAGCTAGCTATATGTTTGAGTTTGATTGGAGATAGAAATATAAGGAAAACAATATTTTCTGTGCAAATTCTTAAAGACATGAATGCATTTCATTCTCTTGAGTAAATCAATATTTGTTGAGTTTTTTTTTTAATATTTTATTGTAACTATAATAAATTTTATTATTTGTTTTGAGTGTGGCGAGGTATTTTTTAACGTGGCTTTTCTACAGAAAATCCCTAAGGCGTTTACTGCGTTTTGCTACAAAAGACGTCAAATAAACAAGTGCATCATCCCCAGAAGGAAGCAAAACGTATCACCGGTTTAACAATTCATGCAAGTTTTAGCAAAGTTTCCCAGCCAATTCAAGGTTGATTATAATTATTAAACGCTTAAACTTGTATTCGTGGTAAAAAAAATAATAACAAAACATTATTCTAATGAATGGTGATAGCTGTCAACACTTGGCCCATGAAGTTAACATTTTATCCGTTGGAGGAGGTCAGAGGTTGACAAGGCCAAATATTTGGTCTTCCGTCTGAGAGTAATATGTTTGTGTTTTCTTAATTTATTTGTTTGTTTCGCTACTTCCTTTGCCTCGAAACCATCTGTTTTTTGCCGAATGAATAAATTAACAGCAACACTGACACATAATATCGTAGTTCGCATCCGCTGTAAGATTTTGTTATGAAATAACAGGAGGCTATTAAATTATTTATTGATTATAATTATTGTTACAGTCAATCGATCTAGTAGATGTCTCGATTCAGTTCGAAAGACAAGGGATACCCCATCTAAGGGTAGATGCGCGTGTAATTATAAGGCAAGGTCTGCGCAATCCCTAACTCCACCTCTCCTAAATCGGCACTGCTTGAGTCCAGCGGCAAGGAAAAGTCAAGGATGACTAAAAAAAAAAATGCCGAAATAAGGAAAGAGCATATGCAATATCTGGCATTCCCAAATAGTCACCCATTTTAGTAATGACTAGGTTAAATAGTGCTTAACCGGTGGTTTAATGGGAACCTGTGTGTACACTTTATTATGCTGTACGTGTGTTACAGTATCTTATAAATATAGTAGCAGACCGCCTGGCGTTGCTCGGTTATAAAATACGCTTACATATGATAATTCATAAAGATTTCGTATTTATTGTTATAGAGCCAATTCTCTATTGATTATTATATTGTACCAAATATATAATAATGATTTACATAGTTTTAAAAAAATTATGACTTGGGTGCCATCAGTTTGAATCAAAACCAAAACACTTTAAAAATTACGCTGTTGAATGTATAAATGTATATTTGCGCATGTGTATAAGTAATGCGTTTAGTTGACTCACGCCTGAAAAGTGCATTTTTTTTTCAATTTTGACTCCTTAGCAGCTATTTTATTGGATAAAGCCAAATTGAGATTTTACACGGTTTCTAATCTTTAGTACAGTACAAGTTTCAATACAGTATACCAAAAATTGACAGAGTAGTTCGACAGAAAAGATCACTTATGATGGCATAGATATCATAAACTACAATTGCAACTACTCTTTTGATCTTTTTTTGATTTATGTAATCATGTCCATATTCCTATAATATTTTCTTTTAAAGTTAATGAATTCTTATCTTTCTGAGTCAGAGCGTTAAATTATTCAAAAATTGACATAATAATTGTATAATTTTTTCTGTGCTACGAAACAGATGCTGTCAAGAAATGTACATTTTTACATGCTGAAGGAAATAAACGGAACAAGTTTTTGGAATTTGAAATATAAAATTTTGTCATTTGACATGCTCTGTACTTATGTTTAACATCTATCGAACTTCTATTATACAAATCTCACCTGTCTGTTTAAATGTATGTATGTATGTATGTATATATGTTTGTATGTATGTATGTCTGCCTACTACTTTCCATAGAAGCGACAGATTTTCACGAGATCGGTATCGTGTTGAAGCTAAACTCTCCGGGGGACAAATATCGAAAAATTTACGAAAAACATTAATTCCTTCACCCTCGACTGGGCACTTTTCTACAAGGAGGGGTCGCTTTATTCGCCGATATTTTAAAAAGTTATTCCCTCTTTTCGATTGACTAGCCTTAATTTAAACCTTCGCCACTTCCTGTTTTGCGATGAACGCAACCGCAAAGATGTCACTTTTTTTCACGTCCTTTTCTTCCTTCACGGTACGGGTTCGAGCCTACCTGCCTACTACCACTTTTTTTTTCTTGCTTAACATACACCTCCAAACACTCGGGCAACGCCGAGCACCCAAACTAGTAATAAATAAAAGGATTAGTTTAAATAAAAGGGAAATATAATTGAATGAACACATTTTTCCCATAAACACACACACACAGACACATTGTTTACTGCAATGTATACTGTTTTCATTTAATAGGTTGAAACTGTTAGGATAAAAACAGAATCTCCGTTAAATACGAGTAAAACTCAATGTATCTATTTTTTAGTAGCTGATCATATATAGTACAAGATTTTGTTGAAATTCAAAGACTTACATTTTTATATTTTTCGTTTATTTCACCGTGGAACTCCCAAGCTGGCCGACTTGTAACAACGTGGTCATGGAATTTATGATGTACAAATCAACTTTCCAAAATCCCAGACCTGATCCCATCGCCGCAATTTTGCGTCCTGTGCAAATACTTCAATGGAATGAACTTGTACATATGCCTCCTCAACATAAATACACCCGTCCGACTAGACAATCAGCTAAATCTCGCCATTCACTGTACAGCTCCCCATATTCCAGAAAGTTTCATTCTCTAGTTGCTTCCTTTCTCAAAAGGCTTACCTTTAGAATTCTCTTCTTTTAAACATGAAGTGGATAATTCAATTCATTTCAAACGCGAATCATCCGATTTCTCTTGCATTGCATTGCAAAATTCACAACGACCTTATCAGTGCCATGCAACTGTTGAGCTTCCCGTAGCTTGTATCGTATCATATTGAAAGTGATTCAAGTTCTTTTACAAGTTGATTCGATATTACAAATGTAACTCCTATTTCTCCGCGTGTGTATAAGCTTTCTTTGTACAGGGTTTTCTCAGGACCATCTGGCATGAATATACTTTTAAGTACGAGAAAACTTTGACTAAATTTTCAAAATCAGATAATATTCGCGATCCAAATTAAGATCTTGTCGGTATGGATGACCCACACTAGCTTTTCCGAGAACTGAAGTAAAATGAAACAAGGTAGAACGTGTATGCTTTTTCTTTGAGTTGCCCCTGGTCAGATATACGAGTTTCGTGCAATGATGCAGTATCAAACGTGCTATGAGATCAGTTTTTCTTCATTATCTAAAAGGTTTCTTACATTCCATGATGACAGTATAAAATTAATGCTCTATTTCTTTGTTTTCCTATTGCTATTGTGGATTCATGATGTCGAGGCCTTCCAGTTAGGAGCTTGGGACGAGCATTTGTTTAGTTCACTTTTTCTAGGACTCTCCCCGGATTGGAGCAAACAGTGCATTACTGAATATGGCTGCATAGCTACCGAAGCAGCTGCCTTGCAACACTGTCGTTCTACAGCATGAGTATGATTATCACACCCGACTGATTACGGCTTCCAGTTTAACAAAACTGCCGGCACACATTCACCCGATCGCCACCGGTTTTTACCCCTCCCCTCCTAGTTTGTGCAACCAGCATCCTCCCCATTGAAAACAAAAGTGCAGAGGCAAGAACGAATCAAGACAGTTCACACAAATATAGCAAATCGCATCCAATGGCTGGAGTGAACCTGGGTCAGATTCCCCAACACCCTTTATCAACCGCATCAGCACGGCGGTGCTGACTCCTCCTCGGAAAAGCCGTTGGAATTTGACCAAACTGTGGCAGATACCGATAGTCCTCATTCAGTTACACAGATGGTGAAGGCTTGTGGGTGCTACAGGCTGGGTTACGTAGTACAGCAACGATTAAGGGGTAGCCACATTCTCCCCAGAACACTTGTATTCACATACCAGGATCTCGCTGCCGGATTTAGTTTATGATCATACCCAGGACTATTGACAGTTATAAGGATATGGAATGTGCCTTAAGACTTCTAGAACACCCTGCATATTAAAATGTAAGCGTAAGAAAAAAATATGGCTCTTTCGATTCCTAAAACAAAAGTACACAAAGAATACATCACTGAAGAATGTATTTTAAAAGAAATGTGTGTGCGAAATATATTATAATTCAATTGGCTTAAAAAATGTCGATTTAACTTCATTCTTATTGAATTAATTTGGAACATTTTTAGATGAGTAATTTGCATAATTCATTTTATTTAATTATTTGTGGATTATTATCCTCATCTTCTGGTTCTTGTTTTACGACGTTTCCACCAATTATTCCTCTGGCCTTCGTCTGGTGGTTAATCGCGACGGGATATAAATGTCGACTCCTCAAACTACATCCACAGCAATTACTGCCTTCCACAGTTGTTATCGTCTCACCATGGTTTGGCTAACTAATCCTCTAAACAACAACTAAACAACAACTAGATGGTGATAATAGTCCACAAATAAATCAAATAATATAAACCTCATTCTTGTTCGGTATTGGATTCAATTCGATTACTCAGGATCTCCTAACAAAATGTGATCCAGGATTTGAATACTGAGTTCGGATGTACCTTACTGAAGAGCCCAAGGAAAAGCAAACCTCAAGTATAGAGTAATCCACCTTTCTTTATGCACTCAGGCTGTTTAAAAGAAATTAATAACTAATCGACATTATGAATTCTGCAAAACGTTGCTAAGCATAAACCCGAATAATTTGTTAAATATTATGTTTTTGTATTAAAAGGGCATTGAACCACTTATCAAAATATCAATAATTATTTTATATGAATTCATAAATATGGTCAAAATGCCATCTTCTTTGGAATTATTTAAAATGGTAGTTAGAAAGAAATACTTCTATTTTAAAAGTTAAATAACTCCAATTTGACTGGAATTTCACTTATAACTATCAGGCCGCCCTATATGTAGTTCACATTATCATGCTGAGTACCTATTTACAATGCCTCCCCACGGGACAGAGTTAGACACCAGGGTCGTTTTTTAACGTGGAGAAAAGGTACAAAAATAAAAAAATTGTCTCAGTCGTGAAGGATTTCTCCTCCGCCGAAAGAGAACAAGAAATAGAAGTGCAGCATCTGAAGAACAGATGCTACACTTTGATCTTGACCAAAATTACCATGCTGAGTATATTTACAAGTTCGTTTTTATAAGAGAAAAAAGTAAGATTCGCCTTCGAACTCTCCCCGCCTCCAATTTTCTTGGGGCTTCTTGCCTTATTTTTGTTAGTTATTTTATTTTATGTATTCATAATAAGCAATAAAACTAAATATATAAGACCACAGTGTAGTATCTGTTCTGATGCTACACTTAAATTTATATGTCCTTCGTAAATGGAGGGAACCCTTCTATTCTAAAGAAATTTTTATTTTTGCCTTTATCCAGAGTGCCCTTTTTGGTGAAGCTGGTTTACCCTCACATTAAAAACGACCTTGTGTCACATATTGCTTTCGTGGGGGAGCAAATAAATACTAATAGAAAAAATAGGATCTGACCACAAAAAGATCCAAATTTAGTATCTGATCTGATGCTACACGAAAGTTAATTTGTCTTTAGCCAATGGAGGGGAGCCCTTCTATATTAAGACATCTTTTTTTGCTTACGTACAGAGTGTCGCTTTTGGGGAGCTGGTTTTGCCCCCCCCCATTAAAAACGAAATTGTGTCACATATTGCTCTTGTGGGTAAGCAATTTAATAAAAAATAAAACAAGTAGGCTTTTAATATCATTGTAAGTCTTACATAAACTCAACTTTGTATAGATATAGACTATTAGTAAAAAAATATAAAAAATAAAATATAATGGAAACTTTCTTGCATTTCAAATTCGTCATAAGTCCCCTAAAAGATTCTGCCAAAGTTTTCGACATTTTTAAAAATTTTAAATGGTGTAATTATTTGGATCACAATTGGAATAAGGGTTCTAGACACAACGTTTATTATAATGTTGTTCAGAGGACATAAAAGTATTTCAAAATTTGCTGTTGACAGAATTATTTTGGTTTCACTAACTAGCTTTACGAGTGCGCCATTTCTTCGCGAATTTCGATGGCTCAAATAGTTGAAATAAAATATCTAAATAAATAACATTTCACTTATAACTTTGTTGTTAAAAGATGAAACAAAAAGTGTCGCATGAATTCAAAGATGGTCTTTATTATTTTCAGAATTTGGATACAGATTTATTTATCTCCTTTAAATGACCGTAAAAAAAACAAACAAAAAAAATAAATGCGAGTTTGTTTGGAGAATGATTAGGGGGGTGCAAATTAATAGAAAATGATGAAATAAAACGGTTTATCGTATTATAATCAAAACTTAAAGCCAATAACTAATAATAGTTTGTCAAAACCAATATGCAAATTAGTTAACCTTGCGATTTACATCGGATATACATAAGCATTATATAAAAAGATGGTTCGTCTATTGTAAAAAGTAGAATAGCTATTCTAGTGTGAGAAATGGATCTAATTCTCACATTTATTCACTAAGACAAACGAGATACCTGAAAACTTGAGATGATTTCGTTCAGGGGGTAAAAAAAATCTTCTGTTTAATCGTTGAAGAAATGAAAGTAAATATTTCACACACACACACACACACACACACACACACACACACACACACACACACACACACACATATATATATATATATATATATCATTAACTAAAGGAGACGGCTTCTGTCAATTAAATCTATCTTTGATCCTTTCCACCTTCCGAATAACGGTCATCACTTCTGGCAGAAACTGGCTGATGTAATCGCCATATTTGTCGTAAGTCCGAGTACTGTCCAATCTTTCTCATTACACCATTGAAATGCTAGATGCATTTCTAAGAAAAACTAATACAAAAATAATAAAAATAAAAATAAAATAATAAAAATAAAATAATACAACAATAATAAAAATAAAATAATAAAAAAACAATAATAAAAATAAAATAATAAAACAATAATAAAAATAAAATAATAAAACAATAATAAAAAACAATAATAAAAAACAATAATAAAAATAAAATAATAAATATAAAATAATAAAAATAAAATAATAAAACAATAATAAAAATAAAATAATAAAACAATAATAAAAATAAAATAATAAAACAATAATAAAAATAAAAAATTAAAAAAACAATAATAAAAATAAAATAATAAAAATAAAATAATAAAAATAAAATAATAAAAATAAAATAATAAAACAATAATAAAAATAAAATAATAAAACAATAATAAAAATAAAATAATAAAAATAAAATAATAAAAATAAAATAATAAAAATAAAATAATAAAAATAAAATAATAAAAATAAAATAATAAAACAATAATAAAAATAAAATAATAAAACAATAATAAAAAACAATAATAAAAAACAATAATAAAAATAAAATAATAAATATAAAATAATAAAAATAAAATAATAAAACAATAATAAAAATAAAATAATAAAACAATAATAAAAAACAATAATAAAAAACAATAATAAAAATAAAATAATAAAAATAAAATAATAAAAATAAAATAATAAAAATAAAATAATAAAACAATAATAAAAATAAAATAATAAAACAATAATAAAAATAAAAAATTAAAAAAACAATAATAAAAATAAAATAATAAAAATAAAATAATAAAAATAAAATTAAAAAATTAAATAATAAAACTACCTGTAATAAAATAAACGTTCCCTATAGAAGTAACATCCGTAAATGGAAAGTTATTAAAATAATTAATCAATAAAAATAAAATATACACGTTATGAAAAAATTATATAAATTGTTCAAAACCAGTTAGGCTCATTTTTTCCTGACGATGAATCCAGAAGGATTATAAAGTACTCGGACTTACTTAAAATATGGCGATTACATCAGCCAGTTCCTGCCAAAAGTGAAAACGGTTATGCAGAATTTGGAAAGAAGATTTGCATACTTTTGATAATTAGTGGATTAGGCGTTTGCTATTGATCCATCTAGGCCAGCAAATATATAACCGAAATCGTTATCCACTCAGACCAGCAAATATATAACTGAAATCCACCCAGGCCAGCAAATATATAACCGAAATCGTTATCCACCCAGGCCAGTATACATGCTAGTAAATGTATGCCAATTTCAGTTATATATTTGCTGGCCTTGGTGGATCACTAACAAATGCATAATCGATTGATTATCAAAAGTATGCAAATCTTCATTCTAAATTCTGCATAACTATATATATATATATATATATATATATATATATATATATATATATATATATATATAGTGTCATCCACACGCAATACTGTTTCACAGCTCATCAGTGCGGCTAGACAAGCAACTACCTCAAGCCAGGATCGAAACCTGATCGCCCACAAACTTTAACAAAGACTTTTCATATCTATTTGCGTAAGTATACTTTGATAATTATGTTTCAGTTTGAAGAAATATGGTATAATAAAATTATTTGGTGCTTGTTCGCGCCTGACCTCCCTAGAATGTAATTATGTCACAAAGTTTAACAATGTTTTTTAAAAGGGGTGAGGATCCACAATAACACCTTAATTTCACGTTAACTTAGATTTATTTTTTTAGTTGAATCATATTGTGTCGAATAAATTCACCTCATAAATTCAGGTTCTTATTAAAGTGAAAGCCAAAAA
>NC_136494.1:70270776-70350776 GCF_053919585.1 Euprymna scolopes | reverse complement strand
TTGTGTTTAATCATCGATCATCGATCATTTTAATTAGTTAAATGGGTGTCGTACTTTGGGGTAACTACGCCAAGTCCAGGGTAATTGCGTCAAGAAGCAAAAAGTGGTATTTTGGCAACCACGCATATAAAGAGCACTTTTTTAGCTACCCCCGATTTTTACGCCAAAATACGGCATTTAAAACATTATTTTATGCTTTAATTCTTATTTTAGGATTCTTAATGTTATGATTATAATATAATATTTTATATTCTTCTACTCTATCGATTATCATTGTTTTCTCCTTCCTTTCCCGGTCCTGTCGGTGGTGCATTAGAATACACCGACTGCCTCCCTGCAGAGGGTAAAAGTCCCTCAATGGGGGTCCTAGATATGACCTTAAACTATATCCAGTGGTGAGGCCCCAGCTTGCGGGATTTGGGGAGTGTGGATCCACCCTTTAATTACCATTGCTCCCAGGTCCACTCTGACCCGGAGTGGTAGTACCTGTTAGGGTCCCAACTATGGGTTAAATAGAAACCGACTTGAAAACAACAAATATATTCTATTAAAAAATTTTTTCTTCAAAATCTTTGGATTCGGCATTAAATAACCCGAAAAGGGTTGATATGCCGTAAAACAAAAACAACCAACCAACCTTCCTTTCCTTTAGTTCATTTTTAATTTGAAATTTTAATTTAAACTCATAGTTAACATGCTTAAATATTACAACTAGACCAACAGCTAGAATATACTAAGCTCCAAACCCTCAATTCCGTATGTTAATTCCATAGTTTAATATATTTTAACATATGATTTCAAAATAACATTATTAACGTTTAAGTAACGTAATAATCAAGAAAATATCTATTGTTTCATGTTCTAATATAATTCATAGATATATCTGATTATAACTAATCTTTTCTATATATATTTTCACAGTATACATATATATATATATATATATATATATATATATATATATATATATATATAGAGAGAGAGAGAGAGAGAGAGAGAGAGAGATACATTTGTTATCGTCTCTTAGCAATATTAACAGCTTCGAAGCGATGTAATTCATTTTATCGCTTCCTTAATATTTTTAGTCGCATGCAAGCGACTCTTATAAGTCACTCTGTCGGTCGGTCGGCCCGTAATTCTTTTGTGCTTGGCTTTTTGGTTAAGATCTAAGGTCTGTTGTTAATACATGCTGTTTTTAGCTTTTTAAGCTTTTCTTAGCCTTTTGGCCAAGATCAAGGTGTGGTATCTGTTCCGGCAGATGCTGCAAGCAGGGACCATGTGTGGGGGCGGCCCCACATGTGGGACCTTGGTCAGTGTAGGGGCGGCACTTCATACCAGTTGTCGCTGTCCAGCTCCCTTACTCCCCGGGGGGTTGGTCCCCATTTTCCCCTTCACTCCTCACATTGGGAATCGGCCTTGTGCCTAGTTTGCTCGGTAAGGGAGCAAATAAATACTCTTTTCTTGGCCTTTTGACCAAGACCAAAATGCAGTATCTGTTCCGGCAGATACTGAAAGCAAAGACCATATGTGGGGGCAACCCCACATATAAGACCTTGGTCAATGTAGGGGCAACCCTTCATACCAATTGTCACTATCCAGCTCCCCTACTCCCCGGAGAGTTGGTTCCCATTTCCCCTTCACTCCTCACATTAAAAATCGACCTTGTGCCTAATTTGCTCGGTGGGGGTGCAAATAAATACAGCTTTTCTTTGCCTTTTGGCCAAGATGAAAGTGTAGTATCTGTTCTTACTACATGCTGTACTTATTGTGATATGAAATGGGGGATTACTTTTCTGTATTAATTTAATGAAAAATGATCACCCACTTTACAACTAGTCTGTCTCAAAACCATTCACGTCATTCTCCAGATCATTCAAGTTGTTTTTGAAGGATTCCAGTTATTTTTTAAGCATTCAAGTCATTCTTAAAGTCATTCAATTCATCCTTAAGTTCATTAAAGTCATTCTAAGTCATTTTTTTTTATTTATTTAAGTCATTTCAGCCCATTTTTCGGTCATTTTAGTTTACCTTTTAGAATTTCATATTAATCCTACATTCACGCATTCATTCATTACACGAGAGCACGCGACTAATGGCTATCGGCCTTGTTTTTAAACGTAAGACAATATCTCGGTTTGCTGTTGGTTAGTTCTCCGTTAATATTACAATCACATAGGTTGTTATTGGGACATTAAATTGCCGTGGGTGCTATCCTTGCGGCTTTCGGTCTACCCTTGCGACAACTTTGTGTTCTTCCAAATTTTCTTCTAAAGTCCTTTAATGTTTTCTATTGACAAATTAGGTTGCTGTTCTCATGTAAAAAAAAACAGTCAGCTTTCGGAGAATAGCTTGATTGAGTCTACTGTCAAAGCCCCAACTATGTATTCAAGACTATCCAAGAAGAAGTAGATTTGAATAACTTTTACGGCTCCATGTTCGGGTGGCAAGAGACTCCCAATTTCGTGATAAACATTCAAATTCTAAAAGAATGGAGTCCACCTATGTATCACCGCATTTTCCTGACCAAATGTAGACATTGCAAAACAATTGTAACTGCGTAGATGTTGCAGGAACTGTCTAGAGATGGGGCGTTTGTCAGATAACAAATCTTGCAGCAACTGAGGCAGTAGTGGAAAGCTATTAAGCACAACTTTGCTAGAACAACAAAAACCAGAGGTTTCTTCTTTGTATTTACACAGCTGAGCAATGCTGATACACTTTGGCCATTTTTCCTATGTCAGCCGTAGTGAAAGAGTCTTTTTTTTTGTAGAGAAATCCTTTACGATTGCAATTTTCCATTTCTTGATGTTTTAAAGCAATCATTCGGTGTCTAGCTGCCTTATTTTCTGTCATTTGATGGAGCAAAGTTATATTCTCTCTCTCTCTCTCTCTCTCTCTCTCTCTATATATATATATATATATATATATATATATATATATATATATATATATATATATATATATATATATATATCTTCTTTCTCACGCCCTTGGGATAGGCGAAAGATTTGTTCGGGTTCTGATTCATTCTCTCGTCTTTGGGCTTCTCTCAACTCACCTCGTTTATGTCTTTATTTATTTTCATTTACTTTCTGCCTTACTGACCTCCCATACGTCTTGTTGTTTTCTTCTTTGTTTCATTTGCTCGTCGTATTGCTTCTCTTTTCCTGACTATCTCTTTGCCTTTCTTAAAGTTCTTCTTATGATGAATTTAGCCGCCTTGCAGCATGTCTAGTTCTGCTATCATCATGTTGGATTTTTCTTTCTGAATTTGTTATTCTTGCTCTCCTTTCTTTTTACATATTCTGTTAAGCTCAAGACGTCTTTCTTTTTTGTGGAGCGTTTTCATTGGAGCGAATTGCAGCAACTCTTAATTTATTATCCGCTACTCCTGCCAATCCTTCTTCCCCACTTTCGTTCCTGTTTCGTTTGGGTGGCATCATGATGGCGTACCTGAAAGGGGAAAGTATTATCTGAATTTTTTCAAAAGAATTGTTTGCATTTCAGGAAAAAAACGATCCTTAATGATCCGTAACATTGTTTTTGCTAGCGTTATTTTGGAAAGTCAAAGTTAGGAGACACACTGCAATAAATGTTGGCCTATGTTAGGTACCACTATCATGCCAAATTTCGTCAGGATTGCTTGAGGGTATGAGGTGAAGGAAGGTTATCTGATTCAAATTTACAAAGTTTGCCAGCGCGATAGTGTCCCACTCCCGGGATAGTGGTGAACCCATACTAGGTGTGCTCCATTCCTAGGTGAGAGTTTATGAAGAGTCACACAAAATATGACCTAAACCTTTGACTTTGACATTGAAAAATAGTGTGCACCATCACTAGGTTAGAGACCATCATCATGCCAGGTTTGGTCTAGTGGTGTGGGTTGTAGCAGAGTATATATACATAGGCTATGACCGACTTTTAACTTTAACCATGAACATTTATGTGCACCATCCGAAGATGGGGGACCATCATGAGACCAGGTTTAGTCATGATCGGTCCACTCGTGTGGGCTGTAGGAGAGTTTTACATACACACACACACACACACACACACACACACACACACACACACACACGCGGACGCTACTACTTTATCTATATATATAAAAATGTAAAGTTGGTTCGTTCTAAAGGAATAAAACCATATGTCTACGTTACCAATTTATTGGAAATTTACAGACAACCCATTTTTAGAGTCGAGGTATGTTTTTATGTTATGAAAATAAATTTACCTCGCGAATTATTACAATTAAAATATTAACTAAAATAAATATATTTTTTAACCGTTACTGCGAATCTGTTCTGTTGATAAAATTGAACTTCCGGTTCGATTCATTTCACAGCCACGAATTGACGAAAGATTTCATTTTCTGTTTAGTAAGTAAAAAAACAAAACAAAAAATAACCATAATTTATTTGTTTATCTATGAGTCCAAAAAAAAAGTTTGTCGCTTGCTTTTTGAGTTTTTTTTGTTTTTCGATATAAGATTCGTTGGAATAAAAAAAACACAATTTAAAAAATAGCGCGCATAACTCTCTACATTAGCACCGAAAAATGTTACTAAACATTTATTAATAATTTCTCACTTTTACAAACATTTAATTTTAAATTCCTTTTTAGATGACGACTTTTATCGACTTTTTTTTAAATACCCCCCCCCAAATGGTGTTTATTAGCCCCCCTCCAAAAGTGATGATTATCCCGGAAGCTGTTCTTAAGATTTTGAGGTTGGAGGGGGGATTCCAAGGTGGATCTAATCTAAAAAAAAAGAAGTTTTTTATGCGCACATAAGCAACTATTTTTTATTAACTTTTTTTTTAACTTTTTTATTTAAAAATTAGTAAATTTCAATTGTAGCGTCTACCCCGGAACTAATTTTGACAGTGACATTGAACATTCACCGTTTCCGGAGAGCCCCAAGAAAAAGACAAAAAAAAAGCCGTGGCGCCAAATTCAAGGAGTCTCTAGCCTTCTTTTTGCTCGCGCACCCCAGAGGAGTAAGACGCGTTACTGCCAGGCTCTGTCGTTCGTGCGCGACACACCCTGCCCCGTTTCCAATGGTGAAACCACACAAAAAAGAAAAGACATTCTTCTGATCTATTCACGCCGCTCCTTACCCGAACGAATTTTCTAAACAAAATTAATTTATCGTTTCATCCCAACTTATCGCCAAAAAAATTTGACCAGTCGGGAAGGATTTCTTCTTCTTTATTTTCGGACTAAAAATAACACAAATGTGATACACCAGGGCAAATAAATTCACACCTATTATAACAAGCTAAATCTGATTATTTGTTTTAATTAATTTTTCTAAATATTTATTTTCTTATTAATGTTTTTTGAAAAATTAATTTTAAGTGAGCTGCTTGTTGTTTTGCCCAGCGAGCACCTCGCTTCACAATGAATACAATAATAAATCATTTATCATTAATATATGTTTTTGGTTTTGTGTTGAATAAAACATTTTTTTCATTACAACAATAATGAACCAATTTAAACCTTCCGGCATGCGTTTAAGGGTTACGAAATTATCAATAAATCGTTTAGTTACTAAGAACGTCAGTAAATAAAAAAAATGTTACGTGCGCATGCATTGACTAGGGGGGGGGCTAAGGGAGCGACCATTAAATAATTATGCTGGTCGCCATGGAATTCAACGCCCAAGGAGTACCTAAAGTGGCACTTATGCACTTATGTTATCGTGCTATTTTTTAAACTAGTATTTTCATATTAAATTCAAGTTTTACAATATGTTTTTCTTTTATTAATTTGTTAAGTGAAAGTACAGATAACCCGGTCGGTTTCTAATGTGATGAAAATCTAGTCCCCCCCCCCAAAAAAAATAAAGGGGTACTCTGGATAATAACAAAATATTAAAATTGACTCAGTCTCGAAAGATTTCTTCTCTACTGAACGAGGAAACAAACGGTGAAGTGTAGTTCACCTTCTGTTTCTCTCCCCCTCTCTCTTCCTCTCTTAATATCTCTCTATCCATCTTCTCCCTTTCCCTCTCTCAATCTATATTTCTCTCTATATCACCCTCTCCATCTCTCTTTGAGCCCCTTTCTCTCTCTAACTCCCTCTATCTCTCTCCTTTCCTCTGTCTCATCCCTCTCTGTTTCTAACGCTCCCCCTCTCTCTGTTTATCTATCAATCCCTTTATCTCTCTATCTCCTTCTCTTTCTCTATTTTCCTCTCACTTTCTCTTTTCTATCTATATATCTTCCTCTCTATCTCTCCATCTCTAATCCCTCATCCTATTTTAGTCTCCTAAATTAATTACAGTGAATAAGGCATTGTCAAAACATGGATAAATCCTATTTTAGTCACCTAATTAACTGACTGTGAGAATAGAAGTTATTTGAAAATTACTGCTACCTTGAACAGCGCCAGAAGTAACTGGTAAAACCTTTATTAATTAAATTGATTTTGGCAGCCATTTGGTAACAAAATGACATAGCCTTAGCCCTTGCTGCATGAGGAATACCTACGACCTTGCTGCCAAGTAGAAGAATTATTTATTCTACTTTAAAACATTCAATTTTTCAAAAATCTCATGTTCGACATCTCCAAAACATCCAATATGGGGAAAAATATTGCAGGAATGCAACCTTATTGTTTAGGATCAATGCACAATGGTACGCAAAATTTACTTCTCCGCAACTTTTATTGATAAATAAATCTACTTCTCTGCCACGGGCACTGAACCCCTCCCTTTTTTTTAAATAGTATTTTCGGGTGGGTATGCTGACAACAAATATCAGTTAAATTTTGCAAATAGCCCCCCCTCCAAAAGTGGTGTTTATTCCGGAAGCTGTTCTTAAGATGAGGAGGTTGGGGGGGGGGGGTGATTCCAAGGTGGACCTAATCTAAAAAAACAAAAAAACAAGTTTTTTATGCGCACATAAGCAACTATTTTTTATTAAGTTTTTTTTTTTACTTTTTTATTTAAAAATTAGTAAATGTCAAAAAATAGAATAATAAATAATTTATTATTAATATGTGTTTTTGGTATTGTGTTGAATGAAACTTTTTTTTTCATTACAACAATAATGAACCAATTTAAATCTTCCGGCATGCGTTTAAGGGTTACGAAATTATCAATTATTTAGGACCAATGCACAATGGTACGCAAAAAATCACTTGAGGCTCTTGGTCGATCCTTGCAAGATTTGCGTGGCAATGTCAGACCATTTGGGAATGCAGTAATATTGCTTGCAGGAGATTTCAGACAAATGTTACCTGTTATTCTTCAATCAACATCAGCAGATTAAATAAATGCAAGCCTCAAATACTCTACTTTTTTGTTCCATGTGAAGCTATTAAGCTTAACTCAAAATATTTATGTCCAGTTGCCGACTGTTCGATCAGCACAAAAACTTTTGCATCACTTGTGGGAAATTGGGTACGAAAAAGTGCCAGCTGGTCAGAGTTAAGGGCAAAATTCTTTGACTTTTAACTTCTGTAATTTTATTTCACCAAAAGAATAATTAGTTTAAAATGTTTTTTCAGATATTCAAATTATAAGAATTCCATTTGACTGAGTAAATGAGCTATTCTTGCAGGTCAATACACAGATGCCCATGAACTTAACGCTATTATTCAATGTAAAATTCCAACAGCTATATTTGCCAGGGATGCCACCGCATGTATTGCAACTGAACTTTGATGTACTAATTATCATGTTGTGAAATATAAACCAATCCAAGCTTTGCAATGGCAAATAGCTTGCAGTAAAAAAAAATTAACAAACAATATCATAGAAACAACAATCTTAACAGGACTTTTCACAGATGAATATATCTTCATTCCATACATTCCTATGATTCCACCGGATACATCATTACACTTTAGGAAATTGAACTTTCCAATTTTATTGTCATTTGCAATAACCATCAACAAAGCACAAGGAACAATCTTTACAATTGTGGGCCTTACAGTTACACACTGACTGTTTTTTGACATGGACAATTTATATTACGTATTCAAGAGTCACCAAACCGGAAAATCTCTATATCAGCTAAGAAAATGAAACAACAAAAACTGTGTACCTATGCAAAATGGAAAATTTAACCTATAAGAAACATGCTTTTTCTCATTTTGGAACTTTTTCCATTGCGCCAATTTCAGCCACAGCAACGCGTGGCAGGGTACAGCTAGTATTTATATATATTAGTGTACACCATTCGTCCAAAATAGCAACCCCCCCAAATTATGCTTCGCCATTGTTCGCAATAATTATAGGAGAATTATGAATCGCGCCAATAATTGAATTCTTGTTCATACAATTTTTTTTCATTTCTGATGTCATAAATAAAATGCATTGACTTTTTATTTAGAGCGGATAATTCGTTTCAGAATTCATCTAAGACATGTGATTTGTCTTATTTTAGCATTGGTGTATGGAGCAAAAATACTGCTCCATAATTAGAAAAAACCCAGCGATAAGTGTAACATGTATAAATTCTGATCTAGAAAACAATTTTTTTTTTTGCATTTTGTCATCGCTCATAGAATGTTATGACGAAAAGCCAAAATGAGAGACGAAAGGGTTATGAGGGTGTCGAAAGTAAAACCAATGTACACTTTTAACCTGCTATTTTATTTCTCGCTCTTCTCAACAATTCAAGTGGCTCGGAAAAAAATACGTATACTTCAGGATTGGCTTTGTTGCCGGGTTCGAATCTCCAGGTCAGCGGTAACCATGACATCCTACACTAATGATTCCCAAAAGGATGAAGCACTGTAGGTATTTAATAATTATCATAGTAAATAATTATATATATATATATATATATATGCACGTATATGTATATATATATGTGGGGGGGGGGACAAATTTGTATGGTCGCGAAACTGGACTGCTAATGTTTTGGACAGATCGTCGGTCAAGACCATAAGTCCTCGTCAGTCGGCTTTATAAAGTGTGTATTCCACGTAAGGAGCCCAGTTCTTAAATGAAAGATTAGGAAATTATTTGTTTAAAAGACAAAACATGTTAAAATTTAGAGGGGTTATGTGACAGAAACTCCAGATATTAAAAATGAAGGCAACAAAAAGAGATGGAGGAAAAATAAGAGGAATAATAAAAAGGGGAAGATCAAAATCCGGTATAATTGAGATTGTAAATGTAACGGGAGGAGGGAAAGAAAGACGGGGTGAACGTAAATAAACTATCTATAGAGGGGGAAAGAGGGGTTACAAGCCAATAATTTGTTCCAGAATTTATTAGTATATTGAATATTAATAGCATAACTTAATGCAGTAAATACCCATACATAGCCCTATATATATATATATATATATATATATATATATATATATATGTGTGTGTGTGTGTGTGTGTGTGTGCGTGTGTGTGTCTGTGTCTGTGTCTGTGTGTGTGTATTCATCTAAATATATACAGTATTGAATATTAATAGCATAACTTAATGCAGTAAATACCCATATATATATATATATATATATATATATATATATATACATGCAGTATTGATTATTAATAGCATAATTAATGCAGTAAATATCCAATGCATAGCCACACACACACACACACACACACACACACACACACACACACACACACATATATATATATATATATATATATATTGACAGCCCCTTTAAGAAATTCGTTTCTTATCGTTGAGCACTTTCAGTTAAATTAAAAGTCGGTCAACTTAGCTCTTATGCATAGATCATCGCATAACGATTAGATCACTCTCTGACTGATGTAAATGAACATTTAAAATTAAAATGTTTAAATTCGACGTTATTTCACGCAGTTAATGGTAGCCGAATGGATTAGGTCTTCGCTAAACAAAGCCAGAGATGTCTCGTGATGCGGGGTTCGAATCGTTCGGCTGGTATTAATCGTGACACCCTGCACTGAAGATTCCCGAAAGGATGAAGCACTGGTGTCTGTAGGTATTTAATAATTATTATAGTATATATATATATATATATATATATATATATATATATATATATATATATATTTGTGTGTGTATATTCATCTCTCTCTCTCTATATATATATATATATCTTTTCACTTTACATTTTACAAGACATGAAAGTTTAATATGCAAAATTTGTTTGCTATTTAACTTTACTTATGATAATAATAAATTTTACTACGATAAAATTAAAAATAACATTAATGATATCAAATGAAACTACTACTACTAATAATAATAATACTTCGAATAAACATAATTATAATAAAAAATAATAAAAACATGTCCATAATATTTATGACAGTAATCATTAGTCAAAAAGATTATAATCAGGATACAGAAATAGAAATGATGAATAATTAAAAAATAAAATAATCAATGATTACAGTCATAGTGAAAGTTTATAAAACATGGCAAATATTTGGAAACGAATAAAAAAGTAAATCAAAATCAACTAGAATGTCAATATAATTAGATTATATACAAAATAGAGATAAAATATAGAGTAATAAGTAGGGCTATGACAAGAGATTATTCTTATCATTGTTTTGACTTTCGAGTATATATCCGACGCAGACACAATTAATTAATCGAGCATAACAACACTCTTTATAAAAGCATATAAGCCATTAACTTATATATATATATTCGAGAGTTAATATAATGGAAAGAATAGTAATAAGTATGGGAGCAAATGAGTGTTGAAAAACTATAAAACAAGTAACAGTTAAAACTGAATGCACTCGTTAATTTAAATATAAGACATGAATTATAAATAATAAAATGCATTTGTATGTCCATAAGAGTAGAATTAAAAATTTAAATATTAGAATTTATAAAACATAATAGCAAATTTAAGTGATTGCAAAAAAAAAAAAAATCAAAGATAAAATGGAAAAAAAATTATAGGAGAGATCGATAGTTGGGAAATCATTGGATTTGAAAAATAATAAGGATAATAGGGGTAACTATAAAGGCAAGGAAAGTTTATGCCTCATAAAAGATAATATAAAAACTAAAAGAATAAAAAAAATAAAAGAAGGCATATATGTTGGTTAGAGTCCGAAATAAAGATTGGATAAAAGTGTGTGTCTTAGGGGTTTATTGGCAACCTATTTACGTAATTATAAATGCGAATAGATGGGATTATTGGTAGAAGGTTACAAATAGCTTCTAAAAGAATACTCCAATAAGGTAATATTATCTCGTTTATTCCGACATATTTAATGTAGAACATAAAATGCATGGCTTGGGACTATCCTAGCAAAGCTATGTTTATAAATTAAAGTAATTGTAAAAGAAATTAAAGGTCATTTTTTTTTTAAATTATAGAAGAGATTGATAGTTGAAAAATCATTGGATTTTAAGAATAATAAAGCTAATCGGGGTAGCTACAAGGGGTAAGGAAAGTTTATGCATCATAAAAAAATAATAAACCTGCTTATTGCATGTAATAAAACACATACACACTAAGGTAATTTTGTCTCATCTATTCGGACATATTTAATGTAGAACAGGTGTGTGCCGTTGTATTTGGATGAGATTATTTCAGAAAAAGCAATCTCAGACTAAATGTTGACAAACTAATATCTATTTTTTTTTTTTTTTTTAGATATAATTGCCATATTGTAAGGCATTCTGTAAGTATGGATTTCAAAGTGATGAGCATCATTGATAAAATATTACTACTACTCCTTTATAGTACTGCTGCTACTACTACTACTACTACTACTACTACTACTACTACTCATAATTATAATAATAATAATAACACGAATAATAATATAGCTATTTGATTAAGTCATAGAACATGAGATGATTAATAATGTAAGTTAAAGTGTTTACCAAAAGAGTAATATTACGAGATATAACCGATAATGAATTAAAATACAAAATTTATATATGCACACGCACACAGGCCCCAATATATATATATATATATATATATATATATATATATATATATATATATATATATATATATATATATATATTAACGTGGTAGGGGCCGCTCGGCTTTTCCCGGTCGTAAAACACGCTTAAATATGATATTTTAATTGGTGCAGATTTCGTATAATTATAAAGTCATGATTTCAAAAGTAAAAAAAAAAAAATGTATTTGGGTGTCATCAGTTAGAATCGAAACCGAAAACAAACCTGTAGCACTCAAAACCGGTGATGTTACCACTGTAACAACGTGAAACAGATATGAACTGGTTTAAATTTTAAAATAAACTAAAATGAATACACAAAATGTACAATGATTTTTTGCAATTATGGCCAACTTTTGACCCATTTAAAAACTATTTTCACCGGCTAAAACCCTATAAAAGAAAAGTCTATAAAAAAATAACAACATTTGCGGCCCCTAGCGCCGCACTGCGAGTTTTAGTTTCGGATATATTTATATATATGTATATATATGCATATATATATGTATATATATGTATATATACATGTATATATATATATATATATATATACATGTATATATACATATATATACATATATATATGCATATATATATATATATATATATACATGTATATATACATATATATACATATATATATGCATATATATACATATATATAAATATATCCGAAACTAAAACTCGCAGTGCGGCGCTAGTGCCCGATATTATTCATACCCCCTCTTGAAAATTGAGTTTATTAGGTGTAACTTTGTAAGAATTTATTGTTTACGTCCATATTGATACATGTTCTTAATAAACCTCTTCTGATCATTTTCGTCATTTTAAAATCTCGGGATACTTGTAATAAAAGAAATATACAGCTATTTATAAAATCTGCAATGTTCAAAAATAATCATACCCCCTTATTTTTTCAGTATTAATCGAGTTTCTGACTGTTTGTTTCCTGTTTGATTCTTATTTTAAATGCTTTTATACAACCTTTGATTAATTTCATTTCGTTTTTTGCATTTTTCAGAAATTAAAATGATATCAACTGAAAACCAAAAAAAGAATAAAAATTATTAGAATGGGGAAGAAAAAAGAGCTTAGTAATGATCTTAGGACTAAAATTGTGAATTCATATAAGGATGGTTTAGGTTACAAGTCAATTTCCAAGAAATTTGAGGTCCCTACAGCAACAGTACAGAGCATCATCAAAAAATTCCAGAGCCACCACACAACAAACAACTTGATTGGTAGAGGAAGGAAAAGGAAACTGTCTGCTAGAGCCACCAGGAATATTGTAAGAAGTGTTAATTCAAATCCAACCACCACTACTAAGGACATTTTAGAAAATCTGGAGTCTTCTGGCATAAAAATATCAAGGCAAACATTGCAAAGGACTCTGCATGAAAATGGTCTGAAAGGAAGAAGACCAAGAAGGACTCCATTGCACACCGGAAAACGCCTTGCAGCACGTCTAAAGTTTGCTAGGACCCATGTGAATTCTCCAGAGTCCGTTTTCTCAAGTATTTTGTGGACTGACGAAACAAAAATTGAATTGTTTGGCCATATGGATACTTCTTACGTTTGGAGGAAGAAAGGAGAAGCTTACAACCCAAAGAACACCATACCCACGGTGAAACATGGTGGTGGTAGCCTAATGTTTTGGGGCTCCTTTTCGGCTAGTGGTCCAGGTAGTTTGGTCAAGATAGATGGAACCATGAAGAAGGAGCAATATTTGGAGATACTCCAGAAAAACATTAGACAGGATGCGGAGAAGCTCCATTTAGGACCAAACTGGGTCCTTCAACAGGATAATGATCCAAAACATACTGCCAAAATAGTCAAGAAATGGTTTGAGGATAATCACATTAATGTTTTGGAATGGCCTAGCCAGAGTCCTGACCTGAACCCTATCGAAAACCTCTGGCACATATTGAAAACTGAGGTTAAAAAGCGGAAACCTAGAAATTTTAGGGATTTGGAGAACTACTGCATTGAAGAATGGTCAAAAATCAGTGTTGATGATTGTAAAAACCTTGTTGATAAATATCCAAAACGGTTACAGGCAGTTATTAAGAATAAAGGGCATGCTATTGACTATTAGTAAGAGAGGTATGAATAATTTTGAACTAGTGCCATTATTGTTTTTCTTAGTATAATGCTTCAAACTTGCATAATTTATTTATTTGTTGAGTTTAAATTAAATGCTTATGCTTGATTTATTGTTTGAAATCCCTTTAATATTGTCTATCTTCTGGTTTGAGCAATATTCTTATAGAAATCTCAAAGATCCGAGGGGTATGAATAATATCGGGCACAAGTGTATGTATATAAATATGTATATGTATTTATATGTGTATATATATGTATATATGTATATATACATATGTATATATATGTACACATATATATAAGTATATATATATGTATATATATATGTATATATATGTATATATATGTATATGTATATATATATCTATGTATATATATATATGTATATATATATGTATATATATATATGTATATATATATATATATATATATATATAAAACAAAATTTAAGGCTTTAAATGGTACTTAATGAATTTATTTTTCGACAGGATACTCAATCAAGAAATATTAAAAACTATGACAATTACCTTAATCCGCGGAGTTTTTCTCAACAGAGGAAATATATAAGCAAACGAATATAATAGCGAAGCTATAAATTTGCTATTACTGGCATGAATTGAAACAACATTAGACAACAACATTAGAAATTGAAATCTGTGAAATCCAGCTTGTAAGCAGTCGAGAAAGAAAGATTTTTTCGAATCGTTAAAGTGTTTTTCATTTAGGGATAAAGTTTTAATTCGTGTTCGTCTGTAACAGCCCCTATTACCTATCTCGGTTGTATCGGGCTTTGTTATTTGGTTGGGATTACTATATAAATATTAATATTTATATTTGCTCGTAAGTTTCCAGAACCTTTTGGTTTGTAAACTTAATTTCTACCTTTGTTTATATATATATATATATATATATATATATATATATATATATATATATATATATTGTTTTTTACATAGTCATCACCACTTATCAAGGCCAAGAGGCCACTCGAGGATAAGGGTTAAAGAGTGCACAGTAGAAATTGGACAATATAGTAACCGTTAGTAATGGAGATTCGGTAAATTTGTTAACTTATATGGAACGGCTCATCAAAAACATGTTTACGTTAGACTTGAAGACAACCATGTTGTAGTCAGATGGAAATCAGAAAAACGGAAGACAATTCCATAGACGTGCAGTTCTAAGAAAGAAGCTTTGTTCGTGGAATCTACGTTTACATTTAAGCGCAGATAACTAGTGGGGAAATTAGTGATAGTGTTTTCTGCTAGACGGGTGTTTCTTGTGAAAGTTTGGCGATGGAGGGACTATAGAATGGAGCTCTGCCGAGCACCTACCATGAAAATAACGATAAAGCGGAGACAAAATCGCAAAATCTCTTCTGTGAAAAAGAGGTTGCAGAGAAGAGAAAAGGACATCCCCGCGAGGCTACGAAGTCTATTTTTAACTCCATCAGGGCAGGATAAGTCCTTTCTAACAGCTCCTGTCCTGATGTGGCAACAGTACTCCATCCATGGACGTACCTGGCTCTTATATAGATAGAGAATTGCATCAGCAGTGAGATATCTACTGGATCGATAGAAGGATCCCACCATTTTTCCAGAGGCTTTGGCAACGGATTTAATGTTAATTTAAGATCAGGAGTAAATGTCAAGGCCAGAAGTTTGTTAAAACATGAGGCATCCCCAAGACGAGCGCCATTCATTTCAATGGCTACCAGATGGGGATCAGAGCGTTTATGATGTAAAGATAAAAGCTTAGTTTTAGATGCATTAAAAGTAAACAGCCAGCTCTTTCACCATTGTACCACTTGCTCAAAATCAGAGGAGAGAGAATCAGAGAGAACTTGGTCTTTTATGGTCTTAGATGTGCTACCATAGACAGTAGTGTAAGGAGCATATATGTCTACGAATGATGTAAGGATGTGATTTGTAAGATCATTAATATAGATCAGGAAGAGAGTTGCGCTCAGGATAGACCCCTGAGGGACTCCAGCATTAATACTGTGAGCTTCTTATTTCTGCCTATCAACTACTACTCTTATGAACCTATCAGAGAGAAATGATTTAATAATTGAGAAGACATTTCCAGCTATATCGTAGCTGGAGATCTTGTGGAGTAAACCTTTATGCCATACGCAACCAAAGGCCTTTGATATGTCAAGAGCAATTGCCCTAGAAATGTAGCCTCCGTGAAGGGATTCGCTAATCCTATGAGATATAACTGTAAGCACATCTGTTGCAGATCTAGCAGAACGGAAACTATATTGCGTGTCACTAAGAAGGTTATTTTTGCTAAGATGGTTGATTACTTCTGTATTTAACACATATCCCAGCAACTTACTCATGACGCACAGGAGACTTATTGGCCTGTACTGCGAGGGAGATGAGCGATCACCTGAATTCTTAAATACGGGGCATACTGATGAGATTTTCCAGGGTGACGGGAAGCAATTCTCCTTAAGACAACATTTAATCAGTTTTGTAAGGATGTGCGGAAGTTCTGGTTGAAGTTTTTTGAGTACTATAATTGGAATACCGTCAGGACCGGTTGCTTTACTGGAATCATGGTTTTTGATTAGCTTGGCAACATCACGTACAGATATTTGTATATCACATAACATGTTTTCTGATACAGGAGGAAATACTGGAGGTTGGCAGCCTTGGTCGCAAAGGTTAGAATTAGCTTCAAAGTTCTTGGCAAAGAGTTTGGCTTTGTCTGATGCTGACGAGATTACCTTAGGTCCATTTTATATATAATTATAAGTACTAGAAAGAACTGTTGGAAATAATTCATACACCGCCCATGCACTACTCACAGCTACATATCTAGAAAACAGATCTATTTAACCTAACATTGTGATATGGCACAAGATGGAAGAACACATGTGAAGTCGGTGTCCCTAATGATGCAGACAAAAACAGAACTTGATGAGCAACATACCCAGGTCTTATAGATTATAATAACTACATACCAAGGGCTTATATACGCTACAAATAGAAACTTGGAAATTTTAAGAAAATCCTAAGAGCAGTTCCATCGTTTCAGCAATCATAGAAGCAACCAGGCTCATACAAAAGAATTTCCAAAACTACGTTGCGAATGTATTCGGGAAATCAAGCGCTTGAGAAATACAGCAATCACCTTTAACGGGGCAGTTAGAATTATAAAAATATGTTTTGGGTGGAGTCTCTGAAATATCCAGTGAATGTTTAATGCCCCACTCCTAACAAAAATAAAATGCTAAGAAATATGAAAAACAAACGATCATATATATATAAGACCTCTATATTAAAATATAAAACGACTGCGTGCGTGTATGTCTTTCGCTTCAATGTAACTTAGATAATTTATAAATAGAATAATGGGTTGTTTTATTTACTCTTGAATGGATATTTATTGAAATCAGAAATAAAATCGCGTCAACTAAGAATACATTTTTGTAAACACTATTTCAAGCTTCACTTATGTTAACGCTTTTCTCCTTTTCGCACACAATGCTGACAATATTTTGTCCGTTTCCCTCTCCCTGAATTCAGTACATAATCAGAAGCAACCCACGTTTACTTTAGCTGACTTGGTTATTTCGTATGCCAGCCTTATTTTTATCTCCATAATAAAGTAAAGTCGTTTTCATCTTCGCTTTTAGATATAATAGCAAAATAATCGCAGTTTTCAAATAATAACATGAGCCGCATTCCAAATAGCCTGTTTCGGAAATGACGGGTTCATTTCATTTTCTTTCAATATTTCTGATCTTTATTACAGATACGTTGACTTTTACTGCAAAAAATACTTTCAAAAAGGAAGTGGCATCCGATTTTGTCCACTACTGTTTATCTTCTCTCACCGCTCCTGATTACTGGGTTCTTTACTAATGTAAGGATATTTCCGTTAAAGATTTAAGCACAGGAATATTCTGACATTCCGAAAACTTAGGGCTTTATGCCTTCTGGGGCAACAGATTACGTTTAAACAAACATATTGATTCTAGCAATCGAAAGTAACATCTATTTCACACGTAAGTATATTTTTGAAGTTAATAAAATATCACGTTTTTGGCCTGATCATTTTATGTTATTAAGGGTTATTTATAACTGCTTTTTAAAAATATAGATCCTTCTTCACCGTTAAATGCAATTTCATTTTCAGTTTTTCTTGTGTGGCTAATCCGGCTTTCTAAATATAGAAACATTACCTCAATTTAAAACTGTTTCTCCGCAGAAAACAAATTCATCAGTAAACTAATACATTGGATACGTTGTTTAAACAATACTTTCGATATAAACTATTTAATATTTGAAAGAAACAACACATGTTCTACCCACACAAGATAAAAATGGCTTCTCGTTTACAAGGATTTCTTTCGAGACGAAATAAAAAATAATTTCTCGATAAAGTAATTAAAAATAGTTATGCTAAAATATATTTAAAATATATTTCCGAATAAACACAAAATCTTTGATTATTATTGGTAGAAAATTATTGATTAGAAAATAAATGTTCAATATTGGTGGCAAATTCCGCTATGCAAACAAAAAAATTATCTTATTTTAGAACGAATTATTTTTTGGATCAATAAAAATATTCATCGGACTTATTCTGTATTCTTTTTCATTTCTTTATTGGAGGGGGGTTGTTTTATTTTAATAAAATATCGCGCTTAAAACAATTAAGATTTACCGTAAGGAGTTTGTTGTAAATAAAAATTAAAACAGTTAGTCAAATAGAAATAGAATGCTCTCGTAAGCAATGAAAAAGAAAAACTTACATTTTTTAAATATTTTTTTTGAAGGGTGGCAGTCACTGATATACTGCATATATATATATATATATATATATATATATATATATATATATATATATATATATATATATGATATAATACCATCTTTATAAACAAAACAAAAAAAGTTTAAGATTTTAAAATGTAATTTTCAATATTATTTGTGCACTCTCTCTCTCTCTCTCTCTCTCTCTCTCTCTATTTCTCTCTATCAAAATAAATAAATAAATAAATAAAAAATAAAGCATCTCATCCCCCTGGAAAAATATCGTGTTTAATTTTCTATTTTAACGTGATATTATTTTACCTTAGCTGCAATAAAATAACGTTTTGAAAATAATTTAAGTGTTTTCAAACGATTTGACACATAAAAACATGTAATACATAGAAATTAAGGAGGATTTTTTTTATCTTAAATAAAACTAACATTTATTTTATGTTTTGAGAAGACTGCAGTCAGAGATATATTACTATAGGTAAATATTACTTAATCCATACTTAAAACTCACCCTGGCACATAACCAAAAAGCGGGATTGTTTCTTTGTTTTTTTTTGGGGGGGGGGTTCTGAAACCGAGTAAAATTAAGAAATGTGCTTAAAGACATTCAAAAGATAAAATTAAATATATACTTTCGTTACACGTCTCCATTTACCATTGCATGTTTCAGAAACAGTTTCAACCAAAGAAAGAAATAGTATCGGTGTTCATTTACTATTACATCCATCGTAGTCCTTGAACCCCCACACCCACCCCAATAAAAATAAGTCTACGGTTTTCAAACTTACGAGTAAACAGCATGCAAAGCTTATCCGCCAAAATTATACAAAAAAAGTAATTATTTTAATTTTTAGAATTCCAAATACTTTTAAGGGAATCCTTCAAAATGGGCCCTTTAACAGAATTCCAAGTACCTTAAGTTAAACTGAAGTCTATTAATCCGTATTATATTGAATAAAGTTTTGCGAAAATTATTCAGCAATACATAAGAATGTATAGCGTGTACCAACCATGAATGTGTCAACTTTAAAACTATAAATTTATAAACAATTAAATGGATGTAGCAAAACATTCAGACTTAATACAAAATCCATGCCAGATTTAAATTTGAATATTTAAACTACTGAGATTTAAATAATCTTTTAACATAATCCAAGCCAATAAGCTGAAACTAGAAAATCACCTCCAGTCTGTAGGTTTCATTTAATTTTAGTCGAAGTTCTCAGAAATCAAGTGTCCCCCTTTCCTGGGGGCTAACACGTGATTTTTACACGAGATCTATAGTTATTCGAAAGTTCTATGAAAGTTCTCTTTTACATATCAAACACTGAATAAGTAAAGAAGTTGATTATTTAAATATGTTTTTGTATGTATTTCTTGTGGTCTCTGGAGGCACGGCCAAAAAATAAAAGAAAGCCAAGTTGTTGTTTTTTTAACCGAATTAAAATCCATTAAAATCCATTATTTTTTACCAGAGATAAAATCTTGAATTTTATCATATGAAAAGCAGAATAATATAAAACTTTTTCTAATGTTTCTAATAGAATTAAAAAATTTTATTCCCCCCCCCCCAAAAAAAACACTATTCAACCTTTGTATCGATAGATAAACATAAGTAAATATTTTTAAACGTTTTTTAACCATTATTATTTAAAACATTTTTATTTTAACCCATTATTTTTTAAAAACGTTTTTAACCCATTATTTTTTTAAAACGTTTTTTAACCCATTATTTTTTAAAACGTTTTTTAACCCATTTTTAAAACGGTTTTTAACCCTTATTTTTTAAAACGTTCTTTAACCTATTATTTTTTAAAACGTTTTTAACCCATTATTTTTTAAAACGTTTTGAACCCATTATTTTTTAAACGTTTTTTAATCCATTATTTTTTTAAAACGTTTTTTAATCCATTATTTCTTTTTAAATTTAGAACGATCTGCTAAAAAACATATGCAAATATATTATAGCAAAGGTACCTGAATTTAAAACAATTTCATTTTTATCTCAACATATAGACATCGCGGGGCGAAATTTAAAAATCCAAAATTTAACGTTACTTTTAAAGAAACTGCGGTAGCCTTGGCAAGACAAAAAATGATTTAGTTTTAAGGTTTGTTTTGAGGATTGAGTGAAGAATAAGGGTCGAGTTTATTTCATAAACGATATACATATATATATATATATATATATATATATATATATATATATAACTACTTCATTTACTCACATAAATTAATATACGAAAGTATAGATTTATGCGTGAACTTTAAGTATTTACTTCAAAAGTGCTCAATACGTAGGTAGAGCTAGTTAGTAATTTATAAAATATATATGGCGATTAAGCTACACTGAATATTCGGCGTTTCATCCACTGTAGGAGTCCTCAGGCTTATGCGCGAATTCTGTGGTTGTTTATCGTTTTTATATGGTCCTCTTCTATTGAGGATTTAGTTAGCCAATCCTCAATAGAAGAGGACCATATAAAAACAATAAACAACCACAGAATTCGCGCATAAGCCTGGGGACTCTTACAGTGGATGAAACGCCGAATATTCAGTGTAGCTTAATCGCCATATATATTTTATAAATTGCTATATATGTATATATATATATATATATATATATATATATATATATATATATATTAGAGGTACTCGTTAACCGGCGTTGCCCAGTGGAAGCGTGCCCTCCTAGAAAAAGTTAAAGTACAGTTGTTGTTACTGTTGTTGCTACCGCCCAACCTCCAACCACCTCATGTTACTAACGGCTTTCGGAATAGACAGCCCGAACTCCTCATGGTAAGAACGGCTAACATCCATTCAGTCGTTGAAACTATGGTACTGTCGAATAGTTAATCACCGGCCTCCGCGACAAAAATAGTTCGTCTCAAAGTTGTATTAAGAAGCAGAAATTTTACTTAATAACGAAACCATAGAATCTCATCCTAATGGAATAAAACGAAACTTCTTCAGTATATTTGTTATTGAATATTGGCTTTATTAATTACTGCGATAATTTCACTTATTACCGTAACACCCACAAAAATAAAACTAAAATAAAAATAAAATAAACTACAAAAATAAACACCTCAAAAACAAATGAAGATTTCTCGTTTTAATTTGATAAAAAAAAACAAATAAACAAAAAACAAACAAAAAAAGCAAATGAAATTGTTCGAATCAGATAATAAAAAATACTGAGGAAAAACACGAAATGTTCCACGTAATAAAGATAAGGAGACTCGTTATTTAGCGGAGGTCGCGTTGCCCTGGTGTGTAGAGGTGTTGTATTAATTGTAATTACCAAAAATATGAATAGAGGTAAAAACAGGAAAATGCGGACGAAGTGGACGAAAGAAAGCGCATAAATAAACCTGTATAAATGTAAAAAATTTCCAAAAAAGATTTTTAAAAATACTGTTACATTGACGCGAACTTGAAACCCACATGTTTCTACTTGGTCCCTTTATTCGCTTGACCACGTTGCGTTTTCTTACTATTTAAATCTATTCAAAGAAGCACATGCGTGTTTGCTAAAGGGACGATTTTTTCGACCCTCGTTGAATTCGATGTGTTTTTAAAACGAAAAAAGAAAAACACGTTAGCGTACATTTATAATTAATGAATCCCACCTTCCCCGCCCCCTCCCCCTCAAAAAAAGAAAGGAAAATACAAGAAATGTGGATTATATATCTTGTCTTGTTAAGTATTTTCGAATGTTTATAGTTGGTTAAAATGTAATCGAGCTAAATATAGGACGCGAAAACCGGACATTATATAAAGAAAGCTGCGACGTAATTGTTTTAAATCTAACAATATGTCCCTGCTAGCTTAGATAAATACATTTGCAGTTTTAACAAAAGAGCTACAATATTATCAGAGCATCTCTATTTACGCTGAACATCTATATAATGCCAACAATAATATATTACATATGAATGAGTGCCCTGTGTAATTTCCACAGATCCTGCTAGTATTAAGTAATACATTTTTTAAATGATCACTGCGCGCGCGTTATTGTGAACAATATGCATTGCTTAATATGTATATTAGGCAACAGAACCAGCCACGTGGATTCATTATTCAATTGCTGCAAATTTTACCATTTTCAGTTCTATGCCACCAAAATCGGTTGTTCTTGGCCTTCGGGCCGGGATCAAAGTGTAGTATCTGTTCCGGCAGATACTGCAAGCTATGACTAGCTAGGACTAGCAAAGACCAGATGTGGGGGCAACCCCACATGCCTGACCTTTAACCAGCTCCCATTTCCCACCTCTCGGGAGCTGGTCCCCTTTTTCCCTTCCCCCTCCCTTCACTCCTCACATTAAAAATCGGCCTTGTGCCTAATTTGCTCGGTGGGGGAGCAAATAAATACCATCTGTTCCGGCAGATACTACAAGCTATGACTAGCAAAGACCAGATGTGGGGGCAACCCCACATGCCTGACCTTTAACCAGCTCCCATTTCCCACCTCTCGGGAGCTGGTCCCCCTTTTCCCTTCCCCCTCCCTTCACTCCTCACATTAAAAATTGGCCTTGTGCCTAATTTGCTCGGTGGGGGAGCAAATAAATACCATCTGTTCCGGCAGATACTGCAAGCAAAGACCATATGTGGGGGCGACCCCACATATAAGACCTTGGTCAATGTAGGGGCAACCCTTCATACCAATTATCACTATCCAGCTCCCTTACTCCCCGGGGAGTTGGTCCCCATCTCCCCTTAACTCCTCACATTAAAAATCGGCCTTGTGCCTAATTTGCTCGGTGGGGGAGCAAATAAATACCATCTGTTCCGGCAGATACTGCTGAAAGCAAAGACTATATGTGGGGATAACCCCACATATCAGACCTTGGTCAATGTAGGGGTAACCCTTAATACCAACAGTTACTATCCAGCTCCCATTTCCCACCTCTCGGGAGCTGGTCCCCCTTTTCACTCCCCCTCCCTCTATCTCTACATTAAAAAACGGCCTTGTGCTTAATTTGCTCAGTGGGGAAGCAAATAAATAATACTGCAAGCAAAGACCATATGTGGGGGCAAGCCCACATATGAGACATTGGTCAATGTAGGGGCAACCCTTCATACCAATTGTCACTATCCAGCTCCCCTACTCCCCGGGGAGTTGGTCCCCATTTCGCCTTCACTCCTCACATTAAAAATCGGCCTTGTGCCTAATTTGCTCGGTGGGGGGAGCAAATAGTAATACATTTTTTTTAAATGCCACCAAAATCGTATCATATACATATAACAAGAGAAACATTTAAATTTAAACTAACGCTGTATTTATTGTTTATATCTTTCTTAGAACGGGTATTTTGCTAGTTGATGCATGCTTTCCTATCCCCCTCCCCCCGTGTATTTTATCAAAACTTGTTTAGGAGAAACAGAATTTGAAATATAAATTAAAAGTGTTGCACCTTTATCCTCCCTCGATGAGTATATTGGAAACGAAAGAGATATGAGTATATTTCTTAATTCACAGCTCTGCATAGCGTGAGCATGTGTTTATGGATGTTGGCCTACACATACTATAACCGTATATACACACATACACACACACGCAAAACTCGAGCCAATTCTTTGCACTCGGCTTCGCCAACAAAAGAGGCCATAACACGAAATAACAGGCTTCGCCAATTTGTAAAGAATTTGGTCAACACGAGAGAATGGCATCGTGGCGAGATAATGATAACAAACATACAAACCAAAAAACAGGAATAAACGGTGGTACATTATATCTAATGTCGATATAATTGCAATTTGGAACGGTTTGACGATCTCAACGGCTGTTTGTTGATTCACAGTGCCTGACTAGATATTCTTTTTAGCCCCTCTCCCTAAACCCGACCGAGCTTGTCTAACGTACTCAAGGAACCCATACCCTAGAATGATATCTAAAAATATGAAATATATATTTTATGATACTCCACTTTCTTCCTAGGCTAATAAAAGCGGGTTTATATATTTTAAGTCATAAAACTGTTACATTGAAGTAAATGGTTTTCCAGAGCGCTGTCGAAACCATGTCTTCCTGGGAACAAGTTCTTTGGCTCACCTAGCGAAAATGTCGCTGATAAAATTAGAAATATAATTTGTTCTAGCAATATGTACTGGACAGTCTGAATTTCGTTGCAGACTATAAGGCAAAATAGATTCGCACAGTTAAAATGGGTATTTAATTCTCTCCTACCGCAAGAACTTAGACACCAGGGTCGGAAAGCAGGATTGAGAAGTCAGCGCCCCCATAATAGGGAATTCTAACCTGCAAAAAGTGCCCGGGCACCCACCTCGGTATTTCCTGGCAGTAAACGAATCCCTTCTAAAATAGAGAACGCAAACCCTGAAAGGATGAATCTCCTAGAACTGCACAGAGGCTAGCTCGATCAGACTGTCCAGTTATTGATAATCTTTCCCCGTGCCGAACGAGCTGCATTTTCTTTATCAGGGGCAACATGAAAATATTTATTAGTAGCGTCTGTATATGAAGCTACTTTACCAAATCCGTTTTTTGTCGTCAATAAAATTTATTTATTTTATTTTTTTCTGAATAGGATTTATCTTTCTTCCGATATTGCCGTTCTCTTTACACATTTCTTTTGCGAAAGTTACAGTAATTACATTTATGCGTTATTTTAAAATAACTTCTAATTGTTTAATACTTACGTAACAGTTACATAATTAATATTTATTTTCTTTTGTGCATGTAATCTCTGGCGCAGTGATTATTGCGTGGTTCGGTGAAATAATACAGGCAGGTTATCACTTACATAGTCATACGTTAAATGATGAGAACCTGTTTCTGAAATTTTGAAGTGAGGATTGAAAGTTCATATGTAGATTATTCATACGACTGTTATCATCTAGTTTTTTTTTCACAACGTTTCAGTCGATGTAACCTCCGACCATTCATATGTCCCACTCATCTTATCGAACTCGGGAATCTTTTTGTCGAATTGGGAATCTGCGCAGAATTTGAAACAAGACGCTTTAATGAATCCAATGACTCGTGGTGTAGTAGATGAAGTGTTTGGTAAAATCCAGTTGTAATTCACATTCTTCTGGATGTTGAAGTTTCAGTTCGCTTTGTGGCAAAACTTAAAATATAATGGAAAATTATTTAAGATTTCTACCCAATGTATGCTATTTCCGTTGTGTAAATATAGAATGTCGTTCGAAATTTCGAGCAGTTCGAAAAATGAAATATTCTGGTATTCCACAAGATATACCTGAAGAAGGTCAGAGGTTTCATCGATCGAAACGCTGTAGAAAATAACACGAAAGATGAGAAAATTAGTACGAATAATCCAAATAATATCGAACGATTAGAATAGTTTGCGCATGCACAACTTTCTCAATTTACAAATTTGCTTCCAGCCTTTTACAAACACTTGTTTCGGAGACGTTAACGAGACTGGCCAGTCTTCAAGCGGCAGAAGACGTCGTATTTCCTGGCTCGCCTTTGGTCATGACTTGGACGAGAGACAAGGAATATGACTAGGACACAATTCCTCTTCTATAGTACATACATGCCGACCGAACTAACATTTTTAATAAGCCCGTCTCCTTAAACCATTTCCAAATCATGTTCTGTGTTGATAAAACTGTTGTATAAACCTTATTTAAACTGTAGAAAAGCTTAATTGCATTGTTATATACACAGTGACACTACTAAAATGTCTATAAAAAGTTTCATTTTCATTTGCGTTCGTAAATTCAACCGACCATATTGATTTTTAGCAAGTTTTCTACCTAAGCTCTCGTGATACGATCGCACTTTGCAAGTTCTTTATAGTCGAACAAGACAACAAATTAGCTTCATTTAAATAAATATTATACGGACGTCATTATCAACCTCCGTTGCCGATTATTACATTTAAAATATGCGGATTTCTCCCTCGGAAGAGTAAATAAAGTGCTATGTTGCTATGCAGGCTGAAGAAGCGGAATGTTTATTGGTAGAACTAATGTTTGATATCGTGCGAATTCCTCATCATGTTTCCAGTAGAGGTGGTGTTGCTGGTTTGAGAAAAAAAAAATGAAAATAGAGTGGAGCCTTTTTAAGTTCATTTTTTTTCTTAGGATAAGAAACTGAAGGTGTATTTGACAGGATAAAATAATCGGTGACGCTAAGACCGAACAAGTTTTATTCGTTTTTCGTTGGCGTTGGACCCGTTCAGAGTAGTGAAACTAACAACCGAAACAAAGTAAATATTAAAGCTTTCATATGTCCGGCTCTTTACCTTATGATCCGCATAACAATAAAAGAAGGCATCACCATGTATATATATATATATATATATATATATATATATATATATATATATATATATATATATATATATATATATGTGTGTGTGTGTGTGTGTGTGTGTGTGTGTGAACGTGTCTGTGTACATTTCCCTACGCAATAACTCTGTCAATTTTCAGTCTATAGACTCGAAATTTGATATACAGGGTACTGAGATTTGGGAAAATCTATGTGATTGGTTTTCGGCCAGAAATGTGGCTTTTAAGGGGGGCAAAGTTCAACGATTGAACTTTAGAGAACTCTACCAAACTCCTCCAACAATTTTGCGTCTAGGCACTTGAAATTTTAGATATAGGTTCCTTGGACATGGATCTAACTTAATAACTCGATTTAAGCCCAAAATAATAAATGTTAAGGGGTCATAATAGGGGTCAAAACTAAAAAAAAATTGACCGTTTTTTCTTCTTTTTTTTTTGCTCAGCGTACACCTCCAAACACCCTGGCAATGCCGGGCACCCATGCTAGTATATATATATATATATATATATATATATATATATATATATATATATATATATATATATATATAATAAATTATGAAAATATATGTGGCAATGGCAGGCATAAGCGTGACGACTTCTCACGAGAATGAAACGCGGAATATTCTGTGTAGCTTAATTGCCATATATATTTCCATAACTTACTACCTAGCTCTCCATATGTATTGAGCACCGTTGAAGTGAATACTGATAAATTTACGCATGAAATTATGTCTTCGTATATTATTTGTGATTAAATGAAGTAATCATATATATATATATATATATATATATATATATATATATATATGACTGGCAGAAGCTCGCTCTTAAAGCAGCATTTATGAATTCAAAATTAAAAACATCAAAGATGTCGTGAGAACTAAAGAAGAAAAAATTGAATAATTTTCCTTTTTCTGTTGTTTTCATTTCATTTAATATTTGCACCTTGAAACAGTTAATCTTTCACTTGGTGCTTGTATCACGAAGTGAAAGAATCTTATGGAATATTGAGATAACCTGCCCCACTACTTCTGCTAATTTTATTAACACTGGATTACCACGCACCTAAGCAACTCACATTGAAGTGTTTTCTAAGGTGCGAATGACACCACAGCACATATTCTCGAAATCGAGCGCACGGATATTCAACGGGACGGCCATGAAAAATAAAACAAAACAAAAAAAACGAACAATAAAAAGACCCTCCAGTCTCTGATAATGGATTTTCTAAAGTTCTAAATTAAGATATATTTCAATTACAATAAAAGAGACAAAACAATACAAAAAAACAAAACAAACAAAGATGTCATAAGAACTAAAGAAAAAAATCGTGACTGGTTCTGTTGCCTAGTATACATATTAAGCATTTTTTCTCATTTAGTAAAATGATTGCACCTTCAAGTGATTTTTTAAAACAGTTATATATATATATATATATATATATATATATATATATATATATATATATATGTATGTATAACTACTTAATTTACTCACATAAAATTAATATACGAAAGTATAGATTTATGTGTAAACTTTAAGTATTTACTTCAAAAGTACTCAATACGTAGGTAGAGCTAGTTAGTAAGTTATAAAATATATATGGCGATTAAGCTACACTGAATATTCCGCGTTTCATCCACTCTAGGACGCATAAGCCTGAAGAGTCCTAGAGTGGATGAAACGCGGAATATTCAGTATAGCTTAATCGCCATATATATTTTATAACTTACTATATATATATATATATATATATATATATATATATATATATATATATATATAATCTTCTAAAATATTAAACGAAATAGCAACTCCGAAAATGTTTCGCTGACCTAATCCCTGAGAATTCTCTGTCTCCCCCCCCCCCATTTTAACTTCTTTGGCGTCATTCTCGGGGTAAACCTGGATCCAGGATCTTAATGACCTTATTTTCCCGGGGCACCTGTCAAATATCCAACGTACTAATGTTGGCAAATATTAACATTCATTGGGTACATATCTATTTGGTTAGGTATACAAATTATTGTACAGGATAAACGCCTAAAATAATTAATCAATTATTATGAATTTAAGAACATATACTTTTGGTAACATAGAGAGTTGCATATGCAATATTTAGAGTGTGCTCTCTCTCTCTCTCTCTCTCTCTCTCTCTCTCTCTCTGAAAAACTTTAAAAATAAGTTAAATACAAAAAAAATGAAGGAAAAAGTGTACATCGAATTTAGAGTTATATTGATCAATACATTTTTAAAAGGGATTAATACATGCGCGTGAACGTCAATTTTGTTTTGTTTTTTAAAAATTCGAGATTATTAAACGAAATATTATCAATTATGGATTATGTTGTCCAGGCATCAGATAAGGAACATTTTTGTGAGGGTCCACCATAACTGTGTTATAAACCCTATAAAAAAAAGGAAAACTTATGAAATTTCCAACTACTATATTGCTTACACCCGTCCTAAGACTGTCGGCAATTAGTAATGTTAATACAAGTTAGAAAAGTATTTCACCCAAGGCATGAAAATTGTTAAACAAAATGTTTTTACTATAGGTTTTAAAAATAAAGGTACAAAATTCAATTTGAAATTTATTTATCTTCAAAGTGCACTTTTATAAATTTTACAAAGTAAGGTATAAAAATTTAATTTTAATTGAATCAAAAATTACCTTGGATTTATTTTATGTAATGTATATTCTGTTGCACTTTTTAAAAAATCATAGAAAATTTTATATCTATATCATTAATTGTTAGATGAAAGATAATGTTTTTAAATTGCAACAGAATGTACATTATATCAAATAAATCCAAGGTAATGTGTTTATTCAATTTGAATTAAAATTTTATACCTTACTTTGTAAAATTTATAAAAGTGCATTTTGAAGATAAATAAATTTCAAATGAATCTTGTACCTTTATTTTTAAAGCCTATAGTAAAAAAGAATTGGTTAACAATTTTCGTGCTTTGGATAAAATGCTTTTCTAACTTGTATTTTATCTTTTTAAGATTATATTTTAAAACTATCCTTCTCTCTATTTCAGTTTGTATTTCTCCTCACACCACAACTCATTTTTACAATCCCCTCTTTGTATTATTACTGGTCTGAATATTCTCTCTGTTTCAGTTTGTATTTCTCCTCACACCACAACTCATTTTTTTGCAACTCCGTCTTTGTAATACAGGTCTGAATAGTGAGAAAATCTCAATATTTAAATAAAAACTTAAAAATAACTTTTTTAGATTACATTTTTTAAAACTTCTTTTGGAATAGAAAATCTTTAAAATTTAATAAGGAACATATTTCATACAGGTTTCATTAACAAATATGCAGTACATAATGAGAAAAATAGAGATGAAAACTTCAAAAGGACTGTATAACTAATTACGGTCAATAGTAGTCCTCGCCAGCGAAAGCCTTTGTTTATTATTATTATTATTATTATTATTATTATTATTGTTATTATTATTATTTAAAACATTTTGTGTCCTGCTCTTCCGCGCGAGGACTAATTAAGTATAAAAATATATAATGATTAGCTAAGTATTCAAAAGACAGTTTAAGTTGTTTCATATTGAACAATTTCGACGGTTCATATGACAAAGCAAAACAATCAACTAACTTTCTTGATTAGAAGTTTATCGTTTCATTTCATCTCTATAATATTTCTAAATTACTTGGACTTAAACGCCACTAATTTCAACTCCGGACTGAGTTTTAGATGCTAAGTTTACCTTCTGTATAGCAATGTTTACAAAACGTTGCGTCTATATTTTTTGGAAAATTTAAACTTCTTTACGAATGTAATATATATATATATATATATATATATATATATATATATATTATTTTTAAAAACAGTAATCTACGGACACGCGTGTTTCGGAGCCCTACTCCTCATCAGCGTAGCTTGACTGTTGGTAGGATTCACACCTTGGACCTCATGTATTTTTGTCCAGCGCCCTAATCCATTCCGCTATGTTGCCATAGACGATTTACTGCTTCGTTTTTATCGTTCATCTGTTTAAGTGGTTTTATTTTGATTTTTTAAACGATAGTAAGGTTTATGTCTCCGCCTCGGAGAACCGGTATTTTTCTTAGAAAGTCGCCCATTTTTTATTTGGACGTATTTTTTTTTCTTGTGGCAGGTCATGTTGGTGATGCTCTCGACGTATGACCAAACGAAGTAGTCAAACGGGTTCAGATCGGGGGAGGAGGGGGGGGCTATAAGAGTGAGAAATCCTTCTGAAGCCAAGCCTGGGTCTCTTTGGACTTGTGAGCTGGCATTGAATCATGCAGCCACACCAAAGATCTGCCAGAAGCCACCCGATTGCACCAAGAGACCACTACACTCTTCAGCACACCCAGGCACACTTTGGTGTTGACTTATAAACCGACTTCAAAAATGTGAGGTGGCATGATGTGACCCTCATTGAACCCACACCAAAAGCCATAATCGTGGCCGGAAAATTCGTTGAGTTATGTCCTCAAGCGTTGAATCGTCATTTGCATTTTGAAGGTTCTGGCAAATGGTAGTGTTGTCATAACTTGGATCAGTCATGATTGAAGGTTTTATCGCTCTTGACATTTGTACACAATTAGCGAACTAGTAGATGGTCTACGACAAAAAAATAAAACCGATTTCCATCAAACGGAAATAGAATCATGATGTCTTTTCTATGGCGACATTTTTATCGTTCCACCCTGTAGAGATAGGAAAATATAAAAAAATACAAGTTAGTTGCGCCAGCTGTACTCTGTGAACCTTTGCGTAAGGAAATGATCTTAATATCGCTTAGCACCGTATGGAGACACTCAATTCCCTCATAATGCAAAATTTTCATCTTATTTCGAGCAATTACCTGATCAAAACAAACAGTTATAATGCAAAAAGAAAAAGAATAAAAGCGAAACGTACCCTGATTGGAATCTTAGGAATTTGGCAGGAATGTCTTGGAGAAAGGGTAATCCCTTTTTTCTGTTGGATCCTTGGAAAAGAAAGAAAACCTGAAAATCACAAGATAAATGGATTAAATTTCCACTGTTTTGACTTCTTGATGATACAAAGTAAATAAATTCTTTCCTGTGTTCAATCATTAAGACTTTTTGTAGAACTCATACGTGCATTATGACGTGACTTTTGTTTTGTTATACAGTAAGAAAACAGGATTATAAAATAAATAAAAAAAAATCGGACAGATTTTATACGTTGGACTTAAATAGGATAATAACTGACAAACAGAACTAGATAATTTTCATTAAAAATATTCCAAAAATAGTTACTCTTCAGACACCAAAATACATCGGCCATATATATATACATATATATATATATATACATACATATATATGTGTGTGTGCGTGTGTGTGCATGTGTGTGCGTGTGTGTGTGCGTGTGCGTGTGTGTGTGTGTGTGAATATATTCATAATCCCTATTTTAAGGGAAGAAGCAGTTTGGACTCACCTCGTTCATCCCCATTTTATTTTGTGTCTTTGTTTATTTATTTTTTCGATTCCCTTCGAATTGAGTTAATATCCTACTTTCGTATTTCTTATTTTTTATATAACATTTCTACAATTTTCTATTTTCACATTCATTTAATCTTTTAATGTTTTTTTTTCTATTTTTATTATTACTTTTTTCCTATATTTAACTTGTAGTTCTCACATTATTCTCTTTATAGCAATCTAGGTTAAATTTCTCACTTAGGTTATTTCAAACTTAAATTCTGATTTAGTCTATTTTTAATCCACTATAATCTGTTCATGTCAGTATTTTGGAAGTAATTAATATTCGATTAATTCTTTGTGCTATTGAAATGTTTCAGATGTTAGTTTAGTACCAATAATAATTATTAATGTTATATTTAGTTCTATTTCCATATTTAAGTCATAATTAGTTTATTATCTGTATGTTAAGTGAACGACCTACTACTATATTTATTGCGTAAATTCGTCATATTAAATTTTAAATTCTCTTACTACACTTGCATTTCACTCATAATATATTATTATAATTCTTATGTAGATGTTATTTTAATCAGGTCTTAGGTGTGGAAATAAGAATCAAATTTTGATGTAGACAGCTTTGTATAACATCAAACTTTTTGTCTAAAATTTCTTCTTTAGAAATTCACTTTGTGGTATGAACTCAAGTAAGCATAAATTTTATCTTTTTGATTTACTAGGTTTATATTTTCTAGCTTTATCTACTATTGACCATTTTAATTTAAATTCTATTTTATTCTTACGTAGTTCCCTAACACAATATCTTAAGGCAGCCGTGTTTCTCTTCTTAATTCTAATATTTAATATTGTTCTATCCTTATTTCTTTTCATCGTCATTCCAACTTAGTTCCTTCCTTGTCCAATGGTAAATGATGCAATATAGTTTCAGCGTTTGTCCTTAAAATTACACTCAGTTCTCCCTAGTTAAATGCTGTTACTATTATCCACTTTACCTTCACATTTTATACAATTTCAGCAGTAACATTGTTTCTCAATATTTAATTCTCTTATTCAATCCTACTAGTTTGAAAATTTCACCATTATTCAATCCCTCTAGTTTGTAAATTTCACCATTATTTGAACTTATAGTTTTATTTAAATTTGCAACGGTTGCGAATGAAAGTTTAACCGTGTTCTTACTAGTCATTTTACTTAACTTATTGTCTGGGGGAAGATATTATCAATTATTTTGTAAAATTCTTTTGAGATATAATTTTGTATATGTTCAGTAAAAGGTGGATTAAACTAGACTTGCTTTTTGTGTGTATTTCTCTTCTTCATAACTGCATCATTACTATTATATGCTTGTTTATCTTTTTTAATTTCATTCTTTTTATTCATATCTTTATTTTATACCAACTTTTATTTTTTTACATTTCTTTTTCTCTCTAGGTATTGATATTGTGTTGTTTATCCTACTATCTTTATTATTCACCTCCTTTATTTATTTGATTTTTCCTTGATATCCTGATCTAGTTAATGCTTCATTGTATTCATCCTTATTTTTATCGAATATATTCTCATTTTGTAATATCCTAGATATTCTTTTGGATATACTGAGGATCATTGCTTTTTAGGATGATTAGATTTATAGTCTATATAGAATAGTGTTTGGTTCGATTTGTGATATTGTTCGTAAGTATTATTGTTAAGGTTTAGGGTTATATATAAAAATCAATTTTTTTACAATTATAGTCTAATGTTATTTCTAACTAAAGTTCTATTAAACAATAGCTTAATTTTCTTTCTAGTTTTTTCTATTATTCGACCGTTTGAATTAACTAAAACTAAAACATCATTTCTATATAACCCTCAATTGAAGCTTGGTATTTTTTATTCATCTCCTTTAGTATGTACAGACCTAGTAAATCGTTCTTTCTGCAGAGTCTGGGAATCCATCGTAACATCAAAGTGGTTTTCTCTATCCTTTCTTGTCCATAATACATTATCGTATTTTATTAAAGTTTTTCTCGCTAGTTATATAATTTCTATTTTTAATCTAGTTATATCCGTCTCATTTTCTGTTAATTTTATTGCTTTTTCAAAGAGTTCAGGAGTTATAGATGGATAATATGAGTCAATATCAAATATAATGAATTTGTTGTTTACGTATTTAGGTGTTTTACGGAACCAATTTATCACCTAACCAGAAGAAATTCAAAGTTTATGTTGCATTTTAGATTTTAAAGTAGGTATACTCCTGCCCAATATCTTTTTTTCTAATGTTAACTGAATCACAAACACATGGTGCAGTTAATATTATTTTGGGTTTATTTTTAAGGTTTATGATTTTTCAAAAAAAAACATGGATTAAGTGGTCTACTTTATCCTGAATATTCACTTTTTCACATCTCCTTAATGCTAATAAATTAATGTGATAAAGATATTATTCCGTTGTCTTTTCATAATTTTTATTTATTTCAATCAAAATGAGTTTATTATACGCTTCAAAGTTCATACTGTATATGTTCCTTGTCTTATCTACCGGAACCATTATGTTAGGATTGTCCAGTATTTTTTGTATACCTTTTAAATACCTTTTTAATACTTATTATTTTAGGATTCATGTAATTTTTGCTTTTTTAAACCTTTACACTCCTCAAAGTTCAATATATCTCTTTCGAAGTTTTCCAATGAGTGTCCCTGTAGTGGGCATATTCTTGTTTTAATTTTGTATATTTTGCAATAATTTTTTTGTCTGTAAAATTTCCATTTGTATTCTTTTTCTGTTATTCTTTTATTTTTTTCCTTTTCATTTTTAGTGTTGTAGTAGTAAACCATACATCTGATTCCTTTTGAAAACTCATTCACTGCATGGATCATATTCATCATATATACTTTATGTCTTGGTATTGCATTGTTCTTTGGAGAAAATGTGATTTCTTCCTTTAAGAATATTTTGTGTTTATTAGTACCAGCTTACTTTAATTAATGTTACCAAATATTTTTTTATATATTACTAGCAGTTCAGCCCGGCTTTGCCCGGTCCTATGTATTGTTCATAACTTGCTCTACGTGTGAATAAACTTCATGTAAGATTTCAAATGTTCAAACCAAAAATTGTCTGAGTAACTTCGTAGAGGCCGCAGAGGTAATTTTGTTTTGACCCTAATTTTGCCCCCCCTAACATTTACTATTTTGGTCTCAAATCAAAATATAAGGTTTTACACATGTTCAAGATACGTACATCTAAGATTCCAAGTGTTTAGACCCTAAATTGGCAGAGAAATTTGGTAAAATCTACAAAGGTCAACTCTTTCAACTTTGATCTTTTGGTAGCCAAATTTTCGCCCCATAACTGATTAAAATGCTCGCCGCGTGTCTGAATACCCGTTGTGTATAAATTTCAAATGTTTAGACCCAAAATTGGCTGAGTAGTTTGCTAGACACCACAAAAGTCAAATCTTTTGAACTTTGACCCCTTGACAGCTCAATTTTTTTTATCCAAACCGATTAAAAAGTTTGTCTTATTTCTGAATACCCTTTATACAAAATTTCAGATGTTTAGACCAGAAATTGGCTAAGTAATTTGGCAGAGACCGCAGAGGTCAATTTTTTAAAACTTTGACCCCAATTTTGAACCATTACCATTTATTTATGTGGGCTCCAATAAAATTTGAAAGTTTGATCCATGTCCAACTTACCTACATGTAAAATTTCAAGTGTTTAAACTTAAAGTTTACGGAGGAGTTTGGTACAGTTTACAAAGGTCAAATCGTTGAACTTTGATCCCTTGATAGCCAAATTTCTGTCCGAAAACACATTAAAATATTTTTCCAAATCTTAATGCCCTTATGTCAAATCTCGAGTCTCTAGAACGAAAATTGACAGAGTAGTTTTGTAGGGAAATATACAACCACACACACGCACACACAGACGCACATTTTCACTTTTATAGATAAATAGATAGATAATCTGTTAATGTTTATATACCAACAAAATCATACACACACACACACACATATATACGTATATATATATATATCCATCGGGAGGTAGAAATTTCCAGATTGGTATCTGAAGGCGCGTTTAACCCACTGGGGGAGATGAAGGTATAGATCTGTGAGAAAGACCACTTTGATGTAAAAACTAGAAGGCTACGTCTGCTCTATCTTGAAGCAGCCATTGCACCGACTGAGATTTAGCAATTGTATCAAAAAATATGGTTGGTTTTACACAAAGACTTCACAACTATAAACAAATCATCTGTGTTGTTTTCCGAACAACTTAGCTGTTATGACGGACCTCATGCGTCGAAATCGACTTAGAGTAGCCATCATGTATGTATATATATATATATATATATATATATATATATATATATATAATATGCATGAAAAATATTTCTTATTACCGGCCATACGTGTCATGTTCACATTTTTATAACTGAAATGTTATTTTATTTTCTGTATATATTCATAAATCTGCAAACGCACACACACACACACACACACACACACACACACACACATATATATATATATATATATATATGTATAATTTTTATAAAAAAATATCTATTATTATTAGGTTGGTGCAAAAATAATGTCGATTTTTTGGCGCTCAACTTTTAAAGATCATAACTCTTTTCATAATGTTCATAATAACCTTTATTAATCTAAATAAGAACCATTAGAATCGACATATTTTGCCAACGGGAAACTAGTTTATTTATCACATTAGTATAGAAATCCGGAGTTCTAGAAGCGATGAAGTCATTGAATGCCGAATAGGCTTCATCTCGGCTTTTGAAGCATTTTTCTCGCAAAAAGTTTTCGAGATGCTTGAAAAGGTGATAATCAGTGGTGTAGAGGTCCAGTGAAAATGGCCGATGAAGCAGAGTGTAGAAGTCCAAATCCTTCAGCTTCTGAAGGGTCAGTTCAGCAACATGCGGATGACTGTTGTCTTGGAGGAGAATTGGGCTCTTCATATTGATCAATCTCGGGCATATACGTTGGAGCTTCTGATTTCGTCAATTTGTCGACAGTATTTCTCCGCCGTAATCGTTTCGCCCGGATTCAAGAGACTGTGATGGATGAGACCGGATGCATACCACAAAACAGTCTGCATTTTGGTGTCATTTCGGCTTCGGATAATGTTGTGGATCTTCTCCGGCATCTAACCACTGTGCCGAACGTCGCCAGTTGTCATAGACGAATAACAATCCGCTCGAGAAATGGGTCGTTTTTGTTGCGCAGAAAGAGCGTAGAAGACACTTCAAAACAACATTTTTTATAATTGGTCAATTAATGCGGCACCAATTTATCCAACTTTTTGACTTCCCTATGTGCTTTAAATACCAAACGACTGTTGAGTGGTTGACCTCAAGTTCAACAGCAACGTGTGGTTTTGCGAGGATCGGCTTCAATTACGGCTTTCAAATGCTCGTTATCAACCACAGTCGGCCTGCCGCGACCGTCTTCATCTTCGAGGCTCTCGTCACTATTGCGAAATTCCTTGAACCACCGTTGTGCCGCACGTTCGTTAGTGGTTCCTAGGCCAAATGCATCATTGATACCAGGAGCTGTTTCGGCAGCTTTTCTGCCTATTTTGAACTGGAACAAGAAAATCGTATGGATTCGATTTTTGTCCATGCTCTCGAAAACCTGCAAAAAAAAAAAAATAGAGATTGAGAACGGTAACGAATAACACGATTCGATAAAATGACAAACGTGCTTCAAAATTATATATAACATAGCAATATATATCAATTGATTAATTCAGAAATCATATATAAAAGTAACATATGTGAGAAAACGATATTGTGTTTGTACCAACCTAATAAACGGCCATACACGTAATGTTCACTAAGAATCACTAGTGTCTGTCTAATAGCTGTGCAGTCGGGCGAACGATTTGAACCCTGGACCAGAGTTACTATAACTGAATTCCAAATTAACATAATTATTCATTATGCCAATATAACATGCATATTAAATGTAAGAAAGTGTTTGATCTGCTAATATATATATATATATATATATATATATATATAGAGAGAGAGAGAGAGAGAGAGAGAGAGAGTTTTTTATGTCTAAGCTTTTTATTTATGTGTAAGATTTTATTTATTTTATTTTTATTGATGTCTAAGATTTTATTTATAATTTTTATTAAGTTTAAGTAATGTTCATTGGTGTAAGTTTAGTTTTTATTTATTAATTTTTTAATTATGCCCAATAATTTTATTTATTATTTTTATTCAAGTCTAACATTTATTTATTTTTATGTCCGTTTATTCATATCTTTTTTTTTTCATGTCTAACATGTTTTTTTTATTTTTATTTACGTCTAAGATTTCCCTCATTCATTTTCTTCACGTTTAAAATTTTATTTATTATTTTTTTATTCATGCCTAACATTTTTTTATTGTTTTTATTCATTATTTTTATTCATTATTTTTATTCATATCTAAATTTTTATTTATTTTTATTGCCTTTACGTTTTCATTGATTATTTGGATTACTTTATAATTTATTTCACTATTTTTCTTATTTATTTGTAAGTTATTAGTCACTCTTTTACATTATTTTCAAATATTTTATTTATTTTCGTTTGTTCCTAAGCTTTCATTCATTATTCCTTGTTCTTTTCCTAAATTTTATGGCATTACTCATTTGCATTTTTTTTTTCATGATTTCTATTTTATGTTTTAATTTTTCGTTTATATTTTTCGCTTTGTTTCTCATATTTCTTTCACTGTTAATTTTTCATTCATTCCAAAATATGAATCCATTTTTTTCCATTTTTTCCCCAACTATTCATTCATTATTTTTTTTCTTTCTGTCGAAGTTCTCTCCTTTTCTGCTCTCCTGTCCTGTTTAAACGGAAATGACATCTATTTCCGTTGTGTACTCCATCGTAGACGGATGAGGTAGACGTGGAAATGCCAAATATGCACGGCCAGACGATCCGTCTGTCTGTGCGTCGTTCAACTTATGTGTATGTCAAGAAGCGGGAAGTGTAAGAATACGTGAAACGGAAAACTAAATACACACATGCATACTAATCTATACACACATATTATATATATATATATATATATATATATATATATATATATATATATATATATATATATATAGTTAGTTAGTTAGTTATAAAATATATATGGCGATTAAGCTACACTGAATATTCCGCGTTTCATCCATTTTAGGATTCTTCAGGCTTATGCGCGAATATATATATATATATATATATATATATATATATATATTGTTTTTAAAATATATATGCCACTCCCCACATGGAGGTACCAAATTGGTTAAAGGGAAAATTATCCCCAACTCGCATTTAGGTAATAAAATAACTGAATTCATTCAAAATGTATCGCATATATATATATATATATATATATATATATATATATATATATATAAACTAGCAGCTCCGTGTAGCGTTGCCCAGTCTTAAAATATGCTTAAATATGATATTCAATTGAGGCAGATTTCGTAATTATTAATATAAAATCAATTATTTCATATTGCATTGTACCCAATATGTAATGGTGATTTCAGAAGTAAAATAAATATGATGTGAATGCCACCAGCTGAAACCGAAATAAAATATTAATAAAACATAGTTTAAAGATTAAAATTATGTATACAAGAAAAGTAAAGACTAAAGGTTATTTGTACTCAATCGTGGAAAGGAGTGTGGATTTTATTAAATACAACAAGCTGATTTCCGTGACACAAATGTTCTTGGTGGACAATATGCATTGAATTAAGCATTTTGGTAAGTATATCGAAACTACCATTACTGATAATGCAAACCGTTTCGCTAACACAAATTTTACTAGTGTAGCAGTCGAATTGTCTCCAACTGCCAACGTGAAAAAAAGGTGGCACTATACATCTAAAATAATGTGTGATCTATGCACAGAATAGAATCTCCTAGAGGTTAATCACGTAAACACCTAGAAAAATTTTCTTCTGTTTACAAAGTGATCTCTTCAAATGAACGTAGATGGTTTCAAGATTTTCAAATGAAAGTTCGAATAAGCACGACTACACTGATAAGGAGTCAATGCTATCATCTTTATTTTAGATAGCTAGTGTCTCTGTTTCCCGTCAATACACTACAATATAACTTGATTTTAAATGTATAGTTTACCTCATGGGTTTCTCTCGCTTTTATTATAGAAAACAGTCGAGCTACGCTGATGAGAGGTAGTTACTTTGAAATTTCAGTGTCAGTTACGATTCTTAACATGTGCATTATTACTTGTTCAGTTGGGAAAAAAATGGCCACCAGTGAAAAAATCTAGTGTCTCTGTTTTCCGTCAATACACTACAACGTAACTTGATTTTAAATGTATAGTTTACCTCGTGGGTTTCTCTCGCTTTTATTATAGAAAATAAAACAATAACCGGATCAGTTGGCCTCCCTTTCTCCCTTTCATGAATACCAATAGAACAAGTCTTCAATTCATAAATACAATATTGAAAATTCTATACCCCACAAATGTTATATATATGCATATATGCATATATATATGCATATATGTATGCATATATATGTATATATGCATCGTCACATATATGCATATATGTATGCATATATATATATATATGCATCGTCACAAGTTCGATCGCTAGAAACAGTCGAGCTACGCTGATGAGACGTAGTTACTTTGAAACACGTGTGTACGTAGATTACTGTTTTAAAAATAATAAATAAATAAACATGTTATATACGTCCAAACAAATTATGGCCGAGTTTCTAAACAAATAAAAATAAATGAGATTCGGGACGGAGCCACTATTAACCGTATTTATCGTTTGAAAATAAAATAACAAACTACAACAAATCTAAATTTATAAGCGATAAAAATAAACAGTAAAATCATCTAGGGTTCGTGGCCTAACTGTTAAGGCGCCGCACTGTGGTAAACATGGTCTGAAGTTCGATCCCTAGAAACAGTCAAGCTACGCTGATAAGAGGTAGTTTCCTCGAAACACGCGTGTACGTAGATTACTGTTTTAAAAATAATAAAAATAAATAAAAATGCATATATACACACATATATATATATATGTATATGTATACATACAGATACACACATATATATGTATAAACACATATATATAGCCATATTTCTTAGCGTCTAATGCTTATAAGTCTTATTCTCGACTAAATTGCAAGATAAACGGAACCATCATTAGAGAGGTGCTAGTCTCCGTCTGCTCTGCTTTCCAAGAATGTTTATTAATACACTTGTAGCATCTGGTATTCCTACATGTTCCTTCACCTAGGATTTCATTCTCTTTCTATTTTAATATATCTTAATATTATATATATATATATATTCGTATTCCCGTCTGTTTGTTTGTTTGTTCACAATTTGATTAATACATACAAAAGGTCCATTACTTTAATATTTCATTTATTTCTATATATAGTATGGTTCTTTCAAAAATATAGGATTAAGAGTTCACGTCATTTGCATATTATATTAAGGAAAATCGATTTTATTAAATAGCTGAATGTTAGTTTAAGTTTCTAATGAGTGAGTTGTTTTAAGTGTTCTATTTTATTTGTTATTTCATCAAATTTAAATAAACATTATATTGATAATAGCTTTAATTTAATTTATTTTGAATTATTATTTCTGACATTGTTTTTTTAGAAACGGATAGAGTTATTTCCCCTGATGAGTTATTTTTTAATGCTCCAAAGTTCGAAAGATAAAAAAAAGAAACTCTTCTCCACATAAAATAATTTAGTAATCACAATAAGTTTCTAGCGTGAAAAAATAATTTCGTGTAGACAGAAAGATGTTTTGCTTTAATTTTTAAATAGTAATAAATAAATAAATAAAACACAGATAAACGAAAATATCTCATTTGTTTGTTATTATTATTCTTGAAACAACTATACAGAATCTTTTAGCGTTCCGGGAATTGACCCCCCCCCTAAAAAAAGCAAGGCGAAAATGTTTTTTTACGAAAAAAAAAAAGTCAGTGAAAGAAAAAACAAAAACAAAATAAAGAAAACAAGCCAATAAAAGGAATTCCATTTCGTTTTTAAACTTTTCAAGCGCGTTACTGTTTATTAGGTACCTCCAACGCGCGCCACAGTTTTAACCTCTCCCCCACCCCTTCCCTAGATATTTCTAAATGCTCACTCAGTGATCTGATGAATTGACCATACAAAGAAGTTTGCTTAGTATTATCACTGCTAACAAAAGATGCAAAGCACTAGTTGTTCTTACCGGGTATGATACAAATGTGTGTAAATATGTGCGCTCGTTATTATATATGTGTCCTTATGTATGCATATATGTGTCCTTATGTATGTATATATGTGTCCTTATGTCTCTTGGTGTATACATATAACTTAGGGGAAAGTTGTAAGAAGAAAAGAGTATATGATCTAGTTCAATGGCGATACGTAAACGGTTTCGCCAGTATAAAACTGACTTCGTGTTTGCTGCAATAAACCAATTGACTTTTTTTTTTTTTTTAACACAGTGATCACCACTTAAAGCCACTCAGGGATAAGGGTTATTGCAAGTACTTACGTTAGTGTGGAGATTTGATGAAGTGTTTAATTAGGGGGGCGGTTCATTAGGAATTTGTTAACATTGGACTTGAAGACATCCAAGTTGTATTCAGGAGGATAGCAGGCAGACGGAACAGAGTTCCACAAGCGTGCAGTTCTAAGAAAGAAGCTTCGTTCATGGAATCCGCGTTTTGATTTAGGCACAGATATAGAGTGGGGGAAATTTTTCACAGTGGATTCAGCTAGACGGGTGTTATTCGTGAAAGATTGGCGAGGAGGGGCCAGGGATTGGAGTTCAGACGAGCACCTGCCATGAAAATAACGATAAAACAAGGATAGGCTAATTATCTCCGATGGATGACTGGCGTTCTTTGTGCATATGGATAAGGTTTTAAAACAGCCAATATATACGACTGAACCATATACAATTTACATTGCGTCTAGTTGGTCACCGCTTAGTTTAGGTAGATCAATATATTCCCTTAATGTATGTGTATATAGACGTTTCATTTACATCTATGATACCTATGATAAAATATAATATGATATATATATTTGAATATAAAATTTGAAGAGTTTGGGCACAAAATTGGCGGAGGAATTAGGTAGAGTCTGCAAAGGTCGAGTTTTTAAACTTTGGCCTCTTGACAGCCAAATTCTGCCTCAAAAACTGGTTAAAAAGTTTGCTGTGTCTAATTATCCTTTATGTAAAATTTCAAATGTTTAGACCCAAAGTTGTCTGAATAGTTTGCTAGAGACCGCAAAGGTAAAATCTTTGGAACTTTGACTCCTTGGCAGCAACATTTTTGGCCAAAAATCGATTAAAAAGCTTGCCCTATGTCTGAATATACCTTATGTAAAATTTCAAATGTTTAGATCAACATTGGCCTCAAGGTCATTTTTTTTTAACTTTGATCTCAATTTTGATCCCTTAACATTTATTGTTTTGGGCTCAAATCAAATTAAAACGTTTGATCCATGTCCAATGTATTCATATATAAAATTTCAAGGGGTTAGACCCAAAATTAGCGGAGGAGTTTGGTAGAGTTGTCAAAGGTCAAATTGTTGAACTTTGACCCCTGGACAGCCAAATTTCTTACCGAAAACCAATTAAAAAGTTTTCCCAAATCTCAATACCTCTTATGTCAAATCTCGAGTCTGTAGACCGAAAATTGACAGAGTAATTTGTTAGGGAAATGTTCACACAACGACACACACAATATCACTTTTATAGATATACTAGTGTTTAGACCCAGAATTGGCGTAGGAGTTTGGTAGAGTCTGCAAAGGACAACTCTTGCAACTTTGACCTCTTGCCAGCCAAATTTTCGCCTAAAAACTGATTAAAAAGCTTGCTGCATGTCTGAATACCCTTTATGTAAAATTTCAAATGTTTAGACCAAAATTGGCTGAATAATTTGCAATGGTCAAATCTTTTGAACTGTGATCCCTTAGAAGCAAAGTTTTCAGAAAAAAAAAACTATTAAAAAGCTTGCAATATGTCTGAATACACTTTATGTAAAATTTCAATTATTAAGACCAAAAATTAAAAAGAATTTTTTTTTTAATTTTGACCACTATTATGGCCCCTTAATATTTATTGTTTTGGGCTCAAATGAATTATAAAGTTAGATCCATGCCCAAGTAACTTATATCTAAAATTTCAAGTGATTAGACTAAAAATTGGCGGAAGGGTTTGGTAGAGGTTACAAAGGTCAAATCGTTGAACTTTGACCCCTTAACAACAAAATTTCTGGCCGAAAACCGATAAAAAAAATTTCCCAAATCTCAATACCCCTTATTTCAAACGCTCGAGTCTATAGTAAATTCGTAGGGAAGTTTACACAGACAGACACGCACGCACACACACACACACACACACACACACACACACACACACACGCACAGAAATTTTCGTTTTTATAGATATATATATAGATAGATAGATAGATAGATAGATAAGTACATTACATGTATACATATTTCTATTATTAAGATTATTTATTACAGTGTATATATATATAATATATATATATATATATATAGAAAGAAAGAGAGAGAGAGAGATGTGTGTGTGTCCGCGTGTGTATATGTGTGTATGTGTGCGCGTGTGTAAAGTAAATGTATAAATGTCAGTGTGATATATAAGAGGTTAAGTTAAATATACTTTTTATCCGCCTTATCATTTTAAACTCTTTCTCTCTCTCTCTCTCTCTCTCTCTCTCTCTCTCTCTCTCTCTCTATATATATATATATATATATATATATATATATATATATATATAGTATTCTTTTTTAGTAATGGATATTCTTGTGTTTAAAAGGTTTGCATAAATATAAAATATAGTAAAACGCGTGAAACACCGCCAGAATTCTTTAGCTTAAAGGTCAACAAAAATATGTCTTTGTTGCCTGTATACACGTTTGAATATTATTTTAGATTAAAAACTATTTTAATGCACCTTGTACTGAATTATTATTATTATTATTATTATTATTATTATTATTATTATTATTATTAATAATAATAAACAAGAAACCTGCAAATGTAGAGTCTGTGGACAAAGAGACTAGACGATAAACCATACAGTAAGTTAATCCATCAAACTGGCCCAAAAGAAATACAAGAACAGACACGATCAAGTTGGAAGGGCAGTTCACTGGGAATTATGCAAACTACTGCCTCTCGAACGCACAGACAAGTGGTATAAACATAAACCGGAAACAGTACTAGAAAACGAGAATCACAATCTCCTATGGGACATCGACATACAAACTGATAAACCCATCCAAGCAAGAAGACCGGATGTCGTATTAATTACCAAGAAAGAAAAGTCCTTTACAATCGTAAACTTTGCTGTTCCAGCTGACCACAGGGTAAATATCAAAGAAAAAGAGAAGCGGGGCAAATATACAGAGGTAGCCAGAGAGCTGAAAGTGATATGGAAAATAGAGAAAATCAAAATAATTTCTATAATATTAGGAGCACTAGGAACAATCCCGAAAAACTTTGAAAAAAGAATGGGAGAAATTGGAATCAAAGGAATGACTGGAAAAATACAACGAACAACAATAATGAAAACAGCTAAAATATTAAGGAAAACTCTTGAATGTGGAGACTAACACACATAAGCAACAAGCGCGAGCCAGACAAACTGCTGCAGAGACAAAACATAAATCGCTATATGGAACCAAGAACATTGAAGCTGCATAAAAGAGTGGAGCTGAATAGCCAAGTGGAGTCAAAGAGGAAGGAAAGACCGAGGAGTGAGCAATGACCAGACCCCCACTGTATAAGTGCGAAGAGAACTGGGACCTTGGGGAGGCTTATTGCCACTCAAATTCTAATGAAGACCAATGGCCGCTGCCAAAAAGAAATCAATTGGCAAGCAGCTGTTTGGATAATGCATTTTTTTTATTTTTTATTTATTTTTTTGTTTTTTTTGCAAATGTCATCGAAAGAGGTGTAGAAAACTGGAAATCTGGGGAGACTTGTCACTCAGCTTCCAGGGAACACCAGAGGTTGTATTCGATGAGAACTTTGATGACCTGTGTGAAAGCTCCTTGTGTGTCAATAATGATAATAATAATAATAATAATGATGATGATGATGATGATGATGATGATGATAGTAATAATAATATTATTTATTGTTATTATTATATTATATATTATATATTATTATATTAATTATTATAATTTTTTTATATTAATTGTTTATTAATTATTAATTATTTTATTAATATATTATTATATCAATTATTTATATTAATAATTTACTTGTTACCAATTATATTAATTATTTGATTAATCTTAATCATATTATTATATTATTATATTTTTACATTAATTATTTATATAAATTTATTTAATAATAATAATAAGAAGAAGAAGAAGAAGAAGAAGAAGAAGAACATACGGATATATGTGGATTCTGAGTAGTAATAGGTGTCCCCAGATTTCCAGTAATCTCCACCTCCTTTGATAACATTTGCAAATTAATTTGCGTTATCACAATAGCCGCTTACAGTTTATTTCTCGTTGCTAGCAACCATTGGTCTTCAATGAAATTTGGGTGGCAATAAGCCTCCTCATAGTACCAATCGTCTTCGTACCTATCCATAGCTGGTTTACTTAGTGCTTTCTCTCCTCGGTCTTTTCATTCTCCTTGGCCCTTCCCGAGTATTTGGTGTGGTATCAATTGATTTCCAGCGTGTTTTATGAAGGGGGGTAATTTACAAGTATACAAGTTCTATTTTCGTGATTCTATGTCGTTTTTTTTTTGTCTTACATCTGTAACATATATACATGTGGCTCTTACGTATTAGTCTCTACATTCACAGGTTATCCTCAATAGTTCATTCCCTTTAATTTTTTTGTACACAGTGATCACCACTTATCAAGGACCGGAAGCCACTCAGGGATAAGGGTTATTGCAAGTACATTACGTTAGTGTGGAGATTTGATGAAGTGTTTACTTAAGGGGGCGGTTCATTAGGAATTTGTTAACGTTGGACTGGAACACATCCAAGTTGTAGTCAGGTGGGAAGCAGGCAGACGGAACAGAGTTCCACAGGCGCGCAGTTCTAAGAAAGAAGCTTTGTTCATGGAATCCACGTTTTGATTTAGGCACAGATAAAGAGTGGGGGAAATTTTTCACAGTGGATTCGGCTAGACGGGTGTTATTCGTGAAAGATTGACAAGGGGGGGGCAGAGATTAGAGTTCCGACGGACACCTGCCATGGAAATAACGATAAAACAAGGATAGGCTCGCAACGTCTCTTCTGTGGGAGAGAGGTTGCAAGGTAGAGAAAATGGCATCCCCCACTAAGCCACGAAGTCTATTTTGTACTCTGTCAAGGCAGGATATGCTTTTTTTGCAGCTCCTGCCCAGATATTGCAGCAGTATTCCATCCTTGGACGTACTTGGCTTTTATATAGATAGAGAATTGCATCCGTAGTGAGATATCTTCTGGAGCGGTAGAAGGATCCCACCATCTTTCCAGCGACCTTGGCAACAGACTTGATGTACGTGTTCCATTTCAGATCAGGAGTAAAGGTCAAACCCAGAAGCTTGCCAAAACACGGGGCCTCTCCCAGACGAGAGCCATCCATTTCAATTGATGCCAGATGGGGATCAGAGCGTTGATAATTATGCTCATTTGTTGTATCTTCTCAGCCATCCCTCTGATTCTAATCTCTCCCATTATTATTTCAATGTTATTTGGTATTGTTCCTAGTTCTCCTACTGTCTCCTTGGTCTTTAATCTGTAGTCTGCTGCAACGGCAATATTTACAATCTGACGGCACTTTTCATTCTTGGTAACTTTTATGGCGTCCGAACTTCTTGCATAGATGTGTTTCTTTCTTTGTATACCCATGTCCCATAGAATTTTGTGATTTTCATTTTCAAGAACTTGCTTCCGGTTTGTCGACAGAGTTTGTATTTGCTGTTTGATTGTGTCTTGTCGATCCTTGCTTTGTTGTAGTTGGTTCTAATTGCGTTATCTTGTGCGGCAGTGATTAGGAATTCAATTTCTCTGTTAAGGTTTCATTTTTGTAGCCATGTTCAAATTTTTTCGTTAGTTTTATCTTTTGTCACTCTTATAAATTGTCAGTGTAGTTGTTTCTCTTGTCATTTTTCTTTTCTCATCTTATTCCTTATCTCTTCTTTTTCTGTTTTGTATTTTTCAGTGTTTCTTGTTGCAGTAATTATTCTTTCAGTGTTCTGCATTATGCATTTTTCTAATACATTTTTCGTGTTATTTGCACACAATCTACTATACAAACCAACCCTCTTCTCCCGTCTTTGCTTTTATATAGTCAGCCAGTACCATCCTTTTGGTTTAGTGCATTGTGCATAGTTATGAGTTTCCTGGTCTTCTGCTCGAGATACCTATGTTCTTTTTTTGGTTCAATCTATAAACGGTCCAGAATATCTTACTAGTGACATGTGCACATGTGTTATACATTTAATTACGTTTCTACTATATAGTTTAGTTTCGAGGAGTCTCGCGTTCTTCTTAGGTATTCTTTTCCAATGTTATTTTTAATTTCTGTTGCTTTGATGGTGTCTGGTTTCAGAACTCCCAAGTATTTGTAGGTGTCATCTTCACTTAGTGCCCTCATCTCCTTATGATTTGGTAGTTTCATACCTTCCGTTGCTCTCAGTTTTCCTCTTCTCACGATCAGCAGTGAGCACTTTGCTGATCCATTCCATTCCATTCCTGGCTAAAGTAAAGATTCTGGTTGTGTTTATTAGCGTCTTTAGTTTCTTCTTGGTTTTTGCAAACAGTTCTAGGTCATCCATGTGATCTATTCCTTCACCTGTGTTAGTAAACTTGTATCCGGCTTTGCATTTTCTTAGTATATTGTTTATGGACATTATGGCTATGATAAAAAATAATGGTTTTAGGGTATCACCTTAGAAGATACTTCTTTCTATTTTAATATCATTTATGTATTGTTTATCAGCTGCCAGTTCAAGTCTCCATGTTCTCGTTGCATTTTCTATCAAATTGATAATCTTGCCTGGTATTGTATACATTCTCAGGCATTCTATTATCCATGCTTGTGTGATCCTGTCATACGTTTTCTTTTAATCGATTATTGCCATGGCTATATTCTTTTTTTTATGTTTTACCTCTTTTAGGATTCGTTGGTCTATGTATAATAAGTTAAGTCTTCCTCTTTTTCCTTTTTGGCATCTTTTCTGTTCCTCGGGGAGTAGTCCGGGGTTATCAACGGAAAGATAAATTTGTTTCCTCAATTGTGCTCTTTGTATTTGATACATTTTATGCAAACATGTTATAGGCCTGTTGTTCCTGGGGATGATCCCTTTCTTTGATTTTTATTGCGCGAAACTGGTTTTACCGTTGGTCATGCATTCTAATACGTTTGCTTCGTAGATACATCTTTTCATGTTCTGAATTAGTTTTCATGTAGTGTTAGGAATTTCTTTAACCAATATACATGTATTCCATCGTGACTTCGTGCTCTTCAGTTTACCATTTTTCGTAGGGTGGTCTTGCTGATTTCATTCTCTGTCCCTTCCCGGATTTGTTGTGACTCTTGTTTCATGTCTTTCAGCCAGTAGGCATTTCTATTATGATCCTGTTGCTCTTCCCATATCTGGCTTCAACAGCGTTTTCTTTCTGTCGGTCCCGTTCTGTTCTTGTTTTTCCTCTATTTACGTTTAAGTAGAACTGGTCTTCATTATTTCCGAAGGTCCTATATGGCCTGTGCTGTTCAGATTTGTATGCATATTGTCTTAATCCTGCTTTTTTTTTGCTGCTATTTGTTTTGCTTCAGTTCTTCCTGTTTCTTGTTAAGCTTTTCCCTGCTTGACACATTTCTACTTTTCCATTCTCTTCGAGTCTCCCTCATCTTGTTTACCGCTTTGATTTCTTTTTAATATCTGTTGATTTGGATTTCCAGCCTCAATTCTCACCCAGATTTTGTAGATCTATTTTCTTTCCCCGTTTTTTTTTTCTACTTTGAAATTCATACTTACTGCCTTGGCACCTGCGTAAAATTAATTTTTTAAGTCTGTAATTGTATCTGTTGGGATGTACGATAGGAGTTTGTTTTTTTACATAAGAATCATCACTTATCAAGGCCCAGAGACCACTCGAGGATAAGGGTTAAGAGTGTACAGTAGTTAATTGGACAATATAGTAATTGTTAGTAATGGTAATTCGGTAAATTTGTTAATTCAAGTTGGACGGCTCATTAAGAACTTGTTTACGTTGGACTTGAAGACAATCAGATTTGTTCACCCTCTTCGTTTCTGCTTTTAATTTCTTCCGCTTTATAATGAGTTTTTTTTCTCTTCATAAGTTTTATGATGTTTTCCACTTCTGCTGCTTCATTCTCGTTGTTTCATAGATCTGTGTTTCACTGTTTACTGTGTTTACATGTTGCTCGTCATCCGTGCGTGGATTCTCAATGTGCGAGGTTTTAGTGAGGATCGTATCCGTGTCTTTTCCGTCATTTATCCTTGGTTTTATTTTGAGTAGTTCTAGATTGTAACTCCTCTCTCTCTCTCTCTCTCTCTCTCTCTCTCTCTCTCTCTCTCTCTCTCTCTCTCCCTTGAGAATAAATCGTGCTTGGTCTGCAATTCTTTGTCCAATTGTATGCTATTCACACGGCATGTCCCACAACTCTTTCATCCGTTTCCGATCACCGTGTCCTTAGCTTTCTATTGCCAGTCTATTCTTTTACGTGGTCCATCTCTTCCGTTGCGGTTTTTGTTTTTATGTTTATTTTTGCTGCTCTGTATTTCGTTCGTAATATTCTGGCATCTGAAATGAAAGGAGATACATGCTCAGTGTATGTGATATTCTTGTTGCTAAGACTAGAAGGATTGCCAACATTCTCCAGAAGACGACCAGGTCGCCCATGCTTCTATTATTATTTACTCACTAGGAGTAGTCATACAAGCCATCATCAAAGAGTGCTCTTTGAGAACAACTTGTGGTGTTCCATGGAGTCTGAATGACAACGTCTCCCCAGACTTCAAGTACTCTCCACCTCTTTCGATAACCTTTACAAAAGAATTTGCGTTATCGCAACAGCCGCTTACCACTGATTTCTCGTTGGCGGCGGCTATTGATCTTCACTGGAATTTAGGTGGTAATAAGTCTCCTCAGGGTCCCAGTCCTCTTTGCACACAGCCAGCGGAGGTCTGACTAGTGCTTTCTCTCCTCTGTCTTTCCATCCTCCTTGATCCTCATTATTATTATTATTATTATTATTATTATTATTATTATTATTATTATTATTAAAACTATTACAATTAAAACTTCTTCTCCCTTAGTTTACCAAAAACCTGTTCTTTTCTTTTTATTAATTTTATGATGACGCACTACCCAGCGGGTACGCAAAATAAAATAATATCATGACGTCCGTCATGCTTACCTCCCTGACAGAATCCTGATCAGAGGACAACATCTTCATCTTCACTGACTAAGCAGCCTTCACATACTCCCATATAAACGAATACATATACATGTAATAGCACACATATCTGTACCACGATATGTATATGTTTCACGAAAAGCTTATGCGTGTCTGGACGCCCATGTTGGTGGATATTTCGTTTTAGTCTTTGTTGTTTTTATTTCATTTTTATTTGGTATCCTTTCACTGGGAACGAAATGACGCATATTTGTAATACCCAATATCGAATGGCATTCCATCGGCAAATGAGCTGAGTTCTCGGGTTTAAGTGGTTCCTAGTGTAACTCGAGCATAGATCGACTTGTCTGGCCCATTTATGGGGGCGAGGGGGGTACGATAGGATTGATAGGTCGTCTAACTTGTCTGAAATTGTCGGCAAATGTGCTTCCGATGTGTGTCTAGAGAAGGTGGCGGTTTATAAGGTACCAGCGAATCATGTCCGACAGATACATTTAAAAAGTATAATACACCATCGATATAGCTAATTTCTTCGTTTCTGTGAGATGTGACTAAACACTATTAGAAGATGCTCTGTCCGCAGGTCAATTTTGTTATAGTTCGAACAAACATGTTTAGTCCTGTTGCATTAAGGTTTGAAATTTGTAAACAATAACTCATCTTACTAACACAACTGTAAAATAATCTAACGAAAATTTAATTAAGAGCTATTTTTTTACTATATTGTTCCGTTCAAAATTACCGAATGCTGGGTTCTGTATAGATGCTGGAGTTCGGAAGAATAGAACCTTAAGTAGGTCAGAGATTACATAAGTGAAAATGTTGTTGGAATAACGAGCAAATTGAAAATAGTAGATCGAAGTATCCGAATGATAGGGAAAAGGTTAGACATATAATCAGCATATTTTTATAAATATTCGTATACAATGACGTTTGCAATGGAATTAAAAATATTGAATTGTAGTTTATTTATTTGAACAGGGTTGATATATATATTAGATACATCTCTCTCTCTCTTTCACACACTCTCTCTCTTTCTTTCTCTCTCTCTCTCTCTCTCTCTATATATATATATATATATATATATTTATATATATATATAAAGAGAGAGATTTTATTTAATATTTATCTACCTATATATTTATATCTATGTATATATGCATATAATCTTTCTATCTCTCTCTATTTATTATATATATATACATATATATATATATATATATATATCAAGAGAGTTAATTCAAAAGGATAACGTAGTTTATGTAGAAAAATCCCTAGTGTAAGAGTTCAATACGAAGCAGATCATACATAATGGTTAAAAGAAAAATACAAAGCTTAACCTAATTTCATTATGAATTTAACTCAATGTTATAATAAATACGGTTGTAAGTTTCTGCAGTATGTAAGTTAAATGATAACCTGACTTGCCCACCTCGTTTGAAAAGGCCCGTTTTGGGGTGGAAATGTCTTTATAATAATATTGTTTAAGTTTGCGTTGTATTTTCCTTTAACAAACACACACACACACATATATACATATATATACATATATATATATATATATATATGCTAACTTACACACATATCACTTATATATATATAAAAATAAAATATATATATACATATATGTATATGCTAACTTACATACTTATCACTTATAAATCCATCCGAAGAGTCATTGTTAAAATCATCTGACTTGTAATTTCAACATATAAAAACATGCGATACAGAATAGCTATGAACAAAAAGTAGCTAAAAATAAACTTGCTCATACAAATTTAGTAGGATTTATTTGTACTTAAAAATTATTCACCAACAAATTTGTAGTTTGGCATATACGAAAATTGGACTTCGTGATATGTGTAGTGTTCCGATCTCAAACGGCACAATAGACCCGTACAACGTTAAGAAATAAATAAAAAAAGAAAAGAATAACAGAAAGATCACCTGATTTAAAGCAAAGGTATTAACAAGGAAATTAAATAAATAAAAAGACAGGTTATTTTCGAGCAAAGTCCCCCCACTGAATTTGTGTTCGTAGGACGTCATTTTCGGCCATTACGTTGTATACATTTTTGCAGCTGATTATGACGAATCTGATACGCTGAATCAAAACATCACATTAGTTTTGCTCATGGCCACGTTTTTTACGCTTTGGTTTACATGTACGCATCTGTGTAGCATTTTAGAAGTAATTTGTGAGGGTAAATGCCATGATTCGATTGGAAATGATTATTTTAATGACAAGAATTGTTAAATTTCAATAATTCTGAATGATTATGTCGAAAAGTGATGAGTTTGAAATCATTAAACTTCGAAATCTTCCAATAATTGGTGTTCAGCATGCACAAGAAAGTACTGCCTTGCGCGGGAGGAATGGTGTCTTGCAAAAAGGAATCGTCATCAAGGACTCTCTGGTGGACAGTGAAATATGCTTTTTTCACCGCTTCACATCAAGCTCGGTTAAATCAAACAGTTACCAAAGTCGCTTGATAAGGATGGTGACTTCTTCACTTACTTATGCCAGAGAAGTTAAATGCTGGCATTTTGAGGGTCCCCAGATTCGGCAGCTCATCACAGATCGAGTTGGAAAACTCACCGAACCAAATGGAACTGGAAGCGTGGAAGATATTTGATCTGATAGTGAAAACATTTCCTGGCAACAGCAAGGTCAGAAACTGGGCAGAACTTTTCAACAACTTGCTGTGTGCTTTCAGAAACCTAGGCTATAACATGAGCGTCAAAATACACTACCTATCTTCACATATGATCCAGTTTCCTGGGATTACGTAATGGATTACGAGCATAGCTTGAAATAGATAAGTGACAGGTATCAGGGTCGCTAAGACGCAGTTATGCTATTCTGGATGGACGTTTTTTTGTTTTTTTCGGTGGATGCCATGTGCCTGCTGAGATATTCAAAGTCATCTACTTGTTAGAGTGGTTTTCTGTCTAGCGTTTCAAGTATGCTGGTTTGGTGGAAGGACATACATTCTGTTTTAGTTGCGTTTGATACAGTCGAATTATAACAGCTAGTTCTTCCAGGATGTGTACTAACTTTTGTGAATTAGGATTACCATCAGGTAACAAAGCAACATCACTAGCATAATCAACACCATCAATCTTCTTTTATGTATATCATCTGCTTCTTGCTAGATACAATGTTAGGTAATATTTCCTATAGTGATTAACAGTGTTTCAGTACGTAATCAAGATGGATCAAAAATAAAAATGCAGCCAGAATGTCATCTTGCAGCACGCTAGTTTTTATTTCAAAGAAGTCAGTGTGGCCGTCCGGAGATCAAACCTTGGCTTTAGCATTCTTATAAAGAATCATTATGGCTGAAACGATTTCTTCAACAAAATACACCTGATGAAGATCGGATGTTAACTCGGCTGAAACGTTGTGAGGATTAAATCGGAGACGAGAACAGTAGTCCGAATATGAAAAAAACACCTCTTATTTATCATGGATATTAAAGAAATTGGTATTGTTTTTTTCGGCTTTAGAAATATTGCAGTGATCATTTACATATCGATAAAGTTTAAGAACAGATGGGCCGGAGAGCTATTTTTCATTTCTTCTATTTCTTAAAAAAAACTAATAAATAATAATTATATAATAAGAAAGGGTCCAGGAAAAATAAATAATTAAGATGTAGCTGTTACGTTGATGAAGAATGTCCGATTACATGCGATAGTATGGAGAATGGAAAGAGATCCACATAAAAAACGGGAATTCAAAGAAAGTTCCTTGTTTTATCGCGTCCATTTGCTTCTATTATAGCGATACTAAAACGGCAATAAAACGCGAGAATTGCTGCTAGAAAAACACACGAGATGTAAGTAAATTCAAATCTCACAGAACCATCTTGTCGTCTGCTTCTAATAAAATATTTTTATAAGATTGCTATTTCTATTCGTTTTTTTTTTTTTTTTTTCGTAGTCCTTCTTCGCTTTGCTCCATTTCATCACCCTGTTTCTACATTTGGGGAAAAAAGGGATTTCTTCATTTTGGCTTTCGTTGGTTTTGACTTTGAGTGCGCTTTCTGGCCTTCCGTTCTCTTCTCTGAATTATGTTTCACTTCCTGTTCTGCCCCCGCTCCCGTTGCTATCTTCGTTTAAATTTCCTTTCTGTTTATTATTATTATTATTATTATTATTATTATTATTATTATTATTATTATTATTATTATTATAACCGTTTAGTATCTAACTACGTTCATTTCTTTCTTACATTAGAAAGAGACGCAAGAAATGTAATAGATACAAATTAGCTTATTTTTCTTTTCCTTTTCCCTCCCATTTTCCTCCTCTTTCTACTTCTTTGACTAATGTTACTCTTCTCCTCTCCTTGACTTTGTCCATCTGTTTCTTTGTCTGTTTCCTTCTTCTTCTTCTTCTTCTTCTTCTTCTTCTTCTTCTTTCTCTATACCTTTATTTTTTCTTCTTCACCTTTTTTCCTTTTCGTTATCCTTATACCTTCATCTTGCTCTTTCGTAATCATTTGTTTATTTTTTCCCTTGCCCTCTTTTTCGTCCGTTTCTCTTTCTTTATTCGCCTCTTTTAAACCTCTTCTTTCTTTCTTCTCCCTTTCTTCCTCCTCAATATTTGTTTTGCCTTTGTTCCCATCTTCTTTAGCCCCTACTCATCTCCTCCTTCCTCCTCTCTGTTTTCTGGTTCTTCTATTTCATCTCCCCCTACTTCTCTTTTTGTTCCTCTTATAACATCAGAGTCCATCTCCTCTTCTTTCTCTTGTTGTAGTTGCTCTTCTTCCTCACAATCTCCGTTGTCTCTATTTTGGTTCCCTTCTCCTTATCTGTAATTCGTCCACCCTCACCTGGTCCTTTATTTTTATGTCCTCCTGCCTCTCTTAGTGTTTGTTTTATCCTCTTAATCTTCGTCTCATCTTCATCCATTTCATCTTTTCACTAGTCCCTCTCTAAACAATCTGTGTGCCTTTCAACGTCTTCCTTACTTTCCTCAGTTCATTATCGCCGTTGCTGTCGATTGTAATCCATTTCGGACTCGTAATATTTTTGTTCGCAACCTCGACTCACTCGGATGCTCAGTTTTAGCCGTACTTTATGCCCTGTTTTATGCCAATAGTTTTTCTTTTATGGCGTGTTTTCCTAATGTAATGATCCCCAAGTGTCTAGACTGCAAACATCGGCTCCGTTTGCACACCTAAAGACGTACACACATATACATGCACACATATACATACACACACATAATCTACAAATATACACACACTTACGCACATACATATACACTAACATACAAACATGCATACATATACATATGATGATTGCAACGTCTTGTCAGACGAGTACCACTTCCTCAGACACTTAAAGTCCACGAGCCCAAAAATGACTTCCATTGCCACAGGACCATTTTAATAGACAAATGCCTGAGGGAGTATCTATACACAAAGGATGTTACAAAGTCTTAGCTTTGTACAACAGTTAAGTCTCTCTCTCGGTTCAAAATGTTGAGGTACAGCAACAAGCAAGAGCAAAATAGCCAGCAACAAGTTAAACTGCAGACCAGCTTAATGCGGGTACTGGTCTCCCGCTTTATGTTTTTTTTTTAAATCAGAGATTTGCTTCTCCTAGAAAGGTTGCCTTCACCACGGCTTACGGGAGCCCTCTCCACCCCAACACACATATACACACACACAAATATACACGTTACTAGTTGGCCATTGACCCAGAAAAAGGGTTCATTCGCCCTTTGGAAGGTCTTGTTTTTAATCCTTCAGGGAGATTAGCCGCCCTCCTCACCAAACAAGTCTGGTGGGGGAACCAGTTTAGTCACTGGTAACCCGACCATGAGGCAGGCAGTACTGGGTTATATGGTACCAGTAGCAGATGACATGACCTGACATACATATATGCATACACATATACATAGATATAAACACACATACGCACATACACATACACATCCACACGCATTACATACACACATACACATATATATATACAAATGCGCATACATTCATTAATCTATGTATGCATACGTAGGTGAAATGTATGCATTTTATCATGACCGCCGAATCTGAAATCGAAAATTGCGAACCAATCCCCAATTATTTTAGTCTGCATAGATTTTGACGCAACTTTCATTTTTATCTCTAAAATTATATAAATACGATTTTGTCTGTGTGTGTGTGTGTGAGAGAGAGAGAGAGAGAAAGAGAGAGAGAGAGAGAGAGAGAGTTCCTTGTAGACTCTGGAACGCCTGAACATATTTTCTTTAAAATTTACAGAACTTTAGTGTATAAGTCTGGGAATTATCTTAATAAGTTTTGTCTCAGAATACCCCCGATAATTACTGATAATCGAAACCGTGATTTTAATTTATCTATCATCGGTAAAGCCTTTTTTCCATGTCCTCGCTTAGCAACAATTATAGAACAACGGGCCGTGAAAATTCTACTGTGGGTAAATTCATAGCGTGTGTTTTTTTTTGTAGCATTATGTGGTCTGTAGGTTCAACTTTCGCTCGTTAATTTCTTAATTTTTTTCATTAAATGCAAAGAATTTTATAAGACTTGAAAATTTACCTGTTTTTTTTTGTTTTGTTTTTCTTTTGTTTTTTGTTGTCGTTGTTTTTTTTTGTTGTTGTCGTTTTTTGCTTTTGTTGCATGACGTGATCTTAAGGTTCAAAATCTGCACGTAAATTTATTAAATTTTTTTCGTTAACTGGAAAAATGTTTATATAAAATAATTTTATAAAAGGAATAGTAGGTTTTCTAGAGTTCAGTATAGAATAACATATATTTTGGATTTTTCTTGAATGAAAATCAACGAACGTTCCATATTTCTAATACATTTATTGCCATCGAAATCGGCAGAAATCTCCCATTTTCAAGCAGATTGCTGAAAGTGTGATTACCGAGCTTGGAACCATAAGCCATAACGCCTAAACTCAAACCATTATGTTTACAAACGAGACTATAGGAAGCTTCAACTAATTGTGCAACGAAGTCATGCTGGGATCACGATAATCTATTCTGTCAAATAGAGAGTTTACTCTAATAAAAATCAACTGCATTTTAATTATCGGCAAAGTCTTGTCAATCTAAACACTGGACCACATACACAATAAATTAAAAGATCATAGCGAGGTGACTGGTGTGATTATTTTTCCCTTGCATATACTGAGCTAAAATAACACCGAAGTAATTAATACTTTATTAGAATATCTGGTATCTTTTTTTACAAGAGTATCACTACTTATTAATGTCCGAAGGCCACTTGAGGAAATCAATGCCTCTCATTTTGGGGATGCGTCATGCCTTGACAAGTTTATGGAACTGACCTTCACCGCTGATCTGAAATGGAACACACACATCAAATTTATTGCCCAGATCGCTGGAAAAATGGTTGGATCACTCTACCGCTCCAGTAAGTATCTAACTGCCGATGCAATCCTCTATCTATATAAGAACCAAATACCTTCTAAAATAGAATACACTCCCTACATCTAGTCAGAAGCTGTTCAGCGTGCCCTATCCAGCCTTGATAGAGTTCAAAACCTAGTAAAGGATGCCCTTGTATTTTCCCTGCAACCGCTTTCCCACATACGAGACGTTGCGATCCTGTGTCTACTTTATCCTTATTTCCATGGCATATACACGTCGGAGTTCCAATCCATCATTTCCCTTGCCAAAGTTTCACAAAAACACTCGACTAGCCACAACACTATCCCCAATTTTCCCCATTCTCTATTCGTACCTAATTCTAAACGCAGGTCCCATGTACAAACCTTCTTTCCTAGAACTGCCCGCATGTGGAACACTGTTTCGATTGGCCTATTTTCCAGTTGATTACAATATGGTAACGTTCAAGTCCAATGTAAACAAGTTCTTGTTGAGCCGTCCCTTTAAATAATCCAAATTTTGCTCAATCTACACCATTAACGCTTACTAAAGTACAACCATACATTCATTAACTCTTATCCTCAAGTGGCCTGTGGGACTTGATGAGTAGTGATTGCCTTGTAAAAGAAAATGGTTCATAAATATAGCGTAGTAATCGTTAATGGGATAAGTTAGTTAGATTTACACAGTGATAAAGTGTAGGGAAATTGATGACAATGGTTGTAGCTAGTCGAGTGTGAAAGTTTGACAAGGGGATGAAGCTTAAACGAAGACTTGCCATGAAAATAACGATAGAGCATAAACAGGTTAGGATCATCTCTTCTGTGAGAAAGAGGTTGCAAGGAAGAGGGCATTACGTACTAGTTTTCTAAGCCGGTTTTGAACTCTATCAAGGAAGGATAGGAAGTGGTAATCAGGTCCTGCCCAGATGTGGCAAGTGCACTCGAATTTAAAATGTACTTTGAGATACCTACTGGAGCGGTAAATGATATAATCATTTTTTCTGACGATCTTGGCAACAGATTTAGTGTATGTTTTTTATTTCAGATCAGGATTGAAGGTCAGCCCCAGTAACTTGTCGAGATGTGGTGCTTCCCAAAGACAAGAGCTTTGTTAGCTATCTTTGAATAAGTAGTAGTAATTAACCTGTCACGCTACTTAAGTTTAAATATTTTTTAATTAAAAGCCATAAATTCGTGCATGTTTTATTTTATATGTCATAGCAATTATGCACCGACTTAAACAATTCTTTTTTCCCCTGAAAGGTGTAAGTCCCTAGATTGCCCTTATCTATATATGGTTCGTAACGAACAATGCCGAGCTACACAAAAAGCATGAAATAAGGGGTTTTGGACCGTTTCGTGCAATTGTCGAGAAAGTTATCTTCCCATGGTAACGAAATTTAGCACTGTCTGTATACAGTTGCGATAATGCTGTATATTGATTTATATTTGAGGAGATGATATATAAAAGCGTTTCATGTGTTATCTAGTGGATGTGAGATATTTGTTCTTTTAACAGACAGATAATAAGCGTATAAATCGTATGTATGTTGTTTAGCCAGGAGGACATGATATTGACGTGTAAACCGAGTCATTTTGTACCAGACTTACCACACGGGATATTTTTACAGTTCATATATAAGAAGAATAATATATGCTTCATACCATTTTTGAAGAGTTCTTTTAACTTCCTGCTGCTCCGTGACGAAGCATGAAGCGACCAGCACAACCCAATTGAGACATCTGTTCTTATTTGTGAAACCATAAAACAACTCTTTATATTTTTATAATATAAATTTATTACAGTTGTCTCAAATGGTTTTCACAGGATCTGCAGTTCATCTACATGTTCTATTCTTACAGCTCGCTCCCTAGCTGTCTGTCCACCCATGTCTAGACGCTCTGGTGGTCAATTCTCAACTCTTTGACTCTCTCCAAAATTACGTGTCTCAGACCAACCTAATGCCTACAACTAGTTATTTGTTTATTCAAAACCCCAAAATAATGTTTACATCTATTTTCTATTTTCACATCCCTTTTGCGATTCACACGCCAATCATTTCTTCCCCAATTTAATTGTTTATTCTTCTAATCATACTAACTGATCCAGCGACCATCGTTCGCTCAAATCAATTAATAGTAATATGATAACAATAATAATAATGACCCTTGACCCTGCTTGCCACAGTTTACAGATACTACGCTATGATCACAGCCTAAAGGGTCATAACATTATAGTAACATCTTTCGGCATACGGACAGGACTTATGGCGTAATGGATAACACGTCTGACTACGGATCAGAAAATTCCAGGTTCGAATCCTAGTAAGTTCGTAATAATTTTATCATCATTTTATCTAACGTTTACTCATTGGTTAGGGTATTTTTGTTCTTTCAGTCATTTTGTTTTGTGTATATGGGAATTTTCCATACTCCGCGTTCACAGGGTAAGCGTTCATGGTAAGACAATGTTGAGTGTACTCGATTTTGTGTTTTACTCGGCGTTGTGTGTGCCAACGCGGCGCAGCCGCTAGTTTAAAATAAAATATAAGCCTGACTTGTAAGTTTGATACCTATGATCACTCGAAATGGTCCAATTAGTTAATCGCAGATTATTGCAGTCCAAAACATGCCACGTCTACCTCCCAATTGACGACGGAATCGATGGGGTGTAGAGAATCCAAGAGGACTCCAAACTTTGGCCTACCTATCTGGTCTATCAAGGGTTGCTCTGGCCTCATCGGTGAAAAGAACATTTTCAAAGCTAGTTTTCATCTATTTCTGAGCTCAAGCCAAACGTTTTTCATTATGAGTTTTGTTTAAAACAGGTCTTGCTATGGGCTTAATGCTTTTTGCAATTTCGTTTAAGGCATTGCAGCGTGTCTTTCTGGACAAAGATGGTATTCTAGCCTTGTAAAATATAGCAGCACTGTTGCTGTCCGGATGCTTGATAAGTTGGCGGCGAATCTTTCTAACATCACGAACAGTAACTGACGTTCTTGTACTTTTATCCTACCTTGGTTTGATGTTTGGATTTTCAACGAATAAAGACAATGTTCTTTGATCTCTTCCAAACTCCTTGGCTAGATCTACGAGAGATAAACCTTCTGCAAGGCCTGCAACAACTCGTTCCTTTTAACTAACTGTCAATCGACTCGTTTTCGGTATCTTGGGAGACCTTCACTAAAGTGATACACACTTAAAATTACCAGAAAATAGAAGAAAATATCATAATTCACAAAATATTTGTTTAAATTCCACAAAATTCAGGAAAATAAGGCACCTTCCAATGTACCAAATTTCACTTCTCTGCGTTTCATAGCAATTTCCAAATTAAAAAAAAGAATATTGACCTGCAATAAAGCGATACACAAGGTTCATTGTTTTTATTTCAACTTGGTTCAGCATATGACTTTAGCAGAACAGAACCAAACGCAACAGAACGCACGATACGATAAATTTATTGATAAAAACGTTTGATGGACGAAAAGATTTACGAAATGGAGTTGCCAACTAGTCACTTTGTTCGTGCGAGTTAACCGCACTAGATTACTTTCTTTGGGTATATGTAAATTCACATGTCGATGCTGAAAAACAAAAAAAAAAAAAAATAGATTCAACATTCGACGCATTATTGCTGGAATACAGTCTGATTTAATGCGTACAGTTGTGAAAATTGGAATGCCAAAAAAATAATCTTTAGAATAAATCAAATATTTGTACAATAATTTTTATTTGTTTATTTTAATTTAAAATTCTCTAGCTCTAAAAATCACCCTATATTTCTATCTATAATAAGTGCTTCCTTCGCTAATCAGAGTTCTTAGTCACCATTCTTCCATGGCTTTCTGCAGAAGGTTAATATTTTTGCCCGATTTTATCTATCCATTAAGCCATTCAGTTTTCTATACAGAGCGAATTGTTTTGTAGTTTTCTTTTTTTTTTTCGTAATTGAACCACGCCATTGCTATGTTGTTTTTTTTTATCAAGTTCATTTTACTTCTCTACTTTTGTGTGATGAATAGCCTGTCGTTTGTTTCTTCTGTCATTTTCTAGTGTGCCTTCTGTTTCTTGCCATTAAGAGAGGGATAGATCTCTTCAGGAAGACCTTCCGTTTATATTGGCATGCGGGATTAAATGTGAAATAATGAAGTACCAAAAGACATGCAATGCGCATTCCACGAAATGTAACTTGTGAACACATTGTACACAAGTAAACATTTTACAAGCTATTTGTTCACTAATAACGTGCCAAAATGGTTGTTCCTAAATATATAAAATGTGTTCCCACGTCAGAAATAATTGCTTGCGACTTGCTATTAAGAAATTGATAGATTTCTTTACTTGGATGAGCTATTTAACTTTTTCACTTTGTTGATAGGCAGAGACGTAGTAATAGTAGTAGTAGTAGTAGTAGTAGTAGTAGTGATGGTGATTTCACACCAATAGAATGCTGGTTAGTTCTACTTACGAAAACGTGAATGACAATAAGTAATCCACGCTTCATCAATTATTATTATTATTATTATTATTATTATTATTATTATTATTATTATTATTATTATTATTGACTCACAAGGAGCTTTCACACAGGTCCTCAAAGATCTCTCCTTGAAAACAGCCTGTGGTGCTCCCTGGAAGCTGAGTGACAACAAGTCTCCCCAGGTTTCCAGTACTTTCCACCTCTTTTAATAACATTTGCAAATAAATTTACATTATCGCAACAGCTGCTTACCATTGATTTCTCGTTGCCAGCGACTATTGATCCTCACTGGGATTTGAGTGGCAATAAGCTTTCCCAAGGTCCCAGTCCTCTTCGCACTTTACCGGCGATGGTCTGGTCAGTTCTTCGGTCTTTCCTTTCTTCTTGACTTTACTTCGTCATTTGATCTCACTTTTTTTAGGGGGGGGGCAGTGATGTGGTAATGAGAAAATGAGAGTGGGGTTAGAGTACTTATAGATATGTGGCTTCAGTGTTCGTGGCTCCATGTAGTGGTTCATGTTTTGCCTTTGCAGCAGTTTATTATTATTATTATTATTATTATTATTATTATTATTATTATTATTATTATTATTATTATTATTATCCTTCACAGTTTCTGTCTGGCTTTTGGTATTGCCGATTTTATACTGATAGGCGGACTATAACAAATGACCATAGATTATCAGCGAATTTTCTTAGTTCTAAAACAAGGCAGTCGTTTGAAGCACTTCCAACATCGCAATGGATCCCAGTTTTCTTCATCCATTTGTAAATTCATTTTGTCACATTCCCCACTGCTTCCATCACAACAGGTAAAATGTCTACCTTCTTCAACTTCGACAATTTTTAAAATCTCGCTTTTTTCAAGTCTTGGTATTTTTCGACCTTCTTTTATCCATTTTCATCCACATTCACATCAGCTGACACGGCTATATCAATGGTTATTGTATTTACTTCCCTTTTCAAACAAGACTAAATCTGTTCTCTTTGCTTCAATCCCATTGTCACATTGGATATTCGTATCCTACAATAATTTCTCATTACCACTCTGCATTCTCGTCCAATTGTTTCACTGCATTCCAAGTCTCTTTTCTTAAATATATCCTAATGGACCGTTCTCGCAAGATAGCCATACAATTTCCTTGTATTCCTTTTCAGCTAACGTCTCACAACTACTTTAAATTCACGCCTTTATTTCTACACGGTCGACGTAGGGGACTTTCAGCCATTTTTCTTTTTTTTAATTTTATTCTTATTAGTCGTTTTTAGTTTTATTTATTATTCATTTCTTTTTATTATCGTTGTTGTTGTTATTGTCGTATTCTTCTTGTTCTTAATAATAATAATAATAATAATAATAATAATAACAATAACAATAACAATAACAATAATAAAAATAAAGGGCTCCTTCAGCATTTGATAGACAATGGATACCCACGTAGGGGTGCCTGCGCATAAAATTTCTGTGGCAGGGGGCGCACAATCTCCAAACACCTCTCCCGAGTCGACATTGGTAAATACCAGTGAGAAGTGAAGTGTATGTAAAGGTCGACTGAAAACAAATGCCGAGATAAGCGCCTACAATTCACAAATGGTCACCCATTTGGTACTAACCAGGCTCAACGTTGGTTAACTTCGGTGATCTGGCGAGAACCGGTGTGTCAACGCGATTATGCCGTATATATTTTTAATAATAATAATAATAATAATAATAATAATAATATTATTATTATTATTATTATTATTATTATTATTATTATTATTCACTTGAAGTTTTCATAAACCCAGTGTTAGCTGATAAAAAAACATAACCTTTCTTTGAAGTCTGAATGAAGTCAAGGCTCTACAGATTAACAGGACTCTTTTTAACATTTAATTAACTTATTAATTCACTTGGTTCCCTCACCGTATCCAGTGTTACATCGTTAGGTGTGTCAGAAATTTCGTGAAAAATATTGAATAATTCCACCCGTCTTTCGAAGCTCATAACTCATCGAAAAATATAATTCAAGCCCTAATTCTTTTCAATTAAAGGAGCAAGAACCACGGTTTTATTAAAAAAAACAAAAAAAAAACGAACAACTTGCTTTTTTTTAATGTTTTAAACTTCGGACTTTACAGGTAAATTTCTAAAAAACACTACTTTTTTTGTTTTAAATTTGAGTATATTATTTATTGATCTTTTATGTTCAATTTGTGATATATAAATCTGAGGTGAGAAAATTAATTATTTACTTTTTAATAGACATTTCAAAATGGGGGGGGGGCGTGAATTAATTCGACCCCTTGTTTTCCCAAGCTTATAACTACTCGAAAAATATAATTCAAGCCCTAATTTTTTTTCAATTAAAGGAGCAAGGACCAAGGTTTCATTAAAAAAAAAACAAAAGAAAAAACAAACAACTTGGTTTAAAAAAAAGGTTTTAAACTTCGGACTTTGCAGGTAAATTTCTAGAAAACACTACTTTTTTGTTTTAAATTTGAATATATTATTTATTGACTTTTTATCTTCAATTTGTGGTATATAAAACTTTGGTGAGTAAATTAACTATTTACTTTTTAATAGACACTTGAAAATGGGGGTCGTGAATTAAAAAAACGTTTGTCTAAAATATTATATTCAGTTTATTATAAAGAGCATTAAATTTCACATTGACCCTGAAAATATTGTAAAAATTGAATCAATAGAAAAATTTTGATAGATTTTAAAATTTTAAAAATTGAAAAATACTGAGCTCGTAAAATTCAATTAATTTCATTACTGTTTTTTAAAAAATAAAATATTTCTATTACTTTTAAAACAACTTTAATAGTTTATTTTGGAAGTATAATCCATAAAGAAAATAAACAACCCACTTTTAAAAGAGAAATTACGAGTTTTTTTATATTTTATTTGCAGTTTCGTGTTAGGCGTGTCAAAAATTCCTACAAAAATTCTGATACACCTTATGCATCGTGTTATTAGTCAGTGTTTATTTTTCTGTGAATTTAATAAAAGCATCTTATGAAAATACACTACATTCCACTCCTGTAGATGTAATTTGTGTTGTGCGTAGGTGTTCAATTTAACACATTATCAATAAGTTCTGGTTCTGACATATAGATGGCAGCACTAGTGAAAACATTCCGTATGATTTCTTTAAAGTAATAACTTTCGAATGGCATACAGTAAAAATTGAGCACAATATTAAATTATTAGTTTATATATTGCAGGTATTTTAGTAGACTTACCGTTGATAATTTTTAAAAAGAATGGAAAAAAATCGGAGTTTTGCATTTTAATAAAGCATTGGTTTCTTATCGTAAAAATACTACCCGAGAAAATCTATTATTGATGTATTATTTCGAAATCGGAAACAACGTTTAAGAGGTGTTATGTTGGTTTTCAATGCGGTCGCACCGACACAAATGTTGATTGGAGCTCAGGTTACTTAAATAAGAGAATAGTCCTAGAAAGCACTACAAAGTTCACAAGCTTGTTTTGTTTGCTCATAGTTTGAAGTTGTATGGAAGAACAAATGATCTAAAACTATTCGAAGATGGTCACTCACCATTTTGTATGTACGTAACAAAGCGAGCACGCGCTTATAGCGGCTATATGCAAATGCCGAGTCGTGTGCGAAGTGATGTCACAGCAAGGAAAAGAAAAAGACTATAAAAAGAATAGAAGGGGAGATAGCACGTTAAAGAAGACGATCACGTTAGAGACCTGGACGACGTTCGAGAAGCCAGGGATCAGATAAAAGGAGCACGATAACATTTTATTCGTGAAAGTACTCGAAAATAATTGTCGTTGTTAACAAAAAAGGGATCGAGTCCTATGTTCCTTGCGACGTACTCTGCTACAACGTGTTAGGTTCCGGATTTCTATATGTTAACGCGCGTGTGAACGTGTGTAACTTTACATGGATATGTTAATAAAAAATCTGCGTTCAAAGTGATTTACACATTTGATCAATGACATCAACGCGTTGACTCTTCAGAGGGATTGTTTGCAACGATTTCAACGGAACCTGAAGGGAATTTTGCGACAATGTTTAAAAATGGGTAAAACATGGATCAACCGTTTGATTCCGGAGAAAAAAAATAAATCAACTGAACAAACAACAGAAGCTGAACGTGGCCTAAAACGACTGAAAATGTAAACACGAGCAGATTGGATCGTGATCTTTGTATTTTTTTGGATTCGCAAGATATTGTTTTGGCGAATTACACCCAGAAGAAGGAAACGATTAATAGCGAATATTAAATAGCATAATTAGTACAGTTGGTGAAAGGAATAGGTAAAATCCGGCACAAATAAAGACGAAAGGAGTGTTATTTCACAAAGATGATTCACTATGTCCCAACGATGGCAAAACTACATGAAATACACTTTGAATTTGTTCCATATCGATCCTATCCTCCAGATCTGAGCACCTGCGATCGTCTAAAATCAACAGTATCCTATTTTTTTAAGGATAATTAGTACAGGGTACAAGGTTTCAATAATTCAATAATCAGTATTTCTTTATGCGCTATACGTGCGTGCTTCTATGGAAAATACATTGTATATTCTTCACGATTGGTCGATAAACGCCTTCTAGATCCATTCCAAAATAGAAGATCAAAAAACGCAATAACGTCACGTCATTGTATCGGTTAATTTGTGAATTTCATTGAATTCCAAATATCATGACTATCTTATGCCATTCTTTCTTGTCTGACTTTACTTCTTGTATGAACGATCACCTCATGCCTTGCGTTATTTAAACTATTCTAATCTTGATGTGCTACTCATATGAACATTAGCTGAGCGTTTGTCAATTCATGTAAACAACCTTAATATTTCGGCGTTCAAATGCCCCTCCCCCCAAAAAAACTACTTTAAACTTTAGAGTTGAAAATTGCGTTTGAATATACATTTAACATAAACCGGTCATCTATTTTCGAAGCTGATAAGAGTTTTAAGGACAGTTTTGATTCGATTTGGATAAACTGCTTTCCAGCTGACTACAATATTTTCATCTTCAATTAAACGTAAACAAGTTCTTGTTTAACTGTCCTCTTGAATAATCTAATTCAACCAAATTTACACTACAAACGGTTACGACGCTATTGACATGATCTCTTATCCTCGAGTGGCTTCCGGGCTTTGATGTGTGGTGACTCCTTTGAAAAAGAGAACAAATGAGAAAAGGTGACCATTACTGATTTGTTGGTTGGAATAATGTCTCACACTATAAATCTGCCTTTGTGCATGGGAAGAGTGGAGGGGCATTGTTACTTTTTATTCCAGACTTTCCTGTAATCGTTTCAAAAAGTAGGATCTCATTCATATTTTAGATGAATAAGCAAAACTTAAAGAACTATAACATCAGAAATTCCTTTTTAGCTAACCACAATTCTTGTATATATCAAATATAAATTTGTTTTTGACGTTAATATGTAGTTAAATTAAGATAAATTCCAAAGACTTATTGAGATCGTTTACCCGTTTATTAATTATTTGTTTTGATCCCTTATGTTTGAACTGATGTTTTATAGCATGATCACTGTAGAGAACCTGCTGTCCATTTTAGAAAAGTATTCTTATATATAATGGGTTGAATTAAAGCTTTAAATGCAAATCCAAGTATCATGGTTCAATTGTGTTCTAAACAGAAACATTCATTTCGAACATGTCCAACCTACTGTTGATTTAAAAAAAACCTACTGTTGATTTTATATGCCTAGCCATACTGTTTGTGCAGGGATAATAGCTTGAATTTAAGTTTTAAATGAAAAAGACAAGTATCAATGCAATTGTGCTTTTAATAGAAACATTCATTTCAATCGCGCCTTTGTCATATGAAAGAACCTTGCGTTGATTTTACATGTCGAGCCTTTCAGCTTGAGTGGTAATAAAACTTCTCAAATGAACTTGTGGTATTAGGCTGCGTAAGGTGTTATGTTCCTTCTTTCATCGGATTATTTCGATTATTGATTATCGATACTTATCGAATACATCCCAATACAAAACCTATCTAAGAACACTGGTAGGCAGATAAAATATTTTTATAAGAACTTTCATTGAAATCGGGCCAGCCGTTTCCGAGTCAATAGGGAACGAAATCATACACACACAAAGTTCCTTTTATATAATAGTAAAGATTAATGAATTCAGTTACCATTTTTTTTAGATTAGTTATAATCAATATTTCAAAATGAAACAAATTCCACAATCTGTTACGTTTAAAGACTTGTGACTGACAGACGGAAGATTACGAGATGAGGATTGATAATTTGTATCATTTCGAGTGATCGAACTACTGTTCTTATTTTATTATTGTTATTCTTACAACGTTTCGGTCGATGTAAATTTAAGGACCCCTAGCGTAAAGGATAAAGTACCAAGTAAAATTCATTTCTAAGTGACACTCTTCTGAGGGTTGAAGACTGAATCAAAGTGAGTGTGATACTAAGAACACAACTGCGAATTACTACAGGGTTCTACCGAGGCCATCTAGAATAAGTACAGGCTAATGAACATGACAGCGTGACGTCATTACCAGATCATCATGTAGGTATACGGTGCCTAAAGTTTCTTGTGTTCAACCACATGACCACACTAATAGCCATAATTTTTTTTTCGTTGCCCCTTGTGGTAATTTAAACGTATTATTTCTAAAGAGAAAGAACAATTCTTCATTTGGATAATGATATAATTGCACATTTATTTGGATAATTTTAATACAACAAATTATAAAAAGTAAGTGAACCTGTTTTTGAAATTTTCTTACGTGTCTATTGAAGAAAATCGAATATTTCATTTTATTATTTTTTTTAAACTGCAAAACAAACAACTTTTATATGAGAATATTTTTAGTCCGTTCTTTTAATAATAAATAAAACTTTTCATTGAGTATTTTCAAATATTTCAAAGTTCGAAGCATTTCTCACGATAGTTTAAAAAAAAAAATTTAACCAAAATGATCGATGAATGCACCGGGCGTAATTTATTTCTTTGAAATATATTTAAAACTTTAAGTTTGTTTTATAACATTTCAACTGTAAATAATTTACATGACTGAAATGGGAAATGAAATAGAAAATTCTATGTTCTCTATCGAGAACAAAAATTCATCTTAAAAATTCATTAACTAATCAGTTTTAATTAAAGTTTTGATATGAACTAAAAATAAAGAGTACATTAAATTTTAGTTAACAGAGTTTCTTGTATTTAGTCTTATAATTAAATGGCTACTTCACGGGGAACGTGGACCCTGCGTAAACGGTGTTTTTATTCAATGATTGCTCCCTGATAAGGTTTTCTTTTACTTTCTTCTTATATATCTCAGACTTTTTTTTTAATCGTGCGTGTATTTATTTTTTGATTTTTTTTTCGTTTATTTTTATTTTTTTGGGGTGGTGGTGTAAATTTGATTATTTATTTCGTGCTTGTTTTTTTATTTTATTTCATTTTAACCTTTTAAAGATTTTTATTGTTTTTGTTAAATTATTTTTTCATACATATTCAAATAATGTTTCCCTTCCCTTTTTGGCCTCAAATAGACCCGCAAAAAAAGTTTTCGTGATTAAATAAACCAAAGAAAACCTTTTGCACATGCGCTTACAGGGAGCAATCATTAAATAAAAACACCGTTTATACAGGGTTTCATTATTAATCGAATTGGGTTCCTTTATTTTCTTTTTTTAAGATGTTTTAATGCTCTTTTTAATGTCGTCATATAGTATCGACGGTAACAGTTCGACAAATCTTACCTATATTGCCTACAGGCATTTTTCAGTTAACAGGCCTTCTATATCTCGGTGGCCGTGGTTCTCCGTAATTGTGGCTGATGAAATGTGAGCTGCTATCTCCACAGATTAAATAACTGATTCCGTTCGAAACTGTATAATATTTTTCGATTTTGACAGAAAGATACTCAAGTTCGACAATATTGACCTGAAAAAGGTCGGAGGTTATATCGATAGAAACGTTGTGAAAATAACACTAAATACTTAACCAGTGGTCAGAATAATCAAAATAATAAATTTGGCATTCATTTTCACGGTGAAACGTTCTTGGAAAGCCAGAGGGATTAAAAAGAGAGTGGAAGAGAAGATAGATAGATAGATAGATAGATAGATAGATAGATAGATAGATAGATAGGATAAGGTAAGAAAAGAAAAAGTAGCGATGAAAGAACTATGTTTTAATATAAAGAATATACAAAATGGAAAATAAAGAAATTATACATTTTTTTTCTTATTTATACGCTTTATTTTTCGTTTCTCATTTTTTGTTTTTATTCATATTTTCTTTCCTTGGATGTCTCAGCCCCCACCTTCCTCTTTCTCTTTCTTTCTTTCTCCCCCCCTCTCTCTCCCTCTCCCTCTCTCTCTCTCTCTCTCTTTTTCATATTCCTCGTTTCTGTCAGCATACGATTGCCTGTCCCCTCTTTCTAGTTACGTTTGTAGGTGTTGTCAAAATATTTTCGATCAATTTCACGCCAAAAGACGACTGAGATTCCTGTTTGACATTGCTTAGAGCATTCTCTTCAGGCAGCGGTCATCTCTGATGAGCCTCAGACTTTCAGACTGGAATTCCGGTTACATAGTTTCTAAATTAGGCCCAGAATGTGTCTAATAGCAATTCGTTCGCATGGAGATCCAAGACAGTCATGTTTAATTGAAGACCAACGTCGTAGACAAACATTTTTTTTTTTTTAATTTTCATGTTTTCTGCGTGATTTTTCCGGTCTTCGTGTGAGACAAAACCGATTTCTTGTGGAGAAAAACAATAATAAAGCAAAAACTGTTAAAGAAATCCGAAGGGAGAGCAACCTAATCATAATAGAGTATCCAAGCGGGTCAATAAAATAAAACAAACAAAAAAAAAACACGCCTGTGTTTTCGTTTGGTATTTATCTCTTTCCTATCGCGGCATTATGTGACACAAGACCAGGAAAATGCCTGAACAACCCTATTCGCATTCTTCGGTTCAAAAACCGCGTGCGATTAGCGATAAACTAATCCCGTCATACTTTCTTACCTTGTTTATAAAAAAAAAAAAAAACACAATGAACGTTGACTCTTATAAATAACTTTCAATGAATTTTATTTTTTTATAAATGAGCAGAGAAGCTTTGAATGCGATTTTCCCGACGCCTGAAACTCACAGCTCTTAATTAATCGATCCAGGCTTCTTCAATTTGTCCGTTAATAAATTCCCCTTGTTTTTACATGAACTCTAAACTATTCACAAACATTCTATGTTTTATTAATGATGTAAACGCCCTTTTTAAACATATATAAAATATCTCTTTTATGAATATATGTCTTCTAAACTGTTTCTGTTTACCCATTAATATGACTCTTGTTTTTCTCACATTTGATTATAAAACCTGCAAACGTTTTTCCCTGAAAATATTTTTCTTGGTCCAGCTCACCAAATAAAATATATCTCCCATTACAAAACATCCTAATGTAAAACTTCAAAACGTTCTTTGTTTGAGAAATTATACCAGGTTAGTTAGTCTTGCCTGATATATGTACATATATTGATATTTAAAGATACATAATTCATTCTTAAATTACTTAACCGATCATTTTTAATTTTTTAACACAGTTGTTTGGCATAATGGGTTGTATATATATATACTTAATTTAGTTTTATGCTGAAGCAGATGTAAAAACGTGAAAATTCACACATATCTGATATTCGTTAAATTTTAACAATAAATATTAGCGATTAATTAATTGTATTTATTTGCTTCCACACGAAAGGAAATTAGGCACAAGGCCGTTTTTAATGTGGGGGAAAACCAGCTCCCCTTAAAGTAGGGTCAAAAGGAGGCACTCTGGCTGTGACCAAAAATAATAATTGTCCCAGTATAGAGGGTTTCCCCTCCATTGACTGGTACAAATTATCTTGAGTGCAGCATCTGCAGAACAGATACTACACTTTAATCCCGGCCCGGGACGTCGAGAATTGATGACAATAGCCTCTAGTACGTCGAGGTGGAAACGATGTCGTACTCTATGTAAAATGGAAAAACTATTATCAGAGTAGAGACCACGACACGTTCTTTTGTCCAACAAGTGGTCACCTATAGCAGACTCATGCACCTGTGAAATTCTAGAAGACGGGACCGGTTCGTGTCTACGGATACAGCCTGGAACATGATGAGCCACTCTGACCGATAATCGCTGTATCGTCTTGCCAACATAGTCAGCGTCGCACTGACATTGATAAAGGTAAATAACCGAACTTTGTTCATTGGAAGGCAAGGCGTCCTTAAGAAAGGAAGGGAAAGCAGGACGAGTGGAATAAATAATTTCCACCTTTTCATTTTTCTCTCCTCATAACTAATTTTTTTTCTTCTTCCTCTCATTAAAACGCCATTTCACTTTACAACGACTTCAATCGTTTTTATTCAATAATTTCTTTCTATTTTTTCGTTTATCCATAAATGGTATGTTACTTTAAACCATGTTCCCTTTATTTAAGGCTGTTTTGTCTTGGTGTGGCACCAAATCACTTTTTAATTCATTAAGAAACAGATATAGCCACGATTTCATAAGTGCTCTTAATGACACTATTCGTTTAAGAAGTAAACTACGTTCTCTTAAATGTAAAATCGCTTTTCTCCACTTATGTTTAAAGAATTTAGTGGTCCCTGGTTACATCTCTACTAGGATCTCGAAAATCAAATGCCGTAATCCATTCGGTATAGAGAAGGCCTTCTTGTTAGATGAAGTTTGACGTCATTCTGAGACCTTATCTTCTATAAAGAATCAGTATCATTTTCTTTGGGTTTTCGTCTGGAATACCTTGTCTTTCTTCTACAAATTGCTTTTCTCAAAACTGTTATCTATACAGGACCGTACTTTTCAAACTAATGCTAGGTCTAAGAATGATAAATATTTAAGTACGTTGATTAAAAGAAAATTTGGTATCCGTACAAATTCAGATTAACACATCTTTAATCTTTCAGATTACATTTTATCTGATATAGATAAAGTCATATTATCTAGAGGTCTTGATTTTTGCATCCCTCCGTCAGGTATTGATAAGATTGGAATTTTTGCAGAATTTGAATTAATGTTTTCCCAGTTGAGAACCCTTTGTCCTTCCTCCATTGAGTCTATAGGCCAACTTAAAGGCCGTCTTAACGAATATGCCCATTCTTTTGTGAATTCTACGGTACGCTCTGATGAATCGTTTTGGCAAAAGAACCATTTTCAAGCCGCCAAACTTCTCAAGGCAAGATCCGACATCTTCATTACTAAACCTGATAAAGGTTCAGGTGTCGTTATTCTTATCTGTGACGATTATTCTTCCAAAATCGCCACCATTTTGGAAGACACAATCAAATTTCAATCATTGGGTAACTTGTCGCCAGATCACATTTTAAGGACTGAAATTAAGTTCCAGAAAAAGTTACTACAATTATATAAAAATAACTTTTTCTCTAAAGAGGTTTATTTTTTAATACGTCCTATCGGTTCCCAAAGGCCCAGGATGTATGGATTACCTAAGATCCACAAACCTAATTCGCCTCTTAGACCCATCTTGTCCATGGTTGGTTCTGTCCAGCACGGATTGGCCAAATGGCTTGTGGAAATCCTGGACCCTGTTCTGAAGTTTTATTCAATTCATTGCATTCCTGACTCTTTTCAGTTTGCTTCTTCCATACGCAATCTTTGTCCGTCCATTGATACTAAATTCTTCGTTTCTTTCGACATATCCAGTTTATACACAAATGTCCCCCTAAACGAAACTATAGGCATTTGCGCCGACTTTCTGTATCGTGGTCCTAGAGAGACCCCAAGATTTCCAGAAAACGTTTTTATCGAACTAATGGAGATGACTACTAAGTCGGTTGCCTTTAGCTTTGATAATATGATGTACAGACAGATCGACGGCGTCTCGATGGACAGTCCTTTAGGTCCTAGTATTGCAAACATTTTCGTTGGTTTTTATGAACGTCTGCTTTTTAATAACGTGCCGAAACCTTGGTGTTATGTACGGTACGTCGACGACACTTTTGCTTCCTTTCGGTCACGTGAGGCTGCTTGTTCTTTTTTCCAACATTTAAATAAGCTCCACCGATCTTTGCAATTCACAATGCAGGAAGAAAGGGACAATATGCTGTCATTCCTCGACGTACTCGTGGAGCGCACTCCTTCTGTTTTTCTTACCAGTATATTTAGGAAGCCGACATTTACGGGACTGTATCTCAGTTGGGATTCTTTTGCCCCCAAGCGCAGAAAGAAAGACATCATCAGAACTCTCACGCATCGAGCTTTGATGAGCTGTTCTAGTTCTCGATTGACGTCCGAGCTTCACAAAATTAAAGAAATTTTCCTCTCCAATGGATACCCCGAGTAACTAGTCTCATATACCATCCGAAGTAAGGTTGACAACTTTAATAGAGCTAAGGTATATGGTCCTCCTCGTTGCCTCATTTATCTCAAGCTTCCGTGGTTAGGCTCTTCCATCCAACCTTTAGCAGACAAAATATCGTCTTCAGTAACACACTGTTTTAATGCTGCTAATTTGCGCATTATTTATTCTACTCGTCCTGCTTTCCCTTCCTTTCTTACGGACGCCTTGCCTTCTAATGAACAAAGTTTGGTTATTTACCTTTACCAATGTCAGTGCGACGCTGACTATGTTGGCAAGACGATACAGCGATTATCGGTCAGAGTGGCTCAGCATGTTCCAGGCTGTATCCGTAGACACGAACCGGTCCCGTCTTCAAGAAGTTCACAGGCGCATGAGTCTGCTATAGGTGACCACTTGTCGGACAAGAGAACTTGTCGTGATCTCTACTCTGATAACAGTTTTTCCATTTTACATAGAGCACGACATCGTTTCCACCTCGACGTACTAGACCTATTGTCATCAATTCTCGACGTCCCTCTCTCTGCAGACAAAGGCAGTTAAAACATTCACAGCAGTTATTTAATGACTCTTGGTCGTCCGTGAACTAAATTTTTTTTTCTTCCGACCACTTTACAATTACAATATTTTATTTACCAATTCATGGTTTTGAGTAATTAACCAATTTACCGACGATTCCCCTGAAGAGAGTCGGTTGAAAAGCGCTTCGGGAATATCAAATCTGTTTTTTTCCCCTTTTTATATATATATATATATTTTTTTTTTGCTCTGTTATCTTTCAACACATCGCATAACATTTTTCCATATCATCCGTATATATATATATATATATATATATATATATATATATATATATATATATATATATATCTCGATATATTTGATCGTCTAGTGGCAAGAATATGAACAGAATACCTAAGATAACAATTAAGGGGCGGATAATAATTCTCTTTGGGGGTTGATATCGGCTAATGGTGAAACATACTTGTTTCATTTTTTATCTTATTGGGCAGGAAGATGCAAAGAAGATACATCCCAATGAATCAACAAATTTCATGTTGTATTTTTAATAACATTATTTCGGATGTTTCCCCACTAGAACGATTTTTACTGCTAACATTTTTTTTCTTTGTTTTGCTTATTGCCTAAAGCGCCCGTATCGGGAAATAGCGAAAGAGGCTACCGAGGTAACTTTTAATAGACCAGAGTGCCCCTTCTTTAAGGACGCTGGCTATATACTCCCCCCCCCTATTTTTCGACTTTGTCTCACATGTTCCTGCAGTGGGGAGGAGATAAATAATCTCCCGGTGGTCCGAACCACTTCTATACAACGTTATCTATACATTGAAATGCTTCCACAATCTACGATACGCTATCGGCATAAACCAATGATGGCAACTCGAAGAATGCCAAAAACGCACACAAACGAAATAACAATGCCGTCGGTAAACTAACAGAATATATCTTCGCTCGCAGACACTAACCCGCCACGCAAAACGAGCACCAAAATAAATAAATAAATAAATAAATACATAATAATCAGGAGAAAAAAACACAGCAAAAATAGATGCTACTCAGAGAATTTGCCTTTTCATTCCTTTATCAGCTTTTTTTGCTTTTTTTTTTCGTGTTTTTTTTTTTTTTTTCTATTTTTCGTCAAAATATTTCGAACACTGCGAATCGCTGAGGAAAATAACACCGCCATTTTAGAATTTGCGTTTCCACAAAGAATTCTTCCATTTCTGTCTGTCGGGCACCGAAGTCAACCAAAAAAGAAAATGCCATTCACTTTCCAAGGGAGTCTTAAGAAACTACAAATAACGTCGACAAGCGAAATATTCTCATTCGACTCCCAAAGACGGTTGAGGATTGCATCTAATTTTACAACTTGTTCGGTTCTCACAGAAAAGAAATCGCAAGTATTATTATTATTATTATTATTATTATTATTATTATTATTATTATTATTATTATTATTATTATTATTTAGTCATCAGTTGTTTTATCACCATCGCTAAGTACTCACTGACAAGTCACCAGTACTGTTTCAGATCCTGACATTCTCTGCCTCTTTCTATAACCATTACAAATCATTTTGCATTTTCGCAACAGACGTTTATCATTGATTATCGCTTGCAACGACTATTGGCATTTTCATGAATGTTGGTGGTACTAAACCTCTCCAATGTTCCAGTAATCTCCATACTGTTAAAGTAGAGATATAATTGGTTTTTCCCCTTCTCTATCTATTGACCATTCACGACAATTATATGCACGCTTTGTTCCGAGAGGGGTAAAATTTATTATAGCTTAATCGATGAATGGCCACGGAAATGCCCCAGTTTCTGCCGTACTAATTTTCAAGACGCACCCTAGACTGGTACGTGTGATTCTTACGTGTCTCTGAGCAACAGAAACTGCTTCCCGAAACCGCCAAACTTTCCAAAGAGATAACACATTAAATTTGTAAATAAAAATTTAAATATATATATATATATATATATATATATATATATATATATATATATATATATATATATATAAGGTAACTCTCGGTTGAAAATGACATTTAAAAAAATCCGAATTTCCGTATAATTTTCTACTTAGGATTGTTTTATTTTTATTCTCAGCGGCAGGTGTTATATCTTTGTTAATGTTTTTAGTCCAGTTCTATTCATTATTGGTTTAAAAAACAAATATTTTACTTTTATTGCTTGTTCATATATAATAAAATTGGGAAAGGTATGAACCCTTCTCTTCGGCAATAGAAAATTATATTCTATTAATTGTTTATGATTGCTATTGTGTTTCGATATTCACACAACCAAAATTATGCCCTAAATCATAAACAATACTGCTATATTACTACTACTACTACTACTACTACTACTACTATTATTATTATCACTACTACTACGAATAATAATGTCAGTTTTTCAAACAAATGACCAGACTCAACGTTGCTTAACTTCGGTGATCTAACGAGAACCGGTGTGTCAACGTGATTATGTCATATCTATGATACCTAATGTCCGAAATATGATAGACATCTTCAATCTGTTCCGTTAATATTGTAACCCACTTGAAGTTCTCACACCAGTCGCTGACAGTGCTTCATCACTGATAGAGACTGTTAGCTATCCTTGTAATCTGAGTTACAAAATATTAGGGTAGTCTCCCTTTATTTCAGTCGCGATCCGGGTCGTTCTACACTTTCTTAGTATTTTCATTCTATGTAAGACACCTTTGTTATCGCAGAACTTTACATAGTCGCAAGAGCTGCTTTTTTTTTAAAACATTGTTTTAATTGCATTTATTTAGGCAGTGATACATGTAATAATCAGTTTAATATAGGTCTCGCCGTTTCGGGTTTCTGGGATTACTCTTAATATTTGACATGTTTGCTTCGGGTTATATTTGTTTTTAGTGAGACTTTTTACATTTTAATTTTGATGTGCTTTAAATAAGTTTCCAGACGTTTTTCATGTCGGCACTATTATTGGTAGTACAAACATCAAACTCTAGTCTCCTCTGAAGTAATCTCCTTCGGTTGCAATACACTTGTTGTACAGTTCCAACAATTTCGGGAAAGCACCATGAAATCCTCTTACGTGAGCGTATCAATGAATCTCGTTATATCTCTTACATTTTCTCTACAGCCTCTAAGGTTTTCCTTGAGCTTAGGAAATAATCAAAAGTCACTGGGAGCAAGGTCTTTACTATAGGGAGAGTGAGGAACTGTTTTGATGCTCATC